>NC_081438.1:29214975-29544975 GCF_949786415.1 Peromyscus eremicus | reverse complement strand
AACGGAGAGTCAACTATATCCTTCTTGGCCGTGTGTTTATCCTCTGTAGAACTTCAGTTAAGCCATGCCCGCCCCTTAAGACTGAAATGAGTTTGTACTCTGAACTATGTAGGTCTAAGACATGTTGACTAAGTAGCATTTTAGTTTAGGAGCCTAGATGGCCCTGGCCTGGTCTGTGTAGCTTTATTGTAACGTGACATTGTCCTTTCAGTAGCAGCTCTCAATGAGACTAGCCAGTGAGTGTCCTGTCTTGGCAACGGGAAGCAACAGCTGGGTTCTGGGATATGAAGTTATGCACAGGAGCAGGGCTTCCAGGAAGTCCCACTTGAACTCCTACCGCAGCCTTGGGCATTTCTGACTGTCTCTGGCACGTGCACTGGTCAGGATGCACATGGACATGCACAGGCACATGCCCTGGTGCTGTGTTGATGGGAATAGGTGCAAAGGGAGGGTATACTATGTTGAAGATGCTCTGAAACACTCTTGGGAAACCGTGCTCAGATTCTGATGTGTCCTACTGCATCTCCTTTCCATGGGTCTTGGGGATCCTCACTCCCGTCTTCATATCTGAGTGACAAGCACTTTACCGGCTGAGCCGTGGCCCCTCCTCTCTTTCTATCGTTGTAATAATAGGACTTGATTATTACTTTCCATGAGTTCCTAAGTTTTACATCATACATATTCATTGTAATATATTAGATAAATATAAAAGAATGTGAGCAAGCGGAGCAAGGACACTCATAATCCCATTTTATGTATGTATTCAGGAGCACATATTCCACTTCCACTTTCTCTTATGCTGTTTTCCCTTACTGAGGTCCTGCCTGACAAACTGCTTTTTAAACCTTTTAAAATTAAGATTGCATTATATATGTTTTCATTTATCAAAAATCTTTGTAAGAATAGTATTAAAGGATACATAAATAGTTGTGTTAGAGGTGCTGTGTTTGATTTGAATAGCCTTACAAAATGAGATTGGGAGAGCATGCAGAATCCATGTACTGGCCGCACATGGACTATTTCAGCTAAGTGCACTCAGTTAAACAGAGGTTTCTCTTGCATATACATTTCCCTCAAAACATGCACGTATTCTTCTGGGTGCAAGAAGTAGGCGAAAGTAGGCAGAGAAGGCAAACCCGAGCCAGAAGCCTGGTGGAGCTGTGGACAGAGACAAAATGCAATGTTCACATCTAGAAGGTGCCTCCCGAGTTCTCTTCTTACTTTTAGAGTGACAGCTCAACTGTCACAGCCCTGGATACTCCCATGTCTTACACTGTTTTGTCTTTCACAGCTGTTGGAACTGTCTCCTGTCCTCTCCCTCTTCTTCCTCCTTCTCATTCTCTCTCTCTCTCTCTCTCTCTCTCTCTCTCTCTCTCTCTCTCTCTCTCTCTCTCTCTCTCTGGCTGAGTTGACCTTGAACTTTTGACATTAACCTTCTGCCTTCACCTCCTGCTTGCTGAGGTTTCAGGCATGCACTAACCGCACCTGGTTTATGTCGTGCTGAGGATTGAACCTGGGGCTTCATGCATGCTAGGCAAGCACTATGCCCACAGAGCCCCAGCCCCAGCCCCTCCCCTCCCCTTCTTCAGCATCACGCTGTTCCTGTTCTCCCTTGGCCATTTCCTCTCAGCCTCTTGCATCATGCACTTGCCTCTGTTTGCTTCTCTCCATAAGCGCTCTCCCTGGGGCATTTCTTTCTCTCATCTTTCACCCTTCTGGATGGTGGTCTACCAGTTGACATCTCCTTCATTTTCTCTTTCTTCTCTTGAGATATGCAGTTGGCCTATAGCCATCAAACATGTGCTCTTCTCTGTGATGACCCCAGCCCCCAAACTGCTCACCTTGCAGCCCTCACAGCTCCCTTCTCCTACATCTTTTCATCATGAGTGTGTTTGCTGCTGTGCCCTGGCTCCTTGGAGGTGTGCAGGAGAGTGTAGAGAAGCGGCGATTGCTTCAGTGACCGAGTGGGCCCCTGACTGGTGTTCGTGTTCATGAGCATCATGGATTCCTGCAGAACACTCATTGTTCATACGCAGCAGTGCTGCTCTGAAGGGCACCCCCCACCCCCAGGCTCTTCTTTCTCTCCTTTGTGTCATCCTCTATATTAAGGTTATTCCAGAAGTGACACTAATTATATCTTATGCAATTATTATCTAACCTTCTAATGCTGTGTTGGTCCTAGTCTAAAACAACGTTAAGAAAATTAATCAAAGGGTGGGAGAAACAGTATCTTGTATGAAATTACTTTTGAGTTTATTGATACTCTAGTTATTGTACTAAATACTGAATTAAATTTAAGGACCACAGTGGATTTATGAGAAAGCAATTCTGTATAAAAAAAAAAAAAAAAGAGCATTCCTTGTTACTGGCCCCACAGGGCATTCAGCAGCTAGTATCTCAGAGACCTCTTCTGTTTACCATGGTTATTCCTGAGAGAAAAGAGAAATAACATGGAATCGTGACAAATGAATCCTGCGAGTAAAATTGTAGTGCTAACTGGAGCTTGTACTTCAGAACCACTTTGAAGATTTTGAGCAGCGGCCTGAACTCACTTCCCAGGCTCTGAAGTATAAGAGTTAGAATGGGAAGAAATCCTTTATTTATAGATTCTCCTTTTTTATCAGTCTTGAGCTGCTCTTACAATACAAGTGGATGGACTGAGCCGAGTAGACCTCAACTATTCCTTGCTAGGTGTCTGCCTCCTCCTTTGGAGAGCAGCAGTGGTGAGTCTGTGTGTAATGCCTTTAAAACTGCTCCTTTGTTGACTGTGAGAAAAATCAAGTAGGGGCTGGGAATGTAGCTCAGTTAGCAGAGCATTTAGCTTGCCTAGCATCCACGAAGCCCTGGCTTCTACCCACAACACCACAGAAACCAGATCTACTGGGGCATTCCTAGAATCCCAGCACTTGGGAGATAGAGAGAGGTGGGCCAAGAGTTCCAGGTCATCCTTAGCTACATGAAGGGTTCAGGGGTATCCAGGGCTCCATCCATCTGCAAACACACATGGAGCCCCTGGGTTTGGCTTTGTTCATCCCTGTCTCTGCCGTGGTTTGCAGGCCTCTTCGGGAGGCAGAAGCTGTTTGAGAGCTTCTCTTAGCCTCTTCTTGTCATGCCTGTTCCATGTCCAGGCGGTGGGTTGAGTATTTGTACCTCAGAGTGGGGAATCCCTCCTCTACTCTGCTTCCCCAAGTAGAAGGGAGGCCTTGAGCTGGCCCCGGGCCACAGATGTTGCTCTGCTCCACCCACCTCTAGTTACATTGTCACACCCCATTCTGCATGGCCTGTGCAGGTCTCCAGCCGTCTTCATCTCTGAAGTCTGTCTCCGCAGTGAACAGGGAGGACAAGAGGCACTTGTTTGCACCCTTCAGCCCGCTCGGCGTTGGGTTCACAGCTTGCTCATGTCTCCCGCTTCACTCCTGCAGTGGGCTCCTGCTGCCTCCTGTGCTGCAGTTTCTCAGCAAATTCTGTGAGGTGAAGACCCTTGAACTTCCATTTTCAGATAACTATTCTGTGGAAGAAAAAGACTGTTTGTTGACAGAGGCTTCTGGACTCCAGAATGAGGGTGGGAAAGTCCCTTTTCTTCCCTACCCCACGAAGTGCAGCTGGAGAGTCAGAACCCCACACACAGGAAGCACTAGGCTCTGTCATGAGGAGAAAAGACACACTTGCTCTGTACGTGTCACAGAGTGGGACACCTGTCTGCCTTACACATCTTGCTGAGGAACGTGTGTGGGACATGGGAATAAAAGCCTCCTGAGCCCTGCCTCTTCAGGTAAGCACCACAGAAGAGGAATGGTAGGAACACACACACACACACACACACACACACACACACACCCCACATATTACAGATCAACAGCCCTCGTAAATGCAAATAAGTGATCTATCATCAATCATTAGAAGATGAGATTTAGGAACTTATTAATAACAGCAGTTCATAGTGCTTATTCCAGATAAGTGAGGCCTGTTTAGTATCAAGACAAGCAGTGCCACGTGAAACACGAACAATCTCACAAAAAAATCTCGGGATCATGGAATGTTGCAGAAAACATTGGCAAAACTCAACACTGATTGCTGACACTCTCAAGAAGCCAGAGATGGTGGGACGCCTCACATTGGTAACATGTTCAGGCAGCACTCTTGCAAAGACGTCATATTTCAAGGTGCCACACGGAGTGCATTCTCCTGAGTCTGGGAAGCCTGCAAGCACGTTTACTCTCATCATTCTTCAGTTCTGTCCAGCTTCGTGATTCAACAAAAGAGAAGAAAAGGCATAGAATTTTTAAAAGGAAGTTGGTGAGATGATTCAGCAGGTAACGGCGGTTACTGCCACCAAGCATAATGACCAGAGATCAGTCCCTGGACCCCACCTGTGAAAAGAGAGAAATGACTCCTGAAAGTTGTCTTTTGACCTCCATACTTGCATCAAAGCCCACACATGCCCCCTCTCCTACACACAATATGATCATTAAATAAATGTAATTATTTTTCAGAAGGAAGAAAATAACTTCCTGTTTACTGTGGGCATGATGTTCTGTCTGGAATGTCATAAGGAATTTATTTTAAAATAAGAGGATTAAAAAAAAAAGCAAGTTCACTAGACACATAAATCAATAATATGAAAACCACAGTTATGTGAAGTAGTAATAAAGACGTGGAAGTTGGAATAAAAGATACAATCCTATTTACAGTCCATTGAAATAAGAAATAATAAGGCAGAACTGTAGCAAAGCATGGACATGGCCATACTGATCCCTACACAATACCAATGAGAGCAAATGGAGCCAGAGGCGAGGCATGGCCTTGAGAGTATATACATATACATATATATATGTGTGTGTGTGTGTGTGTATGCATGTGTACATATACATATATTATAAAATAAAAATATATGTAAAAAATAAAAATACCTAATATACACATATTTTATTTTTGACAATCTCATGCTTGTATACAAGTACAATGCAATCATATTTACCCTCCATTACCCTCTCTTACCCCTCTTCCAGTCTTGCTAAAGGTTATTATATAATGTGTGTGCATGAGCCAAGGAGCTGAGCTAGGTGGAGTGACTTGAAAAAGAAGTGTGAAGTATTCGGTATCTCCTGCTAATCTACATGCTTCCAGTGTAGCTAAGGTGATCAGACTCTGGCATGGTCTAGCAAGGACAAAAGCATAAATCAATGGAACAGAAGAGAGAAACAGACCCACACAAATGCAACCAACTGATTTTATATGCAAGTAGAAAAGCAATTGGATGGAAGCCATCATAACAAATAGCATAGCCACTGACAAAATATAACCACAACAAACAATCATTGATTTTGGTCTGAGGGCATGGCTCAGTTGGTGAAGTCCTTATCTCATAGTCATGAGGAGCTGAGTTCAAATCCCCAGAACCCATGTAAAAAGCCAGGTATTGTGGTGGCACATGCCTGTCACCATAGTGGAAGGACCATGGGACCTAGAGACAGGCATATTGCTGGAAGCTTGTCACCCAAATTGACTGACATACTTGGGGAAGTTCCAGGCCAGTGGGAGATCCTGACTCAAACAAAAGGTGGGAGGCACTGAGGACCCACACCTGAGGTATCCTCTGACCTCCACATGTGTGCTGTCCATGTGTGTACTCACATGACCCACATAAGCATGTGTACCCACACATGCAAGAATAATTAACTTTGACCTAAGCTCTGGCCCTTACTGCAAAACTCACTCAAAGTGTGTTAGATTAGGTGTGAAAATTGAAACGATTCCATTCTAGAAAGAAACAAACTTACCAAACTCATTGGCATTTGTGACTTGGTGGAGGTTTTCCACCACAGTTCATACATGAAAAGCAGAAACCTACAATCTGAAATCCATTAATCTCTTAAAAATCACCCTGTTCTGATAATGAATAAATTATTCTCTTATCAAGTTATTTGTGAGCCATGTATCAGACAACTTGTATCTAGAAAACTATCAAAGACAGCAAGAAAAAAAATCTAGTAAAATGGGCAAAAACCATGAGATGCCTTCAGGAAACTGATATGTGGCTGACAAACACACACAAAGCTTGTCCGTAGCAGTGGCCGGTACTGTGACCACGTGCCTGTGAAAGCAGCTAAAGGCAAAAGGGCTGGTGACGCCCATGGCTTGTTTCTGTCACTTCTTGATCATTTGATGCATTAACAATTAGTTAATATACTATTTGGCTCTAGAGGCAAACACAAAATTTTACTAAGACTCTCAAAGCGTTCTTATTGAATGTGTGCATATGTGTGCACATGAATGTCCGCAGGCTGAGGTCTGCTTTGACTGTCGTCCTCTGTTGCTGTCCACCTTAATTTTGGAGGCAGGGTCTCTCATTGAAACAGGCGCTCACTAATTTGATTTCCCTAGCTGGCCAGTGAGTCTCCAGGGCTGCACCTGTCTCCAGCCCCAGCACTGGGATCAGCCAGATGGCACCACTACGCTGAGCTCTTAGTTTGTGCAGTGGGTATGCCTTGGGTCCTCATGCTTCCACAGCAAGCACATTACCCCCTGACCATTTTCCCAGTGCCTGGTTCTTATTGAACTTTTGATATTGCTTTCACCACCTTTTATGTTCTAAATCCCTTCAGGATAGTTAGGAAATTGATTCTTCTCTTGTTTTCCAACAACAGACCCCATGGCCCATACAGCCAGGGACATGTGGCAATTAACGGTTCTGTCATCTCACTATTTTTATTCCTGGGTTTCTTATTAAGATGAGTCATGTAACTTTCTGGTGTCTCTCACAAAACATCTAGATACATGATCCTATACCACCGAACACACTTAGCAGTTGCCCAGGCGCCTCTGCTTCTTCAGTGGGGGATATGTGCACATGTGGAGACCGGAGACCATCTTTGGAAACTGGCCTTGAGCTCTCCAAGTAGGCTAGACTGGCTGGCTCATGAGCCCCGGGAATCCCCCTGTCTCTGCCTCCCTGACGCTGGGATTACAAGCTTATGCCTAGTTTTTAAATGCAGGTTCCAGGGATTAATTTCAGGTCTTCATGCTTGCCCAGGGGCACTTTACCAGGTGAGCTATCCCCCGGCCCTTTCTCCTTTCTTTTGAGTTAGGCTCTCACTATTCAGTTCAAACTGGCCTCAGTAGTATAGAGCATCAGGCCTCAGCGGTGATTACAGGTGTGTGCCACCTTATTTTTAACAAGACTAGAAAAAGATCTGTTGTCCAAATCAGATTGCTTTTTATTAAAATTCCAGTATTGGAATCATGGAGGACAGATATCCAGTTTCTCGTTGGAACCATGAAGGACGGAGATCTGGTTGAAGACATTTCTAATCTGACAGGAGAACAAGCCACTTGGGAAAAGCTTTGTCTCTGGTTTCAGGTTTCGCACAGCACTTTCTCTTAGTTGAACAGTGTTTTTGAGTGTTTACTGTTTTCTCTCCTGTTCTGAGCAGAGCAACGAGTCTAAGGCAAAATGATGGGACTCTTTAGTCCCTTGTAAATTAGACTCACAGTTGACTCCAGCACAGCTGTGTTATTGCTTGAACTAGAGGCACCCAGCTGACTGAGAAAGCACCGAGAGGCAGGGATAGTCCACTCATCATAGCTACATAGCAGGATTTCCTAGGCCTGTTTGCTTTGGCCAGTCCATCACGTCCAATTCTATTTGCAAATTTCCCAGTGTCCTTAGTTTGCCGAGCACCATGTCACTTCTGAGTATCTGGCTGTGTCTTTACTGCTGCACCTCCACATAGTCACAGGACGGTGTCTTTTTAGAGGGAGTGAGTTTCACAGCTGTGGTATTATGGTAATATCAGCGTCTAACTTTAAGAGGAGATTTTATTTTCAGGACATTTTGGGTTTGTTTCTGTTTGTTTGGTTTGGTTTGGTTTGGTTTGGTTTGGTGGTGGTGGTGGTGGTGGTGTGTGTGTATGTGTGAATTTAGGAGGTTTAACTTGATAGCAGTGTGTGCTATTAAGCTAGAAGGTAAAAATGGCTTTGTTTCCAAATTTTGATTTTATATAACTTCTAAAAGTTGATAAACCTTCTCTTTGATCACAGGAAACAGTGATATTTGACTTTTATAAGCTATTTTATGAAACTGTTTCTAAATATACCCCCTGTTCCTCTCTCTTTTTGAGACAAGATTCCTCCTGCATCTCAGGCTGCCCTCAGACTCCCTGTGTCTCCAGGCCACCCTCAGACTCCCTGAGTCTCTAGGCTGCCCTCAGACTTGCAGTTTTCCTGCCTCAGTCTCCCAGCTCCTCCGGGCTCCTATTTTCTTTAAAGTGAGAATAATCTCCATTAATTTTGGAGACTCTGCCATTCATCATTTTTTTTCTATTAAGGATTCATTTATTCTGTCATTAAATATTTATTTAGTACTGGGCTTTCACTTCAGGGATACATCAGAGTTGACAAATAAGGTCTCTGCCCTCGTAAAGTTTATGTGGGAGAGACAGGCAGTTAACAAGCTAACAAATGAAGAAATTAGATGATGATAGATAGCCTTGAAGGTCATGAGGGAATGGTGGGTCACGTGGTGTGGGTGCTGGAGGCCCCCATACGTGGTGTTTAAGGGATGCTCCATATGCCTATTGCTAGGGTGTAAGACAGAGCCAGCCATGCTGCATCAGACCATTCCAGGCCTTGGTGATGACAAGCCCACACAAAAAGCTAAGTTTGCTTGGGAAGCATGAAGGTAGGTCAGCCAGGGAGAAGGTATGGAGGGCAGACGGCCTGTGAGGCAGGGCCTGGATCCTCAGGCCACTCAAGTCATCACCATTTTATCTTGAGTACAGTGGCTCAGTGGCTGAGAGATCAAGAAGAGGAAGCAGGATCACCAAGGGAGATCTCTCTAGTGGCACAGTGTCTTCCGTGTCACTGAGGTCCTTTAGTGTCTATGTAGCCAGGCTGTTGACAGTTCCAGGAAAATGAATGTGGAAGGACTAATACAGACTCCTGAGCAAATCATGTGTGTGGTAACGTCTCGGCAGTGCTGTGATCCACTGCCCTTAGAAAGATGAATTGGGCAGCACTCTGCCTCCCCGGGGTGCACAGCAGTGGGCATATCACAGACATGTGCAATGCGGCACTTCCATGGTTAGGAATACGAAGATGAACAACAGGGCAGTCCTGGGTGAGAAGAGTGGAGCTCACGCTGGGGAATGCGTCAGAAAAAGAGACAGAGAGAAACGTGCCTGGGGAGATGGCTCCGTGGTTTAAGTGCTTTACCACACAAGCCCCAAGACCTGCGTTTGCTATCCAGAACCCACATTAGAAACCCAGGTGTGATGTACATGTTTGTCAGCTCAGTGGCAGAGACAAGTGGGTACCTGGGGCTCTCCTACCTGGCAGACTAGCCTAAGGGGCAAGCCTCAGGTCCCAGTGAGTGCCTGTCTCAAAAAATTCAAAAGAAGAATAATGTGGATGGTATCTCAGGATGACACCTGAGGTTGACCTCTCTGACCTCTACCTGCACCATACTCATATACACACGGCATTTGACCGTGTCTGATACACCCCTAAATTAATCTATGATTTGGCCTAAGTGGTCCAGAGTCATTCCTAGGACCCTTCAGTGATACAATTCTTTCAGTTTCTCAAGCTAGAGCATCATTATTCCACCACATATCCCCATGAAGATGCAGGATCCAAGAATGCTGACTGCTGGGTTGGTTAGGAGCCTGGCACCAAACATAGTAACAATGGAGAGGATACCCTGTGTTTGATTGAGAGGTCCCAAGGAGCAGGCAACTCCCAGGAGGAGCCAAGGAAGCCAGTGGGTGTCAGAAACCCTGAGCAAGTTTGGGAGTCATGTACATGAACAGGATAATCCTGGCCTTACAGCTGATGTGGCTTATGAGCCAGTAAAGGTTGCTGGGGACACTGCCTTTCCCATTAAGTCTGTACAGCTTGTGGGGCCTGGCCTCAGTGTTGGTTGATCTTCCCAGCCCTGAGCAATCGTGGTCCTCAAGGAACAAAGGAAGTGCTTCTCTAGAGTTCAAGCCAGAGATCTGAAGATAGTGAGGGAAAGGCAACGGCTACACACCTTCACTTTGCTCCTCCGCCCCAGGAAATTCCGTATTCACTCTTTTCAAGCCTTAGACATCTCCTGTTCCTTTCCTTCAGCCCTGGCCTTCCTGTCTTTTACCACTGAATGAGGGCCGATCTAAATTCCAGTCTCTGTAACGGAAAGTGCAAAGAGAACCTTTTCAAGCCCATGCCAGCTCCAGGAGACTAAAATCTGATCAGTCATCAGATTTCTTTAAACAGCTTCCAGCCACTGTATTTGATCATTGATCATGAAATCAGGACTGGATTTCCTCTGAGGAATACTCTAGCTTCCAAAGAAAAACCATTCAACGGCTCATTTGAAATCGCTGTGCACTTTTGCTTGTATTTGGGGATTATAGTCAGAAGCCACACTTGTGAGCTAGGCTTGCAGCTTGTTGGCACTGTGATGGAGAAGAAACTGAGACTCAGAGTGAGCAGCGCGGGCTTCCCACTCCAGATGAATGCCACCTTCATCCATGCCTTGATTTGAAAGGGAGTGCCCCTGAGCTCCTCGGGCCCTAATTCAAAGGCTTTTTCATCTCAGTCCACAAACACATTGAGGTACCAGATTAGAAAGACTGAGAGACAGGTGTGCTGACAGAAGTTAGGAAGGAGCCAAGTGCCAGACAGCAGGGGAAGGGGCAGGAGAATGCAGCGTGGAGTCAGCAGGGCAGGTGTCAGTAAGCCCACCATGTCTGGAACTTAGACTCAAAGGCTTAGAAACACACAAAGTACAGACAGTGCAGAGTCAGGACAGGAGGAGGGCTAGCTTGACGTATTGCTTAAAGATGTTTGGACTGCCTCATTGTAAAATATAAAAGATAATTGTTTTTAGAATTAGATGAAGGATTTGGGAATATACCTTTAGAATAAAGTATTTTTAAAACATTCAGTGGGGGACTAGAGAGATGACTCAGTGGTTAAGGAACACAGACTGCTCTTGCAGAGGACTCAAGTTCAATTCTCAGCACCCATGTCAGGCAACTCACAACGGGCTCCAATTCCAGCTCCAGGGGATCTGATGCCCTCTTCTGGCTGCTGCGGGCACTACACTCACAGGCTGAGACACATATACACATAATTAGAAATAAAAATAATATCCCTTTAAAAAATAAACTACAATGGGAAAGTTAGGTTTTATGCTCCTCTTTTTAACTTTTTTAAAATTTTGTTTTGATTTTAAACTAATTGATTGAGCTGTGGACACTCCCTCACCTTCTCTGGGCCTCTATATTCTCCTAAATTGATGACGATAACTTTACCTTATTTATCTCTCTCACACTAGTAAGCAAATGTTCCAGTTGTGGAATGTCTTCAAAAAGTGGATAGATCATCCCTACTGTATTATATAGTACACTATACAAACTGTATTTATATTAAAGCCTCATGATAAAGCTAAATACCATTTCACATACTTTACTTAAACATTACAGGAAATTAGTTTGGGTTTGGTTTGATTTTTTCCTACAGAGTAATTTTAAAAGAAGTCTTAAAGCTTGAAGCATTGTGTATCAAGTATCTGGAAAAAATGTACTTTTCTGGGATATATTGCACAAGGGTATGAGAACGAGTTGTTTTTCATAGAAGTCTTTAACATGGAGAGGTTCTAATTACGTGCAAATTATAATGAAATTAATAAGTGACACCAATTTTTAGAATTTAAAATGGACTTGAGAGAATGCAGTGTGGGCTTAGACTGATTGTAATTCTAATCTTTTAGGTTGTGATTCAATATTATGTAACATTAAAACTCAATTAAATAAAAAATAAACCAAGAATCAAGTGGTGAGAACACTCATCTCCCGGTTGGCTCAACCTCTCAAATGATGACTTAAAATATGTTAAATGCAAAGTCTGTAATTGTCCTTATTGTTCATTCTATTCCAAAATAATTGCACATCTAATTAGCATCAGTTAATGAGAGAGATTAAATTACCCTATTCACAAATATGCTAGATTGTCATAAATTGTCCAAATATAATTACAAATGTATGGTTTTATTTCACTTTCTACAGATGAAATACAGAGAATAAATGAATTTATGTATGTATCCACTTAGCAGAACTTTTATTACATCCAAACCTATTTAGGCTGGGCATGGGGGTTGCCTGCCTATATTCCCAGCAGTTGGGAGACAGTGGCAGAAGGATCAGGACTTCAAGGCCAACTTGGACTGTCTTAAGATAGTTCCACGATCTCTCTCCAAAAAGAAAAGCTTTTTACTGCATTTCTGGATCCACCTTGAGTGGGAGGAAAAGAGCTAGGGTGAATGAGGTGGCCTCAGTCCTAGTGGAGCATGAGGCCTGAGACCCACTAGCACCTGAAGGCTCGGCATATGGGTCTCGATCCTCAAGGCTGGTTATTCCCCACCTTCCACCTAGTGACCTGGGCAGCCTGAGGAAATGCCTTCCGTCCTAAGTCAGCAATATCTGCAACAGAGCAAGCTTCTAGGTGCCCTGCAGAAACAGGGAGGTCAGAAGCTCTGCATCCGTAGTCATCAGAGCTTTAGCCTACAAAGGTGCAGGAAAAACTGCACCCTTGGTGAAAAAGCACAAGGTGCCAGGCCGAGACTGGGAAGGTTTAAAAGCAGCTGTCAAAAATGAGCCTCAAAAACTAAACTAAACTAAAATTAAATTAAAATTTTTTTAAAGAATGAGCCTCAACTGAAAACTGACAAGCTCTCTGATCAGATGACCAGCTAGAGGGCCGCAGAGATGGCTCTGTTGGCAAAGGCTTGCCTTGCAAGCAGGAAAGCCTGTGTTTGATCCCTGGAACCTAATGGTTTGTTGTTGTTGTTGTTGTTGTTGTTGTTGTTGTTGTTGTTGTTGTCATTGTCTCAATCCCTGGAGGGATTAAAATGAAGGGAAGCTGGGTGAGCTCAGCAACAGAGCGGAGACTGAGTTGGTAGCCAGAGGACAGACTCAGGGTTTCTTCAGCTCTGACAACAAAGGAAAGAAAGAACTTGGGGGGAGGGAGGGATGTTGGGGATGGGATGAAGGGCTCTCTTACATGTGGGGTGAGTACTCTGCCACTGAACTACAGCCCAGCCCAAACAAACGAGTTAACAAAACAGAGCTTCATGGACCCGTGAGAATCACCAAAGATCTAGCTTTGCTACTGTTGACGGTCTATATGGAGAGAAAAAGAGAGTAACCCTGAAAAAGTAGTCAAGAAACAACACTGAACCTTCCCGAATAGGGGGAAGCCACCAAGCTACATGTTTAAGAAGCCCTTTAGATTACAAATTAAGCCGGGCGGTGGTGGCGCACGCCTTTAATCCCAGCACTCGGGAGGCAGAGCCAGGCGGATCTCTGTGAGTTCGAGGCCAGCCTGGACTACCAAGTGAGTCCCAGGAAAGGCGCAAAGCTACACAGAGAAACCCTGTCTCGAAAAACCAAAAAAAAAAAAAAAAAAAAAAAAAAACCAAAAAAAAAAAAAAAAAAAAACCAAACAAATTAAGCCCTAGAAATCAATTCAAAGATGTAGGATGACTGAACTTGTGCAAGTCTGGGGAAACTTTTAAATTCTTTGAGCTACAGCAAAATCGTACCATCCCTTATTGAACACCTAACAGAAGTATGGTGTGAGGAGAGGTTCTTGGATCGCATGTGGCTCCTCTGCGTGGCCTTTAGTAATGCTGGAAGGAAGCTTCTAGACAGGGAAAGCCAGGAGCTGCAGAAATGGAGAGCAGAGGGCTGAATGGAAGGAGAGGAAGAGAAGTCCTTCCAGGGCTGCAGTGGAGCTCACCTGGTTGAGCACTTGCTTAGCATGCAGCTTGTATCCCCAAAACTCCAAAAATTGTTGGAGGTTCAGGCTCTGATCCCAGCACTTGGGAGGTGGAAGCCAGAGGATCAAGAGTTCAAGGTCATCCTTGGCTAAGTAGAGAGTTTGAGGCCAGATTGGGATGCATGAGATCCTGAAGATATGGAGGCAGAAATGGACTTTTTCCTTGTGAATCCCTTAAGTGATATTCAAAGTCTGAAACACACACACACACTCAGCATAATACCATCTGAATTGGGCTAAATGTATGAAGAGGAAATATCTAATATAATTATATTTGAATTAGTTAAGGAATTAAATGCTTAAGGAAATACTTCAGACAGTTCAATTTTAGGAGTGAGAAAGAGAGCAGTATTTAATTTGAGGTTATGCTGGAAGGATGACACAGTGGCTGTGGTAAGCTATATATACAGATTTGGAGCATCAGAGTAGCAGTTGAGAAAAACCACCAACAGCATCCACTATGTAAAACCACTGATACATCAAGATGGCCTCCTGAATGGTTTGTCAAAGCCATAGGAAGGCAGGCAGCAAGATCCAGGAGTAAACTGCCTCTCAGTAGACCTTCCAGAGAAAAACAGAGCCCAGCAGAGTGGATGTGAAGGAACTGTAGAACTCAGGCTGGGGTTGTAGAGTGGTTGGTAGAGTGCTTGCCTAGCGTGCGGGAAGCCCTGAGTTCCATCCCAGCACTGCATGTTGACACCCATGATCCCAGCACACAGGAAGTGGACGAAGGACAGTCAGAAAGGTGAGTCAGGAGCTCAAGGTCAACCCCATCCCAACTACACATTCTTGGCTGTATAAGGACCTGTCTCAAAAGCAAGCAAGCAAGCAAACAAAACATGGGGTGGGGGTACCACACAAGCATGAGGACCTGAGCTTAATCCCCAGCACCCATGTAAAAGCCAGTTGTGGCTGCATGCACTTGGAATCTGGAGCTGGGGACATGGAGACAGGAGGATCCCTGGGGCTCACTGGCCAACCAGTCTAACTGAATCAGAGAGCCCCAAGTTCAGTGAGAGACTGTCTCAAAAATAAGATAGAGTGACTGAGAAAGACAGTGTCAATCTCTGGCCAACACACACTAGCACACACATAAGCACATGTACCTATATACTCATGAACGCACAGGAGCGCATAGGATGTGTGGATACACACACACAGGGAGAGAGAGGGGAAGAGGGGGGGAGAGGGAGAGAGAGAGGGAGGGAGAGAGAGAGGAAAGTAAAGGATGAAAAGTTTTGCCAAGCAATGATTTTTGTTTTAAAAAGGAAGTATTAATCTAAGGGAACATATACTTCAGAACATAGACAATTACAGGAGGGTGGGGATGAAAATAGACATTGCATAATGAAACAGCATCTCCACCAAAATGGTATGAAAACCTGGGCTCCTCACAGTATGTGAGCACTCATTAACCTGGGGAGACAGAGAAGATGCCACTGGACTGTCAACACTAACAGTGAGGATACTGAAGGATGCTATACCATTGATTGACAGAATCTGTGAATACATATTTTCCCTTTCTAATCCATGTATGTGTGGAGTGTGTATGATGATGATGATGTGTGTGTGTGTGTGTGTGTGTGTGTGTGTGTGTGTGTGTGTGTGTGCTCACTTGTATGAGTGTAGATGTGTGAGCTGAGGTCAGAAGACAACCTCACCTTCCACCTCGGTCCTCACCTCCCACCATGTTTGAGGCAGAATCTCTTCTTCTCATAGCTTATTCCTTTGAACTTCCAGGGCTTCTCATATCTCCGCCTTCCATGTAGCCATAGGTATAGTGGCATTACAGACAAGCAGGCTACCACACTCAGCTTTTTGTGAACTCTAGAGATCAGAACACAGGTCTTCACTCTCGTGTAACAAGTACTCTCACCCACTGAGCCATCCCCCTGCCCAGAGGACACATATTTTTTTTCTTTTTGTAAAAATTTTATTTATTTTCTTTTTATGTGCATTGGGTGTCGGGTCCCCTGGAACTGGAGTTACAGGCAGTTGTAAGCTGTCATGGGGTACTGGGAACTGAACCAAGGTCCTCTGGAAGAGCAGCCAGTGCTCTTAACCGCTGAGCCATCTCTCCAGCCCCAACACACATTTTCTTAAACTGTCTGTGAAACTGTCTTCCCAGAAAGACTCATCTTCTGAGACATGAAATGCCAATGATTTTTAAAATTTTGTTTTTTAGTGAATTTTTTGAGAATTTCATACAAATATACAGTGATATATAATCATATACACCTTCCATTTCCCATTAAAACTGTAAAGGGATTGGTGTCACACAGAGTCTGATCTATGTATTAGACCCAAACACATCAATGACAGGTAAGGAAAGGTCTGTAAACATATTGATGTCCAAGAACTTCTGAATCACCCATGGATCGAAGAAAAGATCTTTAAGCAAAGAAACAGATGCACCTGGGCTGGGTTGGCTCAGTCTGCAAAGTGCTTGCTGCACTAGCGTGAGGACCCAAATTCCATCCCCAGAACCCACATAAAAATCCAGGCATGGTGGGACATGCTTGTAATCCCAGCAAGGGGGAGTCGGGGACAGGAACCCTGCAGCTCACTGGCAAAAAGAAATAGACATCTAAATGAAAATGCCAACACCAATATTTGCACCATGCAGCTAAGGCAATATTGAGAGGAAATGATGATGCTCATTGTTTATATTAGAACATTTCAAAATAACATTATTGATATCAGGAATGGAACAGGGCATCAGTGCAGATTCTGCAGCCTGTAAAGATGGCAGCATACTGCATGTAGTTTATGCTCGTCTGTGTGACAGCTCATGTTAAGTGGACCAAATTCTTAAGAACTACTAAATGTTAAAATTCAAAAATATGAATTAGATAACTTGAATTACCTGCTAAACATTAAATAAGTTTAATCTGTAGTTAAGCCATCTTTCCCCAGTATCCTAGCCAAATCCACCAAAGTATAAAGAGAATTCCACACCAAAACCAAGTGGATTTTATCCAAGGTATGCAAGGCTGGTTCAATATTTGAAAATCAATCCATGTAATCCATTGTACCAATGAGCAAGAGAGAAAAAAATCCCATGAACATGTCTGTTGACACAGAGAAAGCTTTTGGTGAAATCCAGAGTACACGTTCTTGATTAAAAAGAAACACACCAGAAACCTAATTACAAGGAGTGACTCTTCAATCCCATGAGGAAATTACAAATATGCATATATGGTGTCCACACTTGCAGTGCCTTACTCTGAAGTTGGAAATGAAATTATGCCTACTTTCTAATCTCAACCTAGAATATTTCCATAAAAGATATAACAGCACAACAGAGAGAGGATGGGACACCGAGATGGCCCGGCAGGTGAAGGCACTTGCTGCTCCAGCCCAGTGACCCAAGTGTGTTCTGTGAAACACACAGAAAGGTATGAGAGAAGTGACTCCATGGCTGTCATCTGACCTCCATACATGCATTGTGGCACACATGCCTGCAGATGCACACATGCACACATCATCATCATCATCATAAAATAACTTTTAAAAATAAAAGATGTGCAGACTCCTCCATAGGATGAAAAACACTGTTCCCATTTGCAGGAGACAGCACTATCTACTAGGACAACTCAGAGCCATTTACAAAAACTCTTATGCTAGAAAGCATTGTCAGCAAGAATTTCAAATACAAAAATCAACTACATTTGTACATAATAACAATAAAGATATGGAAGCCGATTTAAAAACCCCGTGTCATGCACAGTTGCTCCAAAGAAAACGGAATGCTGAGTTATTGAGCTAACAACACAGGGGAGCCATGGTGCTGATCATCACAGAGCTCCAGGGGCTGAAAGAAATCAGAGGAGATCTAAAAACTCAGAGATCCTTACTTTGTCGTGGATGAGAAAACACAACATAGTAAGGATGTCATGTCTCCCCAAATGACTCAGGGATTTGATGTGATGCTTACCAGTCTCTGCAGGGCTTCTGTCGACCTAGACAGTCTCATTCTGAGCATCACATGCTCTAGCAAGGGCTACAGAGCACCTTTTGAAATGTTGAAAAAGAGCAGTCAATGGAAGAAGCCACTCTGCCCAGCATAGTGACAGTGTGGAATTGGTGTGGTTAGGTCAGTGGGAAAACCAGAACTAGACTGTCAGTTTCCTGTCCCTGTAACAGACACCTGGGGTAATCTCAAGAGTTGAAAGCTTCTTTTTGGCTCACAGTTTGAGGGTTTCAGCCCATTGGTCGTGTTGATTTTGACTCAGGTGGTGTATCTTGGGGAAATGCATGGAACAAACCTCTCGCCTCATTCCAGGAGCAAAAGAGGGACATAGGTGACTCCTTCCCCTCAAGGAAACTCCTGTCCTAAAAGCTCCCGCCAGGCCCCAGCAGCGCCAACTGATGCATCGAGCTTTTAGATAGAGGAGCCTAGCTTTTAAACAGAGGGGCCTTTCAGGGAACATTCGAGATCCAATTTATAGCTTTATAGCATAGACCCCCAGGAAGACACCCCACTAAGATGCAAAGGTGACTCTGTGCAAAGGGGGTGACCTTAGTGTTTGTGGTAACTGGAGTAATTAGACATCCAAGATGCTTTCTAAATAAGGGGAGAGGGGTGTCCTTGACTTGGCCTCTACATGTTAAAGCAATAAACATGAATATGGCAGGTTTACATGTAAATATAAAATGATACTTTCTACTTCAGAAAAAATCAGAGATTGCCTTTGATGGGTTATTAAGTTTGATGATACAAAAAAAAAAAAAAATGTTCCAGAAAAGAAAATTTAAATGGCAAACCTCACAACAACCAGAAATGTGTAGAAAGGAGGAGTCTTGGAGGTGTTTCGGCAGATAAAGTTCTTGCCATGAATGCATGAGGACCTGAGTTTGATCTCCAGAACTCACCTGAAAAAGCAGACATGTTGGCATGTGCTTGTAATCCCGGAGTTGGGGCAACAGAGCCAAGAGGCTCTCTCGGCACACTGGACAGCCAGTGTAGCCTACTTGGCAGTTTGCAGGCCAGTGGCAGACTGGTCTCAAGAAAAGAGCTTAAGGAATGACACTAGACAGTCCTCTGGCCTCCACACACATTTGGATTCACATGCATGTGCACCCCGTAACACACAAACACACATATAAATCACAAGTTTTTTAACTAATGGCTGTACACCAAGATAAGTTGCAGACATGCAGAAATGATTTGCAAATTGTCTCTTGAGGGATTAAAATCTACCTAGAATATTCTGAGATACAGAGAACATGTCTAAATATTTCAGGACTCTACGTTTAAAAAATGAATCTACTACTAGAAGATGTGTGGAAGATAGGTCACTCAACATGGTGGCCAGCCACATACCCAGAAGCACGAGTGAGGATTCTTAGCATCCACAGCCACGGTGGAAATGCCAACAACAACCACGAGAGCTCACCACATGCCTTCATAGTAGAGAATTTGAAAATCACTGCTAATAACAGATTCGTGGTGGGGGTGCAGAGCCACAGGGTTATCAGTTTAGTCTGTGGGACTGTTAACTAATGCTAAAAATGTAAGCTGGTACAATCACGTTGGAAAATAAGTTAGAATTTTCTTATGAAAGTATAAACGCACTTCTGTGTGACCATGCAATTGCACTGTCACTCTTAAGCTTAGCCTAGAGACAGGAACACTGTCTTCACACAAAACCTGCACTCAGAAGTTTATAGCAGCTTTGCTTATGGCAGTCCAACTAGACACAATCCAAGTATCCTGAATTTAATGAATGTGTCTTTAAAAAAAAAAAAAAGGTATTGCCTCCGTGCAAGCAATTATTGAGTGGTGATAGAAAGTGATAGACTTCAAATTTACCCAACAACCTGCATAGACTTGTGCTAATTACTTTTCTCTTGCTGTAATATACGCCCCACCCCACCCCCAACAAAAGCAAGGTAGGGAAGAAAGGAGTCATTTTGACCATATTCATAGATCCATGTTTCTTTGACATTCCTGTGGTGCCCTGGCTATGGTCAGGTCTAAGAAGCGAATCATTCCAACAAGGTGTGGATGTGGCTGGGAGGCAGCTAGAGACTTGAGTGCCGGACTCTGATGTGATGGTATCTGTTAAGTAAAAAGAGTAAAAAGTGGTCAGTACGGAAAGGAAGCTGACATAGTTCTCATTGATGGGTTGTATTGGACTGACTGGCCCTCACAGACATGATAGCGTCTTGAGGTGGGAGGGAGAGCATTTGACTGAAACAGTCCAGGAAATGGAGAGTTAAAACAGGATGGGACGTTAGAGGCAAATAGAGGCTTCCCTTTAGAGCCTGGAGAGGAGCTTCACTAAGAGAGAATAAGAGAGAGATTGGGGGAAGGATGGGGAGATGGGAGGAGAGGAGAGGAGAGGAGAGGAGAGAGGAGGAGAGGAGGGAGAGGAGGGGATAGGAGAGGAGAGGGGTGGTGGTGGTGGGAGAAGCCTGCAGAGCAATCACCCCAGCAGAGCCACTCTGAAGAGTAACAGGGCCAATCCACAGAACAAAGGAAAGATCTGTCCTTTTGTAACCTTTAGGGAGGGTGGGGAGTTTCACATCATGCCATTTACTTCAGCAGAGAGCATCTGACAGAGCGTGGAGGAGCCAGAGAGCCTACATTGAGAGCACAGACTACTTCTTACCTCTGTCCCAGAGGGAGCTGCAGGGACACACGGCCTGGCTGAAGCTATGGGGTCTGGTCTAAAGGTGCAGACCCTGTTCTAAGGTGCTACACAGATCCTAGGCAGGAGAACCCCAGGAAGCACATTGATGTAAACACATGTGCAAGTGAGCACAAACAATACTGATGGACCCAAAGGAGCTCCGTGGACTCCGCTAATATTCTCTTGTCATTGTGGAATTTATGTGCTCAGGGGCAACTCAGGACCTTCATGTGCAGCTTTTTAATTTCTTATAAATTCATAATTATTTTAAATAAATTTTTGTTTTATTTTATTTATTTTCAAGACAGGGTCTCACTGTGTAGCCTTGGATGTCCTGGAACTTGCTTTGTAGACCAGGCTGGACTCCTCAAACTCATGAGTGCTGGGATTAAAGGCATGTGCCACCACATCCGGCATAAATGTGTTTTTTTTAGGACATTAAAAGGGTTGGGGATTTAGCTCAGTGGTAGAGTGCTTGCTAGGCCCTGGGTTCGGTCCTCAGCTCCGGGAAAAAAAAAAAAAGACATTAAAAATAATTTGGATTTGTAAACCCCATAATAAGGTGTCAGGAAGTCGGTTTCTGAGTTTGGGAAGGTTTCCATAGTGACTTGGGAGCGTCCAGGTGCACCTTGGTGATGCCACTCCCCTTTGCTTTGGTCAGGCTTCTGCTGTCCTGGGCATCTGGTGTTTCCACAGTGGCATGGGACAAGATGAGAGTGTGTTCTCCCCGGGAGTCAGGAGGAGTGTGATCAGTGACAGGAGAAGGGAGAGGGGAAGCTAGAACAACAAAGGAAAGAGAGCTCAGAGTGGGAGCCAGGACGCCCTGTTCTGCTCTGCTAGGACATGGGGGCCGGGTGAAATGGAGCCTGCAGGGGTGGTCTGCAGCCCTCTCAACTCCCTCGTGTGTCAGGGATCCCAAGTCTCACCCTCACAAGCAGCAGTTCTTGCTAAAATGATTTCCACATGGGATGCTCCGCCTCATGCATTGTGAAGGAAGGGGAGGCCGAGGCTGTTCAGCCTTTACAAAGCCAGAAAGAGCGGAGGGAGACTCGGTCAAACCATGTTCTCTCTCCAGGCCCTTCCACTAAGAATGAGGCTCCCTAAGGGGCCCCCAGGGTAGAGAGGGTCATGGGAATTTTAATCACTACAGGTAGAGCATTCTACCCCCAGCACATTCTATCAATCCTTCCTTGACCATGTTTGTGCCACTTCAGAACCAGAAGTGCCTCGGGGTTTGCATTGTTTGCACACCTGCATGCCTTCTGTGTTGTTTAAAACATTGCCCTCTGGGCCCCAGGCATGTGCAGGATAGACTCAAGTCTCCACCCCATGATTTTGGCTTTGAGATGAGGCTATGGGAAGTCAACAGTCTAAGTGTTCAACCATAGAGCCACACTCCAGCCCCTCACTGTGGGATTCTAGGCAGGTGCTCTACCACTGAGCCACACCCCAGCCCCTCACTGGGGGATTCTAGGCAGGTGCTCTACCACTGAGCCACCCCCCAGCCCCTCACTGGGGGATTCTAGGCAGGTGCTCTACTGCTGAGCCACACCCCAACCCCTCCCTGGGGAATTCCAGACAGATACTGTACCACTGAGCCAAGCTCCAATCTCTCCCTGAGGAATTCTAAGAAAGTACTCTATTGCTAATGGCCCCAGCCCTTCACTGGGGGACTGCTTAGCCGTTTTCCCAGTTCCTCAGTGGCAGATTTTAGGCAAGTGCATTACTTCTGAACCTTATTCAGAGGCCGTTTTTAACTTTTATTTTAAGGCAGAGTCTCACAAATGTGCAGTGACTGTCCTTGACCTCACTCTGTAGCCCAGGTTTGTCTTTTTATTTTTTATTTTTGGTACTTCCCCCAGGCTAGAGCTGGATGGATTTCTGTAACATGGCTCCACACATCCCTCCTGGTCCTTCCCCCTCCCCAAGCTTTTCCCCAGGTGGAGATGAGAACAGCTCCAATATTAAGTATTTGTAAACTCCCTTCACCTTGAAATTGTGCTTCAGATTTGAAACTCCCCATTACTCCTTGGAAGAAGAAATGAAGTAACATGTAATATTCAATTTCACACTTGGGAAACAGAAACAATAACGTTAAGTAACTTTCACAATGCCAGACAGCATATCTCTGGTAGGAAGGGCTTTGCGACTTTATAATTCTATTCTCCAACCACTCTCAAGTGTATTTTAAAATAAAAAGCGTCTGCGCACAAACATAGCCTTGTCCCCATTGAATCATAAGCCAGGAGTTCAAAATGAGACAGTAAATAAGTTAGGTCAAATAAGAAACTTGTTTATGTACCAAGGTATAAACATAAATCTGCATGGTTATCATAAAACTCAGACAACACCTCCCTAAAATAATAGAACAATTTCATATCTTAAATATAAGCCTTTGAAAATAAGGTATTTGTTGATGAAAGAGAACTTCTAAGGGCAGCTGTGATGTCTTGATGACTTGATAAATAGGGAAGTTTTAGAGAGGTCATTTCTTCAGCTTTATTCACACATTAGTAGCAAAATTACAAAAATCAGCAAGAAAATTCCATCCATTTGACCTGATGGTAATATTGTGAACTTATCATTGTAAAATCAGGGTTTCAAATATGTTTTTCCTTTTGGTGAAATTATAAGAAATGTGAGGGGATAATTAATGTATTTGGAAAGTAAGACATAGTATTGACTGTTTTTCCTATTGTATTATCAGAGCATTATGTATGTGCTATGTGAGGATAGGTGGGGGTCCATTTATGAAGGAAGTTATATCTTGAAGGGGCTTAACTCAGAACTGTCAGGCTAAGCAGTAACAGTTTTACACCTGAATAAAAGGCACTCATGTAGTTTTCAGTCACAGAACAGCTCAGACGTTTGCTCCTGGTGACCCCATTGCTTCCTTCCACAAGGGATCGAGGCTCCTTCCTCTCTGCTCTTGCCCCAGCTTTCAGCTCCTTGCAGCTAGCCTTTCTGGGAGCCACCTTCTTCCCCAAAGCTGTAGCAGATATCACTACAATCAAGGCTCGATTTAAAAACTTGTCTCTCAGCCACACCTGCCTGTAGTTGGGGGTTGAACATACCTTCCTTCATAGAGGAACTTCTCAGGATAAGTATGGTTTTAGAAAGAGAACATGGATTTCCTGGACAGCTAAGCCAACTGCCAAGGAGACAGGGAGATTTTCATGCGTGAGTGCATGCGTGTGGAGGCCAGAGGTTATTTCTTTTATCACTTCTCACCTTATGTTTTGAGACAAGGCCTCTCACGGTGCCAACAGCTCACTGATTTCACTAGACCACAGGACCAGTGTCTGCCAGGACCCTCCTGCCTTCACCTCTGCAGTGGGATTACAGACACATGCCTCAGCAGCTGGCTCTTTTTTTTTTTTTTTCCAGTGTGCATTCTGAGGACTGAATTCAGGTCCCTGTGTCTTTGCAGCAAGCACTTTCCTGACTGGGCCGTCAAGGGGGATTCTTAGATTGCATTAGCCACATGCTGTTTGTCTAGAATCAGGAAAAGTGTAAGAGATCCATCTTAGAATCCATCTCAAGTGACAGGAGAATTCATTTGTCTTATTAGAGTTCAGTTCATAAAGAAAACTTGTTGGGGCTTCTGAAAGATGCTGGACAGTGTGCCCTGTTCCTGCTAGAGAAAGGAAAGTACAGGACCCAGGGAAGAGTGTCTTTTGGGTCACCCCAGGTATCCCCACCTGAGAACTTAAGTACAGCGGCCTGGAGCCTGGACAGGAAGGAATGGCCTCAAGTGTAGCTGGAGGATTGAGGCTTCTTAAATAGTCCTCTAGCCTTTGAAAATCGATCACTTAGGTTTTGACGAATCTCATATTTTAAAAGAAAATCTAATAATAGTTGTCTGTGGAGTGCTCAGTCATAAATGGGACATGTCTATCACACCTCTGCCCCCGAGGGCTAGGGAACATTTTGGAAGAGGGTATTGAAAGACTAAGAGGCAGAGGTCGGGGAGGGCGAGGGCAGAACAGTGTCTTCTGGGTGTGGTAGGACAGCTGCATTCACCAACTCACAGCAGCTGTGGTTGCAGGCACAAGGTCTGCAGGAGACTGAGCCAGTCAACATTCCAGTGTGGACGGGGTGGGGGGCATGTGAACCCTCACCCTTAGCTGAGGAACTGTTGGCAGTTGATGGCTACCAGGAGAGGAAGAGTCCATCTTCTTCCGGGGTGTCATCTCTCCTAGGTTGACCACGGCTGGACTTACACTCGTGCCTATATGGACACCACTAATTAGACTCAGAGTTATTTTAATTTAAAAAATGGGCTAGAGAGATGGCTCAGTGGTTAAGAGCACCATACATAGTCCAGCTTCACAGTTTCCAGCAGAAGCCAAGACCACTGAGGAGAGAAAACTTCTTCTGCCTGTGGGAGAGTTGTCTCCTCGTCTGCTCTTTGTAGAGGCATGGTCGTGGTCAAGGTTTGGGGTGTGTTCTTGTTAAATCGTCTTCTGTCATGGTCATGAGTGACACCTGCTTTGAAACCACAGACAACTGTAATGAAGTTTCTCGAATGACTACAGCCGGAATCCAGTTGTATTGAACAGGCAATTGATTCTGGGCTAAAACATGCTTACGTCACCAAATAATGACTGGTTTGTGAGAAATAAGCTTGCGTTCAGGAGCTGCTACCTTGGGGCCAGGGAGAATTCATTAGAGAGGAAAATGAATTGCTGGTTTACTAAGTACATTTGAAGTAGTATTCTCCCTGTGTTTGCTTCACACCAGATCCCCACATCCCAGGGAAATGGTCAAAGTGGGAATCCCCACTTTAATAGCCATTTTAGAATGCTTCGGGCTATTGCTAGAACTCAGTGTCTCATTGCCGTAGTCCATGTAGAACACAGTGGCCACCAGATGGGCAGAGACTGTCTCTAGTCTTTAATGATGCCATTTGGAGGTGGGCTCACGAAAGACCATCAATACAGCAGTATGAAAAACAAGACCAGAGCTTCTGCATGGGCAACATGTGCAAACAATGGAAGCAGAAGTAACAACTGTATTTGATTCTGTGTGTGTGCACGTGCACACGTGTGTGTGCATGTGTGTGCACCTGTCGGTGAGTGCATGACCAAATGTATTCTATTGCATGTGGAGAACAGAAGACAACATCAGTGTCATTGCTCAGGAGCTCTTCACCTCCCCAGCTCTGAGTGTTTCTTTTAATTATGTGCATTTGCGTGTGTCTCTGTGTGGGAATGTACAAATGAGTACAGGTGCCTGCAGAAGCCAACTGAATCCCCTCAAGATGGAGTTACAGAGAGTCACCTGAGGTGAGTGCTGAGACCAGACTCCAGTCCTCTTCAAGAGCAGTGTGCACTCTTAAATGTGGAGCAGCTGTCGAGCCCTTTGAAATCTTCCTGGTAGGCTTACGGTAGATTTGTGAGGCTTAACTCATTCCCTTGTCCTTTGCCTTTAAGGGAATAAATAAATTCTTTGTATTTTGTTCGAATTCTCTAACATTCTTGTTTTCATTTAGTTTAATCCATTTTAAGGCAATTGTTTCCAATTTTACTTTTGTTGAATCATTTCCAGGGGTACAAATCAATAATAATAATAATAATTAATAATAATAATAATAATAATAATAATAATAATAATAATAATAAAAGCTTGGCTTTTGATGCCTCAAAGGACTTAAGCTGTGAATGTGAGAAGCACCCTGGGTGTTCTCCTGTACAACCAGGAGCTAGGCAAAAATCTCTGCCAATCTCAGACAGAGATGGACTCCACCAGCTCATCCTCTCTACCCAGCCCCTCAGCACTAACCACCTCCACTTGGTAGTCAGAAGGGGGTGTAAATCTCACCAAACAGTTTTTGCTCACCTACTTGACTTGATCTATTGGAAAGAAACACCATTTATTACATGCTAATCAAAGCGTAATTGCCTGTCTCCCTGATAAATTGACCATGAATGAGGTAGGTCTCTCTGACTGACGTGCTCTTGTGTGCTGCAGCCTCTGCAGTCATGACGTGCCTGCTCTATAAGAAAGCCGCACACTGTTAGGGAGACAGCACCAGTTCCCTGGAGCAGAGGGATTGATTTTTAAACTTTTCACTTGCATCGTAAGTAGGTGCTAGGGAAAGTCTCGCTCCTTGTTTACGTAGTAGATAGAGAAGCAAGTTACTTTGAGTTTTGCCGTATTGATTTAATCAGAGTTCTGTTTGTTCGTGTCGGCTAATCTAATGTGTAATCAGAATCTCTAAATAGGAAGTGGTTTCCTTCTGTCTGCGTTCTAGAAAGAATGAGATCGGATTCATCATTACCTTCTACCATCAGTTTGTAGGTCATCAAAGCCTTCGGTTATTTTCTGGCCCTCCATGAGCCTGGTTCTGCCCTACCATCCTTCCCTTTATGCCAGAGACAGCAATTAAAAGTGACTCCTCAAAGGGTTGGGAAGATGACTCCATGGGTAAGATCACTTTGCTGCACAAACATGAGGTCTGAGTTTGAATCTCACATTTAATACCCACATTTAAAGAAAAGAAAGTGCATGGTCTGCTTGCTCCTGTAAAGGCAGCAGTCGAGAAGGATTCTGAAGGATTGCTGGAGCTTGCTGGCTGGAAGCCTAGCTCTAGCTTCAGTCAGAGACCTTCTGAGAGTAAGGCAGAGATTGATAGAACACCCAGCACACTGCCTCAGGCCTCTGAAGGCATGTGCACAGGCACACATACACTCCTATGGGTTTATGTACCCAACCACATGCACAATGATTCACCAAGAGTAAAAGGTGCTAACTAAAGCCCATCCTCCAATCAGTCATTCCCTGCTCTGCAATCCTTCTGTTATACTATAAACTATGCAGTGGTCATGTCTCCTTAGGATCTTTCAGTCGATGGCATTTTCCTGGACTTTTCTTGTTTTTTGTAAAGCTGGGAGTTCCAAGAGGTGTTCGCTGGAGATCTTGTAGAATGCCCTGATGCTCTACTCATGGTTAGAGTGTGGATTTGGGGGGAAAGACCTCGTGACACAAGGGCATTCTTGTTGTATCATAGAAAAGACACGGACCATCAACATAGTGTCACTGTGGACCTTGATCTCTGACTAAAGTAGTGGTTGTCGGGTGTGTCCACTGTTTCTGCCCTCGCTTTAACATACAAGAGCTAGCTCAGGACTCACCTCCTTTTAGATATCTTCTCTAGATAGTTTCTCTAACCACTTAAGGGAATATAAGATCACAAATATAACATTTACAACAGGTCCTTGGTGATGGGGAGATGACTGAGTCGGTGAAGGACCTGCTCTATGCAGTGGCTAGCTTTAGTAGTCAAATGATGCAACATAAAATCACCTGGGAAGAGGATCTCAATGAAGGTTTGTCTACATTGTGTTGGCCTGCAGGCAAGTCTGTGAGGGAGTGTCCTAATTGAGTTAATTGATGTGGGATGACTCAGCCCACTGTGGGTAGTGTCTTCCTCTAGGAAGGGTGCTCTGAACTAAGTGTGGAGAAATCAAGCTGAGTACAAAGAAGTGAGTGATGGTGTGTACATTCATTTCCTTCTGCTCCTGACCGCTGAGTGATATGCAGCTGTTTTAAGTTCCATCTGTATTGACTTCCCTACCATCATGGACACCTTGAACTTCAAGCTTTAAAAACTTCCTTTATGCTGGGGTATTTTTTTTTAACATCACAGCCTCAGAAGTGGAACTAGGACCCAGTGCAAACATAGAGGCCTGATCTCCATCCCCAGAACCCGTGTAAACAGAAGTCAGGCATGGCAGCATGCACTGGTCATCCCAGCCCTGGGGAGGTAGAGAACGGCAGAATCCCTGGGCTTGCTTTGCAGCCAGCTTAGTCTAGTCCATGAGTTCCAGGCTAGGGAAAGACTCTTTCAAAAGAATAAGATAGACTGTGCTCAACATGGAGGTTGCTGTGCATGCTTGCACATGTGTCCAGGAACAGACACATTTCTCTCTTGACAAGCACGTTTTGTATTAGGAAGGAAATTGGGAACATTTGGCAGTTCTTAGCTGAGTGACCCCCGTAGGATTTGTGAGTACTACAATTACAGCCTGTTCTTTTATGCCTGGGGACACCTCAGAAGCCCTCTAAGAATGTCTCTGTGCACCAGTGAACCCCAGGGCTGTTTTGGGGAATGCAGCAAACCCTTCAAGACCTGTCACTTGGCCCATGCTTCAGCCTAACTGGGCTAATCAGCAGGATGAGTGGCCTATAGCTCCGTGTGTCATAAACGCTGCTCTCCTGGAGTCCCTCTCCCAGCACTTCGAGCTTTTAATTATTCTTGACCTGTGCTGTTTACTTCTGTTGTATCTGGAAAAATTTTCTCCTCAATTAACTTTAAATCAGAGTGCACATCTTCTCTGTTCCCTGTTCCCTCCAAGCCTTATCGTAGAGCTGAGCTCCCGTGTTCTTCTTTCTGAGCCACGTCACACTGTATTATCATTAGTTGTGCATGCCTGTGAGTTTGCCTGTGGCAGAGAAGACTGGAGATTCTTCATCCTTAGCTCCAGCCAAGAGGAGGCCCAAAGCTGGCATTAGGAACAAAAGCAGCACCATATGTCCTACGGCTTGCAGAGGAAATGCTGTGGAAAATGAAATCACCACGACCTTCCTATGTGATGATTGTATTCATGAATGAATTTGCTGCGTCAAAACCATTCTGTAGAAAAATTTGATTTTTTTTTTTTTACATCAAGAAAGCAGGCTGGGATGTGGCTCGGTCTATAGCACGCTTGCCTAGCACACCTGAAGCTCTGGGTTCCATCCCTGGCACAGCAGAAACCTAGTGTGGTGGTGCACACCTGTCGGGAGGTAGAGGCAGCGGATCAGCAGTTCCTGGCCATCTTGGGCTACATAAGGAATTTGAGGCCAGCCTGGGATAGTTGAGACTCTGTCTTATTCTCTTAAGGGGGTGGGCAGGGGTGGGGTTGGGGGAGGTCACTTAAGGGAGGATGTAAGACTTGTACTGTTCAGTGACTCACCCTCTCCTTTGACACCAGGTTCAGGGGCCTTGGATTATGGCAGCAGCTCCATCCTTACAGGGGCAGTGTGTGTCCTCTTTAGTAGAGCATTCCAGTTCTGGGAGCATTCAATACAAGTTTGGATGTAAAAGTTGGCAAAATTAAGTGATTTATCTTCTTTGTTTTTTTGTTTTTTTTTTTATTTTTTGAGACAAGATTTCTCTATGTAGCCCTGGCTGTCCTGGACCTTGCTCTGTAGACCAGGCTGGCCTTAGATTTAGAGATCTGCCTGCCTCTGCCTCCTGAGTGCTGAGATTAAACCACCACCACCTGGCAACTTGATCTTAAGAGAGCAGTGACATGGGCAGAGGAGATGGCTCAATGGTCCAGTGCTTGCCTTCTGAGCATAAGGATCTGAGTTCAGTCCCCATACCCATGTGAAAAGCCATGTGTGGTGCTCACTAGAAACCCAAGAACTGGGGAAATGGAGGCAGGTGGGTCCATAGGGTCACTGGCCAGCTAGCCTAGCATACTTGGTGAGCTCCAGGCCAGTGAGAGACCCTGTCTGAAGAAACAAGGTGGACAGGAGATGGAGAAAAACAGCCAAGATTGACTGCTGACCTGCACACATGTATGTTTCACACACATTTACCTGCACACACAGACACACATACAGTTGTTGGTTGGCTTCATACTTAGAAGAAAAAATGAATCCATCTATGTAAGCAGGGACTCATCTGTGAGCCTGGATGGACGCAGACCTTTGAAGAGACTACATTGTGGAGTGTGGCTGTGTGGTGGGGTGCCCTTGCGCTGTTTTCAGAGTTAGAGAAATGATCCACCTTTTCAACAGTACTGTCCAGTGGCTAAGGTCTTTTAGTTGTATGTGGGGCTGCCACTGGCATCTTGTGAGTTGAAGCCAGGGATGCTATTAACTCCACCACTGTACAGAATCATCTGGCCAGAGTCAACAGCAGCACAGTTGATAACTGGGGTGTCTTCCCCTAGACCCTAAGACATGCTGTGTATCTAATCTGATGGCCCTAAGATTGGCTGTGGTCCCTGGTTGGCCTAAGATTGCATCTGATTTGTGGGATAGTGCTTTGAACCTACCTGTTTCAGTGTGAAGACTAGAACATTCAAGGAGCCCCACTTCATCACTGAGATTATAGGCAACAACTGAAAGCACACACACACACAGAGAGAGAGAGAGAGAGAGAGAGAGAGAGAGAGAGAGAGAGAGAGAGAGAGAGAGAGAGAGAACGCACATCACACAGTGGCTTTAAAGTAGGTTAAAGTTTAAATACTTCAAAGTGTGTTTGAAAGAGTCCCAGTTTTGTCGATCACACCATTCGAACAGCTGTACTACATGTTTGTGTGCAGATGTGGCCTGTTATCTCATTATTTATTCAGTCTGCAGGAGTGCTGAGTGCATGTAGTTTGATGGACTCTGGAAGGAAATCTGAGTCTAGAGGAGAATTCCGCAGGCTCAGGAGCTGTTGTTAAGGAAACCCCTTTGAGACAGACACTGGTGGTTTCAGTGAGATGACCCCCAGAGTCTTGGGTATCTTTTTGTTGTTGTTGTTTGGTTTGGTTTTTTTGAGATAGGGTTTCTCTGTGTAGCTTTGGAGCCTACCCTGGAACTCACTCTGTAGACTAGGCTGGCCTCGAACTCACAGAGATCTGCCTGCCTCTATCTCCCAAGTGCTGGGATTAAAGGTGTATACCACCACCACCTGGCTGAGTCTTGGGTATCTTAACAATTGGTCCCCAGCTGGCGGCATTTTGGGGAAAGGTTTAGGACGCCTCGCTAAAGGAAGTATGTCACTGGGACAAGCTTTGAGGTCCCCAGTTTTCTCTCTGCTTCCTGTTTGCAGTCTGAGATGTGAGCTCTTGGCTGTTCCTACCACCATGTCTGCCTGCCACCATGATGTCCTGCCATGATGATTCTTATCGCGCTGGGACAGTAAGCCCAAATAAACTCTTCGATAAATTACCTTGGTTGTGTTGCTTTATCACAGCAATACAATCCCAATGAAGATAGCATGAGGAACACTGCTAGACAAAAGGCCTCTGTCTGAGGGGTGGGAGGCTTTCTGGAGACACTCCCAGTGACTGCTACACTGACAGGGCTCTACCATGGGTTTCCTGCTCAGTCACCTGTAGCTCAAATCCAATAGCTAAGGTGGAGATATTTCCTCCAGTCCTTATTGGGACAGGAGTCCTGGAGTGAGGCCCGTGAACAGAGCTGACTGTTGCCAAGTCTCCGAGTCTTGTGGTAACATCTGCAAGAGCAGACCGTGGAATGATGGGGGGGGGGGGGGGGAGGAGGCGAAGGGTGATAGAGATGTACCGGACAAGGCTCTCAGAGGAAGAGAGAGGACCATGTCAGTGGGAAGAGCCCAGTAGAAGATTAAGTATCCTGGCAGTGGAACCTGGAGGGGGAGGTGACAAATGGCCCTTTGCTCTGGGAAGTAAGCCAGTGATGGCTCGGCATCCAGGTCTTAGCTTAGTTTTCCTTACAGGCAAAATGAAGGGCCTCATTCCTTCCAGGAAACTCCCTAGAGCAAACAGACGAAGAGGCAGCCAACTGGAAGAGCCTCAGATAGAATGAAGGATACAGCGGGGAGAGAGGCCGTGGCCCAGGCCTTCTGGCAGCTGTTCCTCCAAACTCTGGCTCCCACTGGAGACCTTCGCCTGGCTCTTCCATCGGTCTTTTTGAGATCACACATCTGGCTTAAGGTTGCAGATGAACCTCAGAACTGTGTGCTCTCTTTCTTTCTTTCTCTTTTCCTCCCTCTCTCTTGTGTGTGTGTGTGTGTGTGTGTGTGTGTGTGTGTGTGTGTGTGTGTGTGTGATACGTGGATCTGCTTGTCTGGGATAATACAGCACAGGGTTACAGGTTCAAGCCATGATACCCAGCTTGTACATGGGTCCTGGGGATCTGCAGCAGCTGCTCTTACCTACTGAGCGATGTATATCCCCAGGCCCAGAACCACTCGATAGTTTTCTTTCTCAGCTTTCATCCTCTCCTTCTGCATTGATTGCATGGTACACCACTCCACTTTGGTGACCTCAAAGACTAGCTTTGGTTTTTGTCACAAATCTATGCATTGGTGGAGTACTGATTGGCCAAAGCTGGGAGGGTGACCGGGGCTGGCTGCTCAGGCATGGCTTTGATGGTATCCTCATTTCTCTTACCTGTCCCCTCTGTTATTCTGCAAGGCCCCAGTGGACATGTTTCCCCAGCACTGTGCCCAAGAAAGAAAGCCCAGCTGTAGGAGTGTTTTGTAAATCAAGTTTGCAGAGGAACCAAGTCATGTGACCAAGCCCAGAGCCCAGGGAGGAAGCTTGTGGTGACCTAGAGACACATCAGGGCCTCTGATGCCTTTGCTTTTCCAAAGCTGCTAAAACTCAGGGAGGGGGTGACAGCCTCTGAGTTCCGAAAGGACAACCGTCACACTGTCCTTTCGTGTTCCCTGTGTCCCTTCAGAGCTGAGCCCTTCTGTGTTTTAGTCCTGTGGTTGAGATCCACCACAGCAGGCATCCAGATGTGATGTTTTAAGGGATCGAGGTCCGTGTACCTAGTTGTTCTGCTGTCTCACTCCTGTGACAATGATAAGAACCGCAGGAACACAGACAGCATCCTAACACAGCACGGTCACATGAACAGAACTAAAGAAGCGTGCAGACCCAGGGAAAGGAGGGAGGGAGTCCCTGCGGAGAGCCATCACCTGCTAACTTAATTTTTGACATGGGACAGTGAAAGGAGTGTCTGCCAGCAGTGACTGCTCAGGGCTCCAGCTGGCTTTCCCTGTTCCGGGGGTAAGTGGGGACGTCAGTGAGCCAGTCAGCTCTCGCTATTCGTGTGTTTTTATTGGCAGAGCATGGGAAAACCACTGGGTTTCAACCTGCCCTGAACACAGGAGTGCAAAGGTGTTTGCCACACGTGTAAATAACGAGAGTGTGCCTGTTTCCTGCGCTGAGCCGCTGCAGTGAGATTTGGAGATTAGAGTAAGGACAGACGCAGGGAGGTTTCCCTCAGATGCTCCCTCTCCTCTCCGCACAGCTCATGTTCATAGAGTCCCCGTCAGTACTCACGCAATCCTAACTCTTTCCATTCACACATTCCCCTGTGTTCAGTGGTAATAATTACACTTTTGTCTCCATACTAACAACACATTTCTCTGCTTTCTCCTTGGGACTCACTGGAAGAGCCCAGGAGGCGCGTACTAATTAATCCTCGTGCAGTGTCTCCTTATCGGTTTAATTGAAGCTCTAAAATGTCTAGGTGCACACTCCGTGAGGAGGTGTGTGTAGTGTTCGAGGGGATGCAAACCCTCCAGTTCAGGATCCCCAGCTGCAGCAGAGCATGGAGAGGCAGCCCCGAGTTTTCACTTACATTGCAATTCAGGGATGGACCAGAGTGTCTAAAAATGTGTGTGTGTGTGTGTGTGTGTGTGTGTGTGTGTGTGTGGTGTGTGTGTGTGTGTGTGTGTGTGTGTGTGTATTTTCTTGTTTCTTTTCTGTTGCCATGATAAAACACTCTGACCAAAGGCAACCCAGGAAAGGTTATAGAAAGAGCTCCTTTGGCATACACTTATGCACTGAGTGAGAGGCCAAGTTCACCTCTCTGGCTAGTCTAGCTATCGAGCCTGTGCCTGCACACCTGGGATTACTTATGGGCCCCAGAGCCCATCCAGCATTTATGTGGGTGGTGGCTATCTGAACTCTGGTCCTCATGATAGCACTACAATGGCTTCAAGTCACAGAGCCACCTCCCCAGCCCCCAGAATGCCAATGTGCTGTTTCGCTCTTCTCTGGACGGCCTTCCTTCCTTACCTAGGTGGAAAAAGACTTTATCCTGATTGGAAGTTACACTGGAGTCTGGGGAAATAACCCAGTTTCTAGCAACAGATCCTGGGAATCTCAAGCTTGTGCTTTGGTCTGTCGCTTGTCTAAGCAAGTTACAATAGACATTAAGCAGTTCAGTGGGAATGATAGAGGTGTTTGACACATTCCCTCTGAGGCCTGTAATGTCTTTAAGGCATGTTTTAACTTCATCACTGTGTCTCATGCAGGTCAGTTGAACCAAATACAAAGTGTGTTGCTTTGTCTGAGGGTCTTTTAAAAATAATTTATTTACTTTTATGTCCATTGGTGGTTTGCCTGCATATATGTCTGTGTGAGGGTGTCAGATCTTAGAGTTACAGACAGTTGTGAGCTGCCATGTGGGTGCTGGGAACTGAACTCAAGTCCTCTAGAAGAACAGCCAGTGCTCTTAACCGCTGGGACATCGCTCCAACCTGAGGGTCTTTCTTAGGTGGCGTGAGAACTACATTGTGAAGACTCCCGAGGACATGCGGCTGGCTGTCCTAAACTGTTTCATTGAGCCTATCTTATGGGCCCCTCGGTGTGATTGATTTGTAGAAAGCACGAATAATCGCGTGGCAGACACGTGTGCAGGCCTGTTCCATTTGCGATGAGCAGAGCCATCCCACCGTCTCTCCGGAGCTCCCTGCTTGGAGACAGACGTGCTTGGCAGTGTTTCTGGGACTGCCCCTTTGAGTCCTGTCTTCAGCCCGTGTGTTCCAACAGCTGCATCTGTCTTGCTTGGCTTCTTCAATTAGCATTTGGTACTGGGGAAGGAGACACGGTTCTCATGCTTGCCGAGAGGTATTCAGAAATTGATTCTTTTGGCTTTGGAAATATATTTGTGATTACTAATTTAAAGGTTTTGTCAAGGAAGTCCAGTAGCTGGAGACAGTGTCTATTAACTGGTGTTCATCCTGGTCCAGGACATACTTTCCACATTTTTTAATATCTCATTTAGACTTGTTGAAAACTGAATGATGGTGTGTGGCAGATTTGGAAGTCAGATACTGTATGCTCTTGGGGATATATCCTTTATGTTGCTTCTGTTTGTTAAGCAGCTTCCTGAATTAATCATTTGTGTAATTATTATTTGTATGTATACATGTATGTGTATACATATGTGGGTGTGTATGGACCATGGACAAAGGCCAACCTACAGGAGACTATGCTCTCCTACTATGTAGGTCCAGTAGATGGAATTCAGGTCATCAACCCTTGGAGCAATCACCTTTACCTACTGAGCCATGTTGCTAGCCTATTCTGCCTTTCTTCAGTGTCTGAAGTTCCTGATTAGTTAAGTTGTAGTCTCCTAAGGCCTGGAAATGTCCAAGAAATCCTCAAGAGCTTTGGGTAAGGGTTCCCATGTGCCGAAGTGTGTGTTGAAAATGGGCAAGCAGTTTCCAACCCTCCACTTCCATGTGTGCTGTAGAAGAGGTGTGTGTGTGTGTGTGTGTGTGTGTGTGTGTGTGTGTGTGTGTGTAGGCCAGCAGGTTAGTAGTTGTCTCCCTCTATTTTTCTGAGACGGAATCTCCCACTGAACCTGTAGCTCACCAGTTCAGCTAGACTGGCCGATGGGTGAGCCTCAGGGACCATCCTGTCATCTCTGCCTCCTAATGCTGGGTTTGTGGAGGTGCCACAGTGCCCAGCCTTTCTGTATGAGGATTGGGGATCGGATTCAGATCCACACAGTCACACAGGAAGCACATTTGTAACTGAGCCACCTCCCCAGCCCTAGCCTTCCTCTCTTGCTTGTGCAGAGACATGGGTCAACCAGAGGGGAAACATCAGGACTGTTTTAGGTCTTTTTCTATATGCGTCCACAGCCCTGCATGTATGCATGTGCTGTTCTAAATACCCTAGGTATGTCAGAGGTTTTACAAACTGTCTCCTCCATCCATGCCATTCTTCGGCTTCCTTTTCCAGACTTCATGGCAGACATGTGTTAGCCCTGACTGGTACAGCTCTGTGGGCAGCTGTAGTGTTGAACAATTGCAACTGATTGTTTGCAACTAGCACCCTGAGGCTGGGCTTTTTGTACTAAGTGAGCTCTGATTTGGGTCAAATAAAGGCAAGCCCTGAGAGTGGAGCTTTCCCAGGGAGCCTCTTGACAGGTCAGAGAGCAGCAATTCCTTCCTGGCCCTACCAGTGGCTTTGGGACTGTTGGGTTTCACAGCTACTGCGCTTGCGAGAATGTTGGTTTTTATAGGTCGTGTTGTACCAGGAAAGGGGCTATGGCTTAGGGTGAGTCAAACTGACCGTCATCTGCTGTTTCTCAGTAGAATTCGTGTTTGTCTTGAATAAGCAGTGAGTGCTTGGATTTTTGCAAGTTTTTGATTAATTTCCAGGGTTTTGAAAATGTTGGTTTTTCTGGAGTTCTTATTGATTGCCTGGTGTACTCATTCTTAGAAGGCTTGGCTCCACCTTTTCCAGCCCCTCTCTTTGAGGAGACTTTGACAGTGCAATCAGTGTGGGCACAGAGAAGGGTCACTTCATACAGGAGGGGACTCAGGAGTCTGCTCTGTGGTGGATATGCCTGTGCTTCCCTCTGGGACCTGATGGAGTGAAGGGTCTGTACACTGAGAGAACTTGGCTTCCTAGGCCAACCCCCTCTGAAAACTCCACCCGAACACCTACCCATACTGGGTGGATGTGCTGTGTCCCCTCTTAATGATAGAAAGGAGAGATGGCTAGGGGCACTTTCCTATTGCATATTATAAAGACACACCGGTACGGTACCCCGTGTCATAGGAAGGAATCAGCACTCATGTGTTACCATGGCTTATCCTGGGTTAACCCCTCCCAGCCCAGGTGCCCTGGAGGAGTACAAGGATGCCTAGAGCAGGCTGTAACTAGACTCAGTGATTCATGAGTGCCCGAGTCCAGACATGCAGAGAGAAGGAAGAGGGCCAGGGTTGAAAGGAGGCGCACAGACACTGCAAGTCTGACCTGCTGACCTCCTGAGGAGATGAACAGTTCTGGGATGATTGACTGCCTCCCCCTCCCCCTCCCCCATAGGCCCCGTCACTGGAGATGAAATGTAGACAGATATGTAGGATGCTAGCCACTGTCCTCTCAGATGGCTGGCTCTCTGAACAACGTGCAGTTCTAAAGGTTTAGTTCCTGTCTTGCTCATGGGCTTCTGCAAGTTACAGGTAACAAGCAGCCCCGAACTCTAGTTGCATAAGTGCTAAGAGGAAAGTTAAGGACTGGCTGGGGTTCTCCCCACCACCTATCCAGGATCGAGTGGCTGGAGTGTTTGAGGCCCGTTCTGAGGGCTTTGCTGCAGCCAGCCTTTAGGAAGTCCTCAGCTGCCTCCCCTGCTGCAGCTGAGGCACAGGGCTGTTAGTATCTACAGCCTTGTCAGCCCAGCTCTGGGGCTGTTCCTGCCTTCACTCTGCTCCCCACAGTCACACTGTGGGAACCAGCACCCTGCTGGCACTGCCATATGTCTGTGAAGCTTATTTTAGCTATCCTAATCAAGAAATGATTAAAACAATTGGTTTATTTAAATGGCTCTGTATTTTATCTGTGTTATTCTTGAATATTGGATTCATATTAAATAAGTTTGCCCTAATTAACTTGAATATTGCAGATCTGTGCTTTTTGAACTCAACATGCAGATTTATGTAAATTACATAAATCTTTCAAGCTAGGGGCCTGGCCTTTTCGTTTCCAATCCCTTTAGCCCGTCTCCACATCTCAGTGGTGCACCAAAGGAGGCTATGAAGGACAGGGATGGCGCCCTCCCAGGGCCCACTCTGATTTTGCCACAGGTGGATGACCCCTCATCTGAAATGCTGGGGGCTGGACACATTTTGGATTTCAGAATGGTCTGGACTTTGCAATGTCTTTATAGATTTTATGGGCTGGATGGGCATCCCTACTCTGAAAATCTAAAATCCAAAATGCTTTAAAATCTGAAACATTTTGAATGTCATTTTGGTGCTTGAAAAGTTCCACATTTTTTTAGGATTTATTTATTTTTATGTGCATTGATGTTTGGTTGCATGTATGTCTGTGTGAGGGAGCCAGATCCCCTGAAACTGGAGTTACAGACAGTTGTGAGCTGCCACATGGGTGCTGGGAATTGAACCCAGGTCCTCTGGAAGAGCAGTGCTCTTAACCGCTGAGTCATCTCTCTCCAGCCCCAACTCTCAAATTTCTAAGCATTTTGGATTCAGAATTGAATTTTCAGATACGGACACTTATCTGAATAAGTATTGTGCAACAACACTTGTATTGTGCAAACTGAAGAAAAAGTAGTGACTGACTTCTGCAAACACTCACGCACGCACGCACGCACGCACGCATGCATGCACGTGTGCACATACACACACCCCTCCAAGAGAGAGAGGGAGAGGGAGAGGGAGAGGGAGAGGGAGAGGGAGAGGGAGAGGGAGAGGGAGAGGGAGAGAGAGAGAGAGAGAGAGAGAGAGAGAGAGAGAGAGAGAGAGAGAGAGAGAGAACGAACCAATAGCAACATTCAGCATTCTTAGCTATACTATCGACACCTGCACATGTGCAGGTCTGTGTGTGTGAGTGAGTGTGTGTGTCTGTGTGTGTCTGTGTGTGTGTGTGTCTCTGTGTGTGTGTGTGTACATTCTTGTGGTTGCAACAGATGTGGAAGCCAGAGGACAACTTCACGTTGTCATTCTTCACATGCTGCTCATGTTTTTATTTTAGAGGCAAGATTCTCTCATTGACCAATTAGGCAAGGCTAGCTGGTCAAAGAGCCCCAGGGGTCAGCCTGAGTCCACCTCCTCAGTGCTGACAGTGTGATCCAGTAAGTCTGGCTTATTTATAGAGATGCTGGGGGATCAGACTCAGGTCATTATGTTGGCAAAGCAAGCACTTTACAACTAAGCATCTCTGCAGGTTTCCTTTTTTTCCATTTATTTTTAAATTATGTATATGTGTCTATGTGGGGGATCTATGCACATGTGAGTGCAGGTGCTGGTGGACTCCAGAGTGGATGTTGGATCTCCTGGAGCTGGAATTATGTGTAGTTGTGAGCTGCCTGACTAGGATGCTGAGAGCCAAACTCAGGTTCAAGCATTACAGACTCTTAAGCACTGAACCAGCTGCTGGGAGCTTTCTTGGCTGCAGCTTGTGCATGGTTCTGAATACATGTATCAGTGCATGATGCTTTTTTGTAGATTTCAGAATGAATGCTTAAAATACAAAAGTCAAACACTAATTTGGGGACAGTTTTACTATTGTTTTGCCCATCTGACTTATTCAGTCATCTGTCCCTCTTGGCGTCCTTCTTCCTCTCCCCCCTTCTTCCTTCCTTGGTGTCCTATGTGTCTCTGTCAGAGTCTATGACATAAAAGAAGGTAAATGGGGATATTCTGCTCCCTAAATAGATGTACTTCAGCTGAAAACAGCAAAGAGAAAACAGATGTGGGATGAGTTCCCTCCCTGTACTCGGCTGCTGAAAACACACCATGCTCCCCCAGAGAAGTCTCTCCTGACCTCACTTCCCCCAGCGAGAACCCAGAGGAGGCCACCAGCCTTATTACTAAAATGGGCTGCCACTGAGAGGAGGCACTGGCACCCCTCCTGATGGCCCTGGCTACCATTAACCTCTCCCTGTGCCGCAGCTTTCCTCTTGTTTCCTACCTGGAGAGGCACAACATCCCTTCCTGTGCTCTGGCATTTCTCTTTAAAGTTTTCATTTCTTTTCTAAATGGTTGAAAAAGCTCTATGGAAACAGTTCTTTCTATAGAGTTTACTGCTCTTTCCATGAAACCTCAGATAAAACTACTTTATTTTTTCTGTGTGTCCTGGGGATGATACCAAGGCCTTGCCTATGCCAGGCAGATGCTCTACTACTACCCCTCACTGGGGGATTCTAGGCAGGTACTCTACCACTGAGCCACACCCCAGCCCCTCACTGGGGGATTCTAGGCAGGTGCTCTACCACTGAGCCACACCCTCAGCCCCTCACTGGGGGATTCTAGGCAGGTGCTCTACCACTGAGCCACACCCTCAGCCCCTCACTGGGGGATTCTAGGCAGGTGCTCTACCACTGAGCCACACCCCAGCCCCTCACTGGGGGATTCTCAGTAAGTGCTCTATCACTGAGTTGTATTTCAAACTCTATACAAGACTCTTAGCATTACATACAAATGTTCCTTTTTCTCCAAACCATCTGTTGCAGGTTCACTTTGCAGATGCAGTCAGAGAGCCTGAGTAGGTGGAGGAAGAGTTTCCTTCCCAACAAGGCTAGTGTGTTTTTGGCAAAACTCCAGAGGGACTGGTTATGGAAACGATCCTCGATGAAAGACACTAGAAAGAAATTTGGGGCAAAGAAAGAAAAACAAAACACATTGGTGAGGGACAAGCATTAAACCTGACTCTCTGCAGGATTGCTCATCCCCAGCCTTGGCAGACTGTATTCATACTTGAGGTGACACAGTTCCCACACCACAGTACATGGTATGCATTAAGAAAGCGGGTATGCAGAAATGCAAGTGCGTGTGCAACAGGAGAGAAATATTGAAGCTGAGTGTGCTGTGGGGCAAGTGTCATCATGAAAGGGCAATAGGGGACCTGTGCAGGGGACTATTTCCAAGAATTCCTCCCTCAGATTTATGCCCAGAGGGAACTGCAGATGTGCTAAGGTGGAGGGTATTTCCTGAGCCTCTGGACAGGTTTGTGCCTCAGCCATGGCCGCTACACATTCCAAACGCAGGAGCACGCCTCTAGGACAGGTTCCAGGCGAGCCCTGCACTGCACTGTACATACAGCCATTCTCCTGGCCACGGCCTCTTCCCTCTCTTCACATGTGGCCTTCCATGTACAGCCTCAGACACCTAGCAGTGTCCACCATGTGTGTTGGTGGGGGCAGGTATGTGTGTGTGCTGGTGTGCATACATACACGTACGGTCATGTGGAGGTCAGAAGTCAGCCTCGGGTGTCTTTTTCAGCCACTCTTCCCCTTGCTTTTTGGAGAGACTCTCTCACTTTTACCTTGCGCTCACCAAATAGGCGAGGCTGGCTGGCCAGTGAGCTCCAGGCAGCCTCCTGTGACCATGCCCACAGTGGTAGGATTGCAAGTGTGTGCCCCATACTGTGCTGTCTTACATGGATTCTTGGGATTGAATTCAGATTCTCATGCCTGTGTAACAAGCATGTTAGCCATTGAGCCATAATCCCAGCCCTAGAGGTCACCCTCAGTTTAGTCACAAGAAGAGACAGCAAGCAGAGCGAAGACAAGATGGAGGCGTCTTCCAGTGCAGTGACACTGTCCAGTCTCATTTGCTTTTAGCAGAGTAACCACGTGGGACGACAGTCGCTGGATACTTCACTTGTTGTGTGCCTGGCGCCTGGCATGTGCTCAGCACCGTAAGTGAACATCATGAAAGAGTTGGACTCACGACACAAAAACACAACTCTCACCTCAAAGGGGATAGAGCTGACTTTGTAGCCCAATCGAGTGGTTGTGGCTTTGGAACACAAAGGAGGTTGCCCCAGGTCATGTGTTTCAACATGGTAGGAGTTTGGTGAGGGTTGTATGGTAACAAAGCAAGTAGATCGTCATAAGTCAAGGCACTTTAAAAATCCACTGGTGGAAACCGCAGGTAGGTGGTTACAGCAGAGCCAGGGAATCTCCACTACAGCTTCAGATGCTGTCTGGGAACATTCTTAGCCTTTGGGTTTGTAGATGCCAGAGGTCCACTTATACCTTCTCAAAGGATTTGCCTAAAAGTCACAAAGATGTTAGGTCACTGTCTCAATTAGGGTTTCTCTTGTTGTGATGAAACACCATAACCAAAAAGCAAGTTGGGGAGGAAAAGGGTTTGTCTGGCTTACACTTCCATGTTGTAGTCTATCATTGAAGGAAGTCAGGACAGGAACTCAAGCAGGGCAGGAACCTGGAGGCAACAGCCGATGCAGATGCCATGGAGGAATTGTTTATTGGCTTGCTCCCCATGGCTTGCTCAGCTTGCTTTCTTATAGAACTCAGGACCACCAGCCCAGGGATGGCACCACCCACCATGGGCTGGGCACTCCCATGTCACTCACTAAGAAAATGCCCTACAGGCTTGCCTACAGCCTGACCTTATGGGAGGCATTTTCTCAATTGAGGTTCCCTCCTCTCAGATGACTTTGGCTTGTGTCGAGTGGACACAAAGCTACCCGGCACAGTCACATACAGAGGTGGGTAATAAACAGCTCATGAGGGACCAGAATACCCCAAAATAATTTATAGCTGGGTCCTGGACCTGCAGTATTCTAACCTCTCCACCATCATTGAAGTGCTAATCAACCTGTGGTCGAGCAGTGTGTGTTTTCTTTGCAGGAACTTGTGCCACTGTTGTGTGGATAAGAAACTGTTAGAAAGAGGTGGCCTGAGTGACACAGTGTGGGGAAGTCCTACCCAGATGCTAGTGCAGGAAGGCTCAGCAGCGGGAGCTAGAGCAGCCAGGCGGCCGTGCCTGTGCTAGGGGTAGAAACTGACAGTGTTCAACTGGGAGTTGTTCCCTCCAGACTCAGAACACATATGTAAAAACCTTCTCCTGGAACATTTTGTCACTTGCATCCAGAGGCACCCTACTGTAACCAGAACACCAGAGTTCATGGGGCCTGTCACCACAAAGGCCATAGAGCTGAGACAGGACCTGAAGCATTCAGCTGTGTTTTGTTCAGTGAGCCAGCAGCCCGGGAAGACAGAGATCTGACACCCCAAATCAGCAGCACCCCCTCCCACCCCAGGCAGCATACTTTTCACGGGGACTCTGAACGGAGGCCGGCAGCCACTCCAAAGGCCAGTCTGTCTCTGTGGTCCAGGGGTCAGCTTTGCCTCTGGTGTTGGTGCCTCCTGCATTCCTTCATCATCCTCTCTGCATGCATAGCAGAGTCATGCCGAAGCCTGTGTTCCTCCATCCAGGTTAACCCAGAGTCAGCAAATGCTGTGTGTGTGTGTGTGTGTGTGTGTGTGTGTGTTTGTGTGTGTGTGTGTGTGTGTGTGTGTGTGTGTGTGTGTTTCTGTGTCTGTGTGTATGTGTTGGGGTATTTATAAGGCAGGAAGGTTGTGAGTTCTAAGCCAGCCTGGGATATTTAGTGATGCCCTGCCGTGAAGAAAGGAAGGGAAGGAGGAGAAGATGAGGGCAAAGAAAGGGGAGAGAATAGAGGGAGAGGGAGGGGATAGGAAAGGAAGGGAGGGGACGAGAAAGAGAAGAGGGAGGGAAGGGAGGGGAGGGAACTGGTAGCTGCCATGTAACAGCACAGGTCAGGCGAAGTGCGCCCTCTGGCTATGGCGTCTGCTGGTGGTATTTTTGTTTTAGAGGTGAACATCCGTAAGTTATCTGTCCTAATTCTGTAGCGTGGTTCCATGTGTTGCTGATTTTTTTTTTTCTTTGAAATGTTGTCTTATCCAGTTCACTGATTCTTTTAGGTTGGCTTGGGGAAATCCTGCTGGATATTCTAGTGTCTCAGCTCAGTTTCCTTATCGTTTTGGGTGAATATTCAAGTCCGTAAATTATTATTTTTTAAGGCACAGTAATGGGTTAGAAGTGAAGTCCTACAGCACTAATGTCACATCACATCACATAGATAAAGGGACCACTTTGGGTGTCATTAGCTACTTTGGACCGTGGACTCTACCATTGCAAAAACAATGCCCAGAGCCTGTGGAACTCTCAACTTGCTTCTTCTGGCTGGTGGCATCTTGTTTACCTATATTACAATATGGAGAATAAGAAGCCAATGTTCATATAGGGCAGTTGCCTAGGCTATAAACTGTTCAGTTTGCACTGGCTTAGACGAGCCTTTGGTTTGTGTGTGTGTGTGTGTGTGTGTGTGTGTGTGTGTGTGTGTGTGTGCAGACCAATTGTGTGCCCACATTTATCAACACTTCTGTCAGAATCAGTGACTGATTTTTGTCATCACCAAGGAGCTCCCTGTGAGACCTTCCACCTCTAGTGCTGCTGCTGGTTAACGTGGTTTGGGATTTCTAGCCCGTATAATTAGCTGTGATTAATAGCAGTAAGACCTTAGGAAGGAGAAAGGGGAAACATAAGAGCTGGGGAGCTGGCTCGGTGGGCAAAGACCCTTTGCTGCACAAACGTGAAGACCTGTGCACACAGAACTGTAACACCAGCACTGTGGTGAGTGGAGCTTGCTGGCTGCCAGCCCAGCTCTAGGTTCAGTGAGCTAGGTCCCTTTCTCAAGAGAATGAAGTGGAGAGCGATAGAGAAGGACACTTGATGTCCTCCACTGGTCTCCATGTGCACATGGGCATTTGTACCCACTCACATATCCGTGAACATACATCACATGCACACAACACACATACCAAAGAAACAGGAGGGGCTGGGTGAGAAATACACACATCATGGTTTACAAATGATTCATCTTTCCAAAAAGGTCTAACGCTGGCTGAGAAACTGTTGATTTGAGGTGTTTTGTGTTGTGGTGATTAAAAACGTAAACCCTGGAGCCTGCTTAGAGTTTGGATCCCAGATGTACCATGTACGAGCTGTCAGTCACTTGACAGATCACTTAACCTCCTTTGTAAAGGTTTGCCTTGCCTGCAAAGCTGGGATAATTATTGTGGCTACCTCACTGAGTTCTGAGGATTAAAGAATATAACACGCTCCGCTTGGTATGTGTAGGTAAGGCCGCACGAAATAGCCATCCTTATAAAGGAAAATGGATATCCTCAGTTTCATATAGCTTGACCTTAGTGGAACAGATTAAGTATTTTCTCCTATTTATGTTATTACCAAAGTAAGAGAAATCAGTGGGATGACCTGTTAAAAAATAAGTACTAAAAATTTAGAGGACAAGTGGGGGTCATGGTGTACACCTTTAATCCCAGCACCAGGGAGGCAGAGGCAGTCTGATCTCTGTGACTCTGATTTCTGCGACAAGCCTGGGCTACATAGTGAGTTCCAGGTCAGCTAGAGATACATAGTGAGACCCTGCCTCAAAAATAAATAAATAAATCAGAGGATTTCAACATTTAGTCAGATGGTGGGTGAGGGGGTGGGGACTCCATGACATGCTGCATAGTGGAGCTGGTGACAGTGAGAGGAAGCTTCTAGAATGATTTTAAAGATAAATAATGAATAAGGAAACGTTCATTCAAGAAAACCCACATGACAGAAGGTTGCTCCCTGCTCTGGCCCCAGTTCAGCCGAGTAGAGACTCCACGAGGCTCTACGTGTGGGTCCTTCCTCGGAGGCCACAGTCTGGGTGCTTTCTCCTGGGAGGGATACCTATTGCTGAATCTAAGCCTTGGAGATACAGTTAGAACAGTTGGGGGCTTCTTTTCAGCCCAGCCCATGGGGTAGAGGCTCTGCCCTGGGAAGGACATTCTCAGAATGGCTAGACCCCTGGAAGTAGGGATTCTATGCCAAGAGGTGCAGAGTGATGGCTATTGTCCTGCTCCTCCAGCCAGGACTCAACCTGAGTCTTCTGTGCGCATGTGTGCATGTATATGCACTTGTGTATTTATGCGAATATCTGGTGTCTTCCTTGACTGTTCTCCATCTTACATTTTGAGGTAGGGTTTATAGCCAACCCTGGAGCTCAGTGTTCAGCAAGCCTCAGGGATCCTCCTCTCTCTGGCTCCCCAGCAGAGGGATTACCTCTAAGCTTGGCTTTTACATTGATGCTGAGGTTGAAAGCAGGCCCTTATGCTCGCACAGCGGGCACTTCCCTGACAGCCATCTCCCCAGCCCTGCTGTGCAGAGATTGGACACCAGGGAGAATTAGAGGAAACACCAGACACCGACTTTAAAACCATCCTGCTAAAGAATCACAATTTGATCCAATTAATTTAAGGATCAAGTTGTTGTGCCTCTGTATATATATAAAATATGCAATCAGAAGTTAGTAGATTTGATAGCTGGTTACAGCCAGAAAGAGAAGAAGCAAGCTCTAATCAAAATCACCACCATTCCAGGTGGTCATGCCAAAGCTGCTTGGGGTATTACGTCCCCCACTGTGCGGCATCTCATCTGCTTACTTGTTTAGTGTCTGTTTTAGTGAAGCTTGTTTCTCCACTGGAAGGAGGAGGCGGGAAGAGACAGGAGGGTGACAAATGGAGGCATGTAAAGAATCAGGGCCGTGTGCCCATGCATGCCCCAGACAAGGAGAAGGCAAGAAAAGTCTTGGTAAGCAAGAGTAAGCATGACCAAGTCCAAATTCATTTGGAAAAAGCTTCAAACTAGCCTCTAAGATACGTTCATGGGTTGGGTGCTACAACTCTAGGAAATGTTTTGTCTGTAGAAAGGAAGCAGAGAGCAATCACCCTTCAGAAAGAGCTTTCAGTTGTAGAAGGCAATTTCTTGCTCTTATAGGTTTCAGGGAACAGAGAGAGTAAGTTCCACATCATATAACCTAACCTATGTGCTAGAAGTCACACAGGAGCAATGGAAGTTTATCTATAACTCTAGGTGATTGTGGTGGTTTGAATGAGAATGGCCTCCACAGGTTCACATTTGAATGCCTGGTCGCCAGTTAGTGGAACTGTTTGGAAAGGATTAAGGGGTGTGGCCTTGTTAGAAGAGGTGTGTCATTAGGAGTGGGCTTTGAGGTTTCAAAAGCCGCTGACAGGCCCAGTCTCTCCCATGTCTGTGTGTGTGTGTGTGTGTGTGTGTGTGTGTGTGTGTGTGTGTGTGTGTGTGTCTGTCTCTGTCTGTCTCTGTCTGTCTCTGTCTGTCTCTGTCTCTCTGTCTCTCTCTCTCTCTGTCTCTCTCTCTCTCTCTCTCTCTCTCTCTCTCTCTCTCTCTCTCTCTCTCTCTCCCCCTCTCCCCACCCCGCCAACATATTGGGATAAGATGTGAGCTCTCAGCTACTGCTCTATCCATGCCTTTCTATCTGTCATCATACTCCCCCACCAAGATTTTCACCAACTAATCATCTAATACTGTAAGCAAACCCCCAAATAAATGCTTTCAGCTGTGGTGTTTCATCACAGCAACAGAACAGTAACTAAGATAGTGGTCTTGAGTCTGAGTAGTAGGGATCAGGCAGACTTGCTCCTGCAAAGGGAGAGAGAGAACTCTGAGAGCTGCAAGGTCACACACAGAGACTTCAGGAGAGGGTGGCCCGACTTGGGGGGAGAGAACAGCAGCTAGAAGATCTATGATCTAACACTGAGGAGCACCCACATAAAAAGCCATGAATCATGAGCCTGTAATCCCAGTGCTGGATAGGTAGAGACGGGTGGGTCCCTGGAGCTCCCTCACCCACCAGCTTAGTCAAGACTGTGAGCTCTGGGTTCACTGAGAAACTCTCAGAAAATGAGGTTGGGAGTAACTGAGAAAAGACATCCACCACCCACCTCCTGCCTCCATATGCATGCGTGCGCACCTGCATGCATGCCCGACATTCATAGGAACACCTACCTCACATACACCACACATACAAAATGAAATAGAAAAAATAAATATGTGCACTGAACTCCTGAGAATTGTATTAAAGTCGTATGGGAAGGTGTGACGATGGCACCGTGTCAAACAGAATCTCAGCAAAGTGGTTAAAAGAACAAAAGGGGGTCAAACAGAAATTCTAGACTTGTGAAATACAGTAATTAGAACAGAAGGAAAAAGACCAAACCAGTTCAAATAGATTTGAATAAACAAACTTCAAGTTCTGTAGGCGGAGAGCACGCAAGCTGAGGCAAGAGAAAATAAGAAAAGAAAAAATGAAGTGAGCCCCAGAGGAAGGTAGGATACCGTTAAACATGGCAGCATAGGCCCAATGGGATACCCAGAGGGAGAGGAGAGAGAGGAGCACAGAAGTCACCCAGACCTCATGACTGAAGACCCCCAAAGTCATCAAGCAGCGGTGTTCCTCCTGTGCGGGAACCGTGAACTCAAAGGAAGGTAGATGCAGACAGACCCACAACCGGAAAACCCTCGTGGAAATGCTGGAGTTCAAATTTAAGGAGAGAGTCCTGAAGGCAGTTAGAGACAGATAGCTCCAGGAGAGGTCCCAGGAAAGAGTCAGCCCACCTCTCAGCAGAAGCCAGTGAGGCCAGACAGTAGCAGGGCAATGTTTTCAGACCGCCCACAGGAAAACCAAAATGAACGGGGATCCTAGGTCTGACCACGCTGCCTCTCTGAGGAGAAGGTAAATGGGAAGACTTGCCCAGATGAACACGCCCTGGGAGAATGTGTCTCTAGTGGATGAGCTTGGTAAGAAAAGCACAGGAAATGCTTCAAGATGAAAGTAGGTGGTTCCAGAAGGTGAACTAATCAACAGGGAAAATAAAACAAAGAGTGTCCACAGAGGGCTCTCAGAGGTTTAAGGACACAGTGCAGATCCCAGCCTCAAAGCAGGAGGAGTGAATATGAAGACAGCCTCGCCCACACCCATGTCCAGGGGGAAGGAGAGGGCACAGTGAAAAAGGCTAAGCTCAGGAAATGCTGAGTTACCGGGCTTTGACCCGACCTGAGGCCGAGCGGGGCCTGTCCAGCTCCTGGCCCCCTCCCCTTATCAGGAGAAGAAGAAACAGGAAGCAGCCAAGGAGTTCATTCTTACGATACTCCCAGACCAGACCCAGCAACCAGTGAAGCAGGCCCCAGTATAGTAATAATACAGTAATAGTGTGTAGCCATTAAGAGACCCACAGATCACAGAGGCCATTGAAAGGTGAGTCCATGGGTATCCACAGAAATACAGCTCTCACTTCAAAGGGGATATGAGATAATTTATTCAGATCCCAAATATGAATGACCACGGCCCAGAGACAAGGTTTCAAGTTGCCAGGAATATTGTGTTCCAACCAAGTAACAATTTCCTGAGATCTTTATAGTCACAGAACAAAGGACCCATGAATCAAGGCACTCTTAGATACACTGGTGGGAACATCAGGCTGGCAGATTACAGCAGCTCAGGGTGTCTGTTGTAGGCCTCAGGGCTTGTCTGAGGACTTTCCTAACCTTTGGGTTGGTGGAAGCTGTGCATTCCAAAGGGCTTACATAATAGTCACAGGAATGAGCGTTAGGTCACATGGGTGAGCAATGAATGGGCATTTAGGGAGCCAGAGAGCCCGGGATAACTTGACTGTAGACCTGTAACATCCAGCTCTCTACTCTCACACTTTTAATCAGTCTGTCAGCTTTGTAGACTCTTACTGGAAACATCAGTTCATTTGAGAAACCTAAAGGCAGTAGAAACTGGGGGAAAATAATCCCTGGAGCCTTTCCACTCAGGGCTGTACCCCAACCCTGGCTTACCATTCATTTTAAGAGTTCACTCTGGGAAGTGATCAGACATGGTGTGGATTTTGTGTCCTTGGTTTGTGTTTCCTTGCATCTTTTTATTTAGTGAACTTCACTGCAGGTGTGCCTGTATGGGACACTTTGCCGGGTACAGGGGATATCTTAGTCATGAAAACAGGGAAGCAAACATCAGATCAGTCCTAGAAAATGAGAGCTACCACCTGTGTTTAGAGAAGAGGCAGTAAATATCTCAGAGCCGTCACTGGGGACTGAACCTGGCCTGGGCATGTGGAATTTCCCCTGAGGAAGTAATGATGGTCTAAACCAGAGTGAGAGCTGAGGGGTGGAGACAAGAGCTGAGGGGTGGGGACAAGAGCTGAGGGGTGGGGGTGAGAGCTGAGGGGTGGGGGTGAGAGCTGAGGGGTGGGGGTGAGAGCTGAGGGGTAGGGGTGAGAACTGAGGGGTGGGGGTGAGAGCTGAGGGGTGGGGGTGAGAGCTGAGGGGTGGGGTGAGAGCTGAGGGGTGGGGGTGAGAGCTGAGGGGTGGGGATGAGAGCTGAGGGGTGGGGGCGAGAGCTGAGGGGTGGGGGTAAAAGCTGAGGAGTGGGGGTGAGAGCTGAGGGGTGGGGATGAGAGCTGAGGGGTGGGGACAAGAGCTGAGGGGTGGGGGTGAGAGCTGAGGGGTGGGGACAAGAGCTGAGGGGTGGGGGTGAGAGCTGAGGGGTGGGGTGAGAGCTGAGGGGTGGGGGTGAGAGCTGAGGGGTGGGGGTGAGAGCTGAGGGGTGGGGGTGAGAGCTGAGGGGTGAGGTCAGGAGCTGACAAAGGCAGTAGGAGGAATGTTGAGAGCATTGATAAAGGTGGGGCAGACATGGGGAGGGAGGAAGGGCAGGGGTATGGAAAGCAGGGGTGTGAGGAAAGGGGACTGCTGGGGCATGGGAAATTCAGGTATAAGGAGGCTAGCTATAGCAGAGGCTGGAACTACACAGAGGAGTGTGTGGTGCTCTGGGGTCTCACAGAGGCGTGTGTGGCACTCTGGGCTGTCACAGGTGGGTTTGTGTTGCTCTGGGGTAACACAAAGGGATCATAATGCCTTTTATGCAAATTGAAGGTTTTTATCAGAAAAATGAAAAATAATGTTTCAAAGGAGATTCAACGATACAAACGTAAAAGAGGTGATTTGAATATTTGCATATTGTTCTATTACACATCACAATGACTATATATAATTAAGTCCTAACGTTCTGGTTGTGATTACATATCATACATCACTAATAGTAAATGATGTCGTTTTAATGTCTCTGATGACACCTTAATAATACTGTATTAAATTATAAAAGTGGGGATGCAGAGATGGCTCCGTGAGTAAAGTGCTTTACCACACAGATATGAGGACCTGAGTTTGATCCCCCAGACTCCTTTTAAAAAGCCTAGTGTGGTAGCAAATGCTGTACTTTCCAGTACAAAGGCAGAGACAGAAGTAGCCCTGGGGCTTGCTGGTCCGTCAATCAAGCCAAACTAGTGATCTCCAGGGTCAATGAGAGATTCTGACTCAAAAAGGAAAGTGGAGAAAAACCCTGAGAGTTAGACACCCGACTCCAACCTCTGGCTTCCGTATGCACACGCACAAAAACACACAAAACTTATAAAAGTGTGATGTGCCTGGAGTGGTGGCACATGCCTTTAATCTCAGCATTCAGGAGGCAGAGGCAGGAAATCTCTGTGAATCCAAGGCCAGCCAGGACTAACAGAGAGACCCTGTCACACACACACACACACACACACACACACACACACACACACACACACAACACAAACAAACAAACAAACAAACAAACAAAAAAATCCCCACAAAACATCTTATACAGTTTAATCTCAGTGTCAAAAAGGAAAGCAACATGAGCAACATGCATATGCAGGCAGACACTGAGGGGGACCAGCCCAAGTTGTTACCAGAATCGACTTCTTTGTAAAGGGTGTCATGAAGGGTCCTTTTCATATTGTCCTTCATTTTCTAAATTCTGTGAAAAGTAGTAGGCTTTATTGTTTACTAGAAAAAAAATATAATATCTGAGTAACACAGCTTCAGCTTATCTCAGAACATTTGGATTAATAATGCCTGTGTTCAAATGAGCCAGTGGAACAATGCTGAAAACAGCTATTAAGTGGCCGGCCGGAACTCTGGACTTCCACCGGCGATTGTTCTCAGAGGTCTCCTCAGGGAGGCTTTGCCACCGAGGACTCTTAAGCTTCACAGCATTGTTGGTATCTATTATTCAATCAAATAGATCTGGGAGAGAAATTGAAACCAGCTAGCCTTGGGCGATTGCTTCAGTGATTCTAATACATGTTCCGTTTCTCTCTGCTCCCTGTACTGAACTGTAAAATTCCGGTTTTGTAACCACAGGAAAATCATAGGGTAAATTAAATCTCATCCCTGTTTTATTTGACTAGGAGTGAAAAAAACAAATCTTAAAATTCAAAAGTGCTTGGTGCCACCACGTAATTATTATACATAACGCTGGGCTGCAGCCACCGGGCTTTTATTTTCTGCTCTTATCTGGAGCATCCTGTTGTTTAAGATGCAGCTTGTCATGTCCAGATGACAGGTTTTTTTTTGTGTGTATGAATTTGAACAGAATGCATGAAAGAAGCTTAAGACGTCCCATCCATCCTCTGCAGGGAGAAGAGAAATGAACATTTTGAGGTGTGGGCAAAAGTGGCGGAGAGAGTGCTCAGCTCCCTCACACGGGCTAGCTCACAGCCCACCGGGAGGCGTGAGCCCTCCTTTCTATTGAGAGGCTCCAGGGTCAATGGGGTCAAGTTCCTCTATGGCTGCTGGTTTGTTCTGGCTTCCAGAGTTCAGGCCTCAAGGATCCTAATGGTAACTGTGCACCTGTGCACCGTAGGAGCCCCAAGGCTAGAGTCAAGATTAATGTAAACTGAGTCAACACTATAAAGAATATACAGAGGGCTGGGGAGATGGCTCAGTCACTGAAATGCTTCCCACACAAGCATGAGGGTTTGCATTGACTGCCAGCACCCACATAAAAAGTCAAGTGTGGCGGCATGCACTTATAATCCCAGTGCTGGGAAGGCAGAGACAGGTGGGTCACTGGGCCTTGAGGGCGGGCCAGCATGTCCTACTGAGTGAGCCACAGGTTGCAGTGAGAGACCTTGTAAATCCAGGTATGGCTGGGTTCTGTTACCCCAGCATTGATTTGGTGGGGGTGGTGCAAAGGCATGTGGACTGCTGAGGCTTAATGGCTGCCTGCTTAGTCAAAACACATTAAGCTCCAGGCTCAATTAGAGAGCCTGTCTGAAGGAATGAGAAGGAGAGTGACAGAGGAGGACGCCAGACATCCTCCTATAATCTGCAGGCGCACCGATGGGCACCTGCACCAGCGTGCACACACACACACACACACACACACACACACACACACACACTCACACACACACACACACACTCATACACACACACACTCACACACACACACATACACACATTCACACACACTCACACACACACACTCATACACACACACACTCACACACACACACACTCATACACACACACACACACACATACACACATTCACACACACACACACACACACACACACACACACACACACACAAAGTGTTTCAGGGCCTGATTAACACCACTCAAGGCTGGCCTCTGGCCTCAGTGTATCCACAGACATATGCACATAGGCACACGAACATGCACACACTCAAATAAATTTATAAAAGGAGAAGGAGAAAATGAGGAAGAGGAAGAGGGGGAGGAGGAGGAAGAGGAGGAAGGGGGGAGGAGGAGGATGATACAAGAATGAAACAAAGCAGGATTGTCTCAGCTGTGTAAACCAATAGCCGTGGTGGGACATGAGTTCTTGTCAGCCCTGGCAGGTTTCCCCCATTCTGATATTAGCACAACCCAAAGCTCTGAGCACTAGGATAAGACACTGGGTTAAGGACCAAGAAGTCATTTATTTGTTAGCATAAAATTGACCTAATTTGAACAAAATTGGCAAAAATGATCTGCACTCTGGATATATAGTTATTTTTACTGCTTCTGTTAAAAACTGCTGCTTTGTGGCATCGTTTGTTACTGCAAAGGAGGACCTCACATTAGTGGGATCTTACACAATGCTCTAAAGGGGGTGGTTTATTCGGGCAGAACCCCCCACCAGCTGGGCCAGAAGATGGTGAGGGAGGTGTTAATTGCATTGGAGGGGTGTGAGGAATAGGCTATGCCTTTTAATTTTGACATCCTCTGTCAAATGTCTGATCAACACTATGAAAGAATCTGAACATGAAATTTATATATATATGATTCTAATGGTGACATCCACTTGTTGAAGCAGGCTGAGACAGACTTTGTTTAGGACCTGACCTAATTCCTAATACAGTATGAGCAAGCCAAGATTTATAGCCAAGAAATAGGGTGGGGGCCCAAAAATGCAAAATCGTGGAGAGGAATTGGGGGGAGAGGGATTGTGGTAGAATGAGTGCTGAAGGCAGGAGAGTGGGGATTCTGGATGAACTCAAGGTTTTTTGTTTGTTTTCTTGCTCTGGCAAAAGCTGGACTTTATAGGGCAGTACACAGATGGTCAGGGGAAGGTTCAGAGGTGTGAGTATGATCAGGCAGAGAGCCTTTTGGTAACTACTAATGAGCAAGACAAAACAAAACCCCAAGCAACTCAGTAGTCACATAGGCTAAAAGACTGCTTAGCATAGGGGTCCAGGGGACAGGTGTGCATGTGTGTGTGCCAGGAGTGGGGTAGGGGTGCAGAGGACAGCCTCAGATGTCATTGTTCTTTGAGGCAGGTTCTCTCATTGGCCTGGAATTCAATGAGTAGGCTAGGCAGGACAGCCACCAAACAGCAGGAATCCTCCTGTCTCCACCACTCCAGTGCTGAGATTACAAACAAGCCACCACCACCATTTATTTATTTATTTATTTATTCATTCATTTGTTTGTTTGTTTATTATGCCTGCGGGTATTTTGTCTGCATCCATGTCTGTGCACCTGGTGTGTGCCTGGTGCCCACAGAGGCCTGCCTGAAGAAGGTGTAGGACCCTATGGCTCACAGGCAATTGTGAGCCACAATGTGGATGCTGGGAACTGAACCCAAGTCCTCTGCAAGAAGAGACCAGTAAGTGTTCTTAACCTCTAAGCTATCTCACCAGCTCACATGTGACTTTTTAAAAGTGGGTTCTGGGTCTCAAACTCATGTCCTCATGCTTGCTCACCGTGCGCTTGGCTAAGGCACCTCCCAACCTCTTTTTCTTTCTTCCTTTTTTTCCCCCTCTTAAAGACAGCATCTCACATAGCCCAGGATGGCCACGAACTTACTAAGTAGCTAAGAATGACCTTGAACTATCCTCCTTCTGCCTCCCAAGTGCTGTGATTACAGATGTGCATTGCACACGTGCATTAGTTTATGCAGTGTTGGGGATGGCACCCGGGGCCTTGTGCATGCTAGGCAAGCATTCTGCCAACTGAGCCCCAACCCCAGCCCAGGATAAAAGACTCTGTCTCTGTTATCTCTTCACTCCTTTGGTCTTTTGCACCTTTTTAGCTTTAAATGTGAGACTGTGTGCTGAAAGTGTAGTCAAGGCCAGTCTCATCTCCCTGGGTCTGTGGAACCAACCATCCTTCCTTCTTCCTTCTTTTCTTCCTACCCCTACCCTCTTCCTTCCCTCCTTTTTTCCTTCTGTACCCATCCCCTGCCCTCTCCTTGCTACTTCAGAAGAGACCCAGGCATCCCTCACTGCTTTGGGTCCAAGCTCTGTCTCTTGGTAGCTCCCAGCCTGGTAGCTCCTGCTTCAGATTCTGTGGGACCTGCAGGCCCATCCTGAAATGAAAATTCCAGCCAGCAGTTTTCATGAGTGTTTCAGCCTTCTAAAGGCCCCGCTGTTATCAAGGTATTAGTTAAGTGCCTGAGAAACTAGCATGACCTTGTCATTGCTTCCTGTACCCGTAAACTGTGAGTCAGCACCCCTGTGTAGGATCCAGCACTATCACCCCGATGTATCATTAAAAGCAAGCAAAGCCCATAGTCTGTAGTACAGTCAGAGAACTCTGGGTCAGGAGGGAAGTGTTAGGACAGTGCAGGGAGAGCGGCTAAAGGCCTGAAAGGCCAGAGCTGCTTAGCTGCCCCTCAGGTCCAGGGTGGACTATTCACAGAGGCCTGACTGCATTCCATCAGTGATGATCCAGACAGCCACAGACTTCCTCTTGAAAGGTGCTTTTTCTCCAAAGAAGTCACTTAGCGTTTCGTCAATGGCAGTGCTGAGTGCTGAGATCAAGCGGAGCTGACAGGCAATAGGAAGATCTCCCAGACAAGGACATTTCCTGTCTGGCACCCAAGGGTCTGCCTTTCTGAGCCAACTCCTCCTCCGGAGCATCCTGGGGCAGTGGTGAGTGGGATCACTCCCTTTGGGAAGCCCCAGGAAATGATTTCCTGCTCCTATTTCTTTGTCTCAGTCCGTTATGAAATTTGTGTGGTCATGTAATTTTTAAGAATATCACAAGACCAGGGAGATAAGTCAGTCCAACAGTAAAGAGCTTGCTGTGGAAGCATGAGGGACCGAATTAGGATCCTAAAACCCACTTAAAAACTTGGGTATGAAGCTTGCACCTGTGACCCAAACATTGGGGAGGTGGAGACAGGGGGATTCCTGGAACTCACTGGCCAGCCAGCCCAGCTGAATCAGCGAGCACCAGGTCAAATGAGAGAGCTGGTCTCAAAAAGCAAGATGGACAGTGATTGAGGAACAATACCAGACAGACAGACAGACAGACACACACACACACACACACACACACACACACACACACACACGAGGAAAACACCGATGGGGAGTTTTGTGAGGTGTATTTCAAATGAGCAGAAAGGGAAATGATCCCCTCAACCCCCAGTGGAGAAAGGATTTTCTCTGCCTTCTGTGATTGACATTTCAAAACAGCCTTTTGGGGAAAGTTTCTCATTCGCTGCCTGTGTGGTTGGACTGACGTTCTGATGTTGGATTTCATCTTGTCCGGTCTGAAATTGATTCCCCTAACCACCTTCCATGAGCTTTTATTAACTGCTATTAAGGACCGCAGTCTATGGAATGAATTTATTAAATCAATTATTTTTATCTTAATGCATGTTTAGGACTTCAAAGACCCCTTTCTTTTGATTTCACCCCCACCCCCTGTTTAAAGAGTTTCTTGAACATCACAGTTTGGGCAGCTCCACTTTGATACATAATTATGATTCCGTAAGCCATCCCAATACTTTTAATATCATCTGACCTTAAGATTTTAATAGGAGCACATGGAAACAAGATGGGAAATATGAGCCTTGGGAAAACTTGTTACCAAGCTCTGGGCAGTTTCCAATTCTTGGTCAAAGAATGAGTCAATGTTTGTAAGATTGAAAATGTAGACAGATGTGGTGGCTCATGGCTATAGCAGAGAAAGAAAAACGTAAAGCCTGATGGGAGCTGCTTTCAAAGTAACACATGGTGCATGCTATAATCTTAGCCTTATGAGGCTGAGGCAGGGGGATTACAGTGAGTTCAAGGCCAGCCTTAGCTGCACAACAAGACTCTGTCTCAAATAAGAAATTGCAAAAGCTAACATTTATATGAATAGCCTTTTTGAGGTTTTGGAGAGTTTGGTGTTTTCACATAGATCTTGTCACCTGGGACATGGTTGTGCTGTTGTTTTTTCTTTATTTTCTAATCCCGACTTTAACAAGTCCATGAATCCATTTTAGTCTTTGCATTTTTGTTGTTCTGAATCCTGACACCCACCTTCCAAGGTGAAGACCTCATTCTTGGGAAACAATGTGTGAAAACTGCGAGTCTGTTGCCTTAGTGGTGAGCACCTTCCTCACAATATTATAACAAAGCTGTAAAAAGCACCGAGGACTTTTCTTTCTTTGTTATCTCAGTCTCAAATTCCATCTCTTCTAAATGCTCTCTCTTTACCCTAAGAGGGAGCAGTTAAGATAACGTTGATGTTACTGGTTGCCTAATCAAATACAAGGGTTGGGGGATGACCCAAAGCCCAGAAAATCTTTTAACTTCACTCCTGCCAAAAAGAAATCTGAGATGGTGATGATGAACTCAGAGAAATGTGGGGGCTAGGGAGATGACCCCTTGGTTAAGAGAATGTGGTGTGCAGGAATAAGGACCTGAGTCCAATTCCCCAGTTCCCATTAAGAGAGAGAGAGAGAGAGAGAGAGAGAGAGAGAGAGAGAGAGAGAGAGAGAGAGAGAGAGAAAGAAAGAAAGAAAGAAAGAAAGAAAGAAAGAAAGAAAGAAAGAAAGAAAGACCTATTAGCATGTGTACCTAGAGCTGTATGTACCTATAACCAGAGCATGTCAGCAGGGGCAGAGACGGGATCACTGAGGCTTGCTGGCTGCTGCCTCCAGGCTCAGTGAAGAGACTTTGTCTCAGAAGAGTAAGGTGGCCAACATCTTCCTCTGGTCTCTGAATGCATGTGCACAGGTGTGCATACACACACACACACACACACACACACACACACACACACAGAGAATAGAGGAGAAGCAGGACTTTCAGAAATGGTCATGGAGAAGCTAGTAATGATATTGCCAATTAAAATTTTATATATTTTTTTCTGCTTGAATTTAAAACAATAGAAACTGCGTCATTCTGTGGACTTGATTTCTGAATTCCCATGGAAACTGCAGATGTTTAAATCACTCTTCCCCTACAACAAAACATCATCACCAGGAAAAAGAGAAAGACATTACAACCTGTCCTACAGAGGAAGAAATGTGAGGTCCTAACTGTCTGTACCGGAAAACATCTGAGATGAACCTGGCCTGGTGCTAGTTACTCTAAGACAGGATGGCTCTTGCCCCAAGAGGCTTGGGACACTGAGGGTAGATGGCCTTCAGCCAGGCCCAGCCTCTAGGCTGCTCTGTAGACCCGTATGTCACAGAGAAGTTTTTGAAACAGGCTCAGGTAGCCTAGGTTGGCACCTAACTCACTATTTCCAAGGATGGCCTTGAACTGATTTTTTTCCTTTTTTCCATTGTGTATGTGTATATTTACATCTGTGTGGGAACATGTGTGTAGGGTGTGTGTGTGTACACTCCTGAATCTGTGTGGGAACATGTATAGGGGTGTCTGTGCATGTGCATTTGTATTTGTGTGTGTGTGTGTGTGTGTGTGTGTGTGTGTGTGTGTGTATGCGTGTGTGTGTACAGTGGCTGAAGGTTGATGTCAGGAATCATCCTTTGTAGCTCTTCTTCCTTATTCAGTGAGATAAGGTCTTTTAATCAAATGCAGAGCTCATGGATATGCCTAGTCTTGCTAGCCAGCTTGCTTGAGGATCACTGTCTCTACCTTTGAAGACTGGAATTATAGGTGGGTCACGCTGCCCACTCAGCATTTATATGGGTTTCTGGGATTCACACTCCAGTCCTCATGCTTATGGAGCAAACACTTGGACCACTGAGCCATCTCCCCAGACCCAGTGACCTTGAACTTCGGATCCTCTTGACTCCAATGCCAGGATTCTAGATATGAACCACCATGCCCAGTTTATTTTGGGCTGGGGATGAAACCCAGGGCTCTACTGTGTGTACTAGGCAAGCGCTTTACCAACTGAGGTATACCCAACCCCAGAGAAGTTGTGAATGTCTACCCATGGTGGGTCCTCTCATCAGTGAGACGTGTGGCTTACACCTGGTTGAGAAGTGCCTTTTGTGCAGTGGTTATACAGAGCACATGGAACTAAGAGCCTCGGTATTTTCCATCCTTGTTTCTTCTTTTTAATATGACTTGATATAAATTGAAACTATGTCTGTGAGGGCTGGGGAGATGGCAGCTGGTAAAGCACTTGCCTCCCAAGAACGAGGACCTGCGTTCAGATCCCCAGACCCCACATGAAATGCCAGAATGGTGGTGTGTGTTTGTAATCCAGTGATGATGAGATGGGAGGTAGAAACGGGTAGTTTCTGAAAGCTCGCTGGCTGGCTAGCCAAGCCCACTTGGTGAAGTTCTAGGCCAATGAGAGATGCTGTCTCCAACAAAGCGTGAAAGGTCCCTGAGAAAAAACTCAAGTTGTCCTCTGATCTGCACATGCATGTTCGTGAGCATGCACACGCACACACATGCACACACACACACGCACACACACATGCATACACACTCAGAACACATAAACACACATCAAAAACACACCACACACACACGTACACACATATGCACACATGCACATGCACACACATATATACACACAGCACACACAAAAACACAGCACATACACGGAACATATACAGATACATACTCACAAAATATGTCTGTGCGGGGGTTGAGGAGATGGCTCAGCTGTTAATGCATTTGCCCCAAAAACGTGAGGACCAGAACTCAGATCCCAAACACTCATGTAAGTGCAGATGGTTGCCGCAGCCCACCGGTAATTGCAGCCTCAGAAGACAGACAGGGCTTCCTCAGAGCAAGCCAGCTAGCAACACTAGCCATATTGTTGAGCTCTGGGTTTGATTGAGAGACCCTGAGTCAGTGAATAAGGTAGAAAATCGATCTAGGATCAGTTTCAACATCACCTCGGGCCTCCATATGATCACACACAAAAACGTGTGCATGTATGCATACCACATACCCATAAAAAATACTAAAAAATATGTCTGCAAGAATTTATCATTTCCTATAAAAATAAATTGAAAGAAAGTGAAATTAGAAAAAAAAGGAATTTTTTATTGGACAAGGAACTCTTTGTAAGAGGAACAAAGGGACCTTGCTGGGCCGTCCCCCAGGCTGCCCCTCAGGCCTTCTGCCCAGACCATGAAAGCAAATGACCAGGCCATATGGAAATTGGTTGTGAAAGATGTTTTGGATTAAGCTGTTCCCTTCAGGAGTCTTTGATGTTACGGTGGCTAATGAAGTTGGCTCCTGGAGAGGTTTTTATTCCACAGAACTGCAATTCTTTTTTTCTGAGAAATTTATATTACGTTTAATACAATTGTCTTGGTTCGTACCCTAGGGATTTATTTGAGTTATAATTGAATATTGCATTTTTAAGAAGGTTTCTTAATTTATTGCTTCCTTTGGCAAATTTTGCTTGCTGTTCTGTCAGAATAATTTAATTTTACATTGGCTAATTTAGTCTGTATTAATATTTCCTCTGAAATTCAGACAGCTAGGCAAGCTGTTACAGGTGGCAAGAGAGCAAACTTGGAGGGAACGTTAAGATGGGAAAGGCTGGGGCTGTGAACCCTGTCCAGAGCCGCCATGGCTAACACTGTGTCCTTTAAGAGAAGTTATCTTTTAATCAAAAGCTAGCTTCCCTCCTGCTGTGTCCCTGCTCACCTCACCCCCCCCCACACACACACACACATGCTCACCTCCTGTGTTCCCAAACTCTGACCTCCTCCTACCAAAGGTCTTCCAGGATTGCTACTTGGTAATGGGAAAGTCCCTCACCAGAGTAGCAGCTGTAGGGAACAGTCACTTGGCAAGGTAGTGTCAGCAAGGAGCGGACAGAGGCGCAGCTCCAAACCGTCACCCAATAGCTGAGACAGTCTTCTAATCTTTTAGGGACCTTGACTCTCATGGCTGCAAAACAGGGAAGAATTTTGGGGCTAGCTAGTGTGAAGCAGAGATGGAGATTTTATTAAAGACATCTTAATATGAAAAAAGAGACATATGCAGGAGGGGTGTGTGTGTGTGTGTGTGTGTGTGTGTGTGTGTGTGTGTGTGTGTATCTGTGTGTCTGTGTGTTTGTGTGTGTTTCTCAAAGAGCAGTTGCAGAAAGCAAGACATATCATGTGAGTGTACTGGCTTCTCCAGGAAGACTTGGAGGGGGAATAAAACACACCCAAGTTTGGGTACAGGCTCCTCTTGGGAGAGGCTCAATAACTGTTGTAATGTTAGCCATATATATGATATTTATATACATATATGTATATATACCATTTTGACAGCTCTCAAGTTACTGTAGCTCAAAGGGTAGCTAACCTTCTCTCCTCTTCTCTCTTCTTGTGGGATTATAGGATGGCTCTGGAAATGGTTTGTATGGGATTAAACTCTGATGAGTTAAGCAAAGAGCCTCTAGGATTGCACAGGGCTATGCTAGACAAGCTTTTTACTGCAGGTTTAGGCTAGGAAGGGAGGGATGCCCTAAGCAGTTAATTGTGCTGGAATTCTTGCTTATCAGCTGTCAAATGGCTTCAACCAGAGTCTCCATGAGGGATCCTCTCCCTCCTTGCAGCCCTACAACGTTCCATCAGTCTGCCCTGCCTCAGTAGTACTATTTCACCTGTACTACTTGGGGGACAGGAAGGTTCAAGGGCTTGGTGATTTTGAAGAGCAGTGGAGGAGCCTGCCCAGCCTCCTTCTTATTCCAGGTCACACTGAGTTTCTTACTGGCTAGCTCCACAGTCCATTTGAACAGTTTTATCTAATTTCTGAGATGATCTCGTTATGTAAAGTGGGTTTGCTTCCCCGGATCACATGAAGAGGAGAGAGGAGCAACAGGCTGCTGTCCTTTGCTCTTTGTAGGCAAAGGAGTAGGCACTTGCTACTACATGCAGAAGGATCTGGTGGGCTCTGACAGAGCCTGCTCTGCTGGCTGAGGAAGTGGACACAGCTCAATGGCTGGATCACTCTGCCATAAGCTTGGGAGCATAATAGGTTCCCCCAGTTCCCAAGTTGCCTTGGGAAGGGATGGGGATGTAAGTAGAGAAGTAGAATTATTATGGGTTATGTCATGACCACTTGGGGGCAATGGCTCCAGAGGCTGGGTATATCCTCCTGGGTTTATCATGAGGGAGAGAGTGCTGCTGCCATGCACAGTCTAGTCACCATCTGTATACCCAGCCTTTCAATTTCTATCAAACATCTAACAGACCATGAACTGAGTGAAGCTGAATGGGAATTTAAAATTAGAAAGCATTTGAAGGAAAATGTTTCAAATGTATGTTTTCACTTTGTACACAATAAAACTTACTTCTCTGAGAGACACAGACTCTAGTAATCCCAACTACAGTCAAGACATGGAACACAACCAGACATCGTTGTTCATGAGGTTGGGTACTTAAGAAGCTAACACAGGAGAATGTCAAGCTTCAGGCCAGTCTCAGCTACTTAGGGAGAACTTATCTTAAGACACTAAGGGCTACAGATGTAGATCAGCAATAGAACTCCTGCCTAGAATCCCCCAGTGAGGGGCTGGGGTGTGGCTCAGTGGTAGAGCACCTGCCTAGAATCCCCCAGTGAGGGGCTGGGGCGTGGCTCAGTGGTAGAGCACCTGCCTAGAGTACCCCAGTGAGGGGCTGGGGTGTGGCTCAGTGATAGAGCACCTGCCTAGAATCCCCCAGTGAGGGGCTAGGGGTGGAGCTTACTCAAGGCCCTGATTTGAGAGATGTCTCAAACATCTCCTCATACATCCTTGCATAGTTGGCATCTACCTACCTTTGCCCAAGCTGCACTGACCCTTTTCTGCCCCAATGATTTCTCTTCCCCCAGCTTGTCAAGTACACAGCATGTGGAGCTCCCAGATTGATCCCTTTTATGTACAAGCTGCATATGACACTTATACTGTTGTATGTGTGCCAGTCACACCAGTTGTGTCCTTTATAGAGAAAATGCCACATTTGTTTGAGGTTCACCAGTTTTACCCTAATGTCCTTCCCCCAGATCCGGTGCAGGATCTCTCACTGCCATTAGGCATCATATCTTCTAGTCCTCTTTGATCTGTGACAGTTTCTCAGCCTCTCCTTATTTACCATGACCTGGACACTTGGGAAGAGCACTGGTGTTTAGTGTGGTGCTCCTTTGTTTGGATTTGTGGGTTTTCTCATGTTTGTCTAGGGTGATGGAGTACAGGGAGAGATCCTGAACACTCTCTTTATGGCATCAGCATGGCCCACTCCTAAGGGCATGGACTTGGTCACTTGGCAATAGTGTTACCAGCCATTTCTCCACTAGAAAGTTGTGTTTGCTTTCTGTGCCTTCCTCTGAAAGATGGCCACACCGCAGCTATACGTGAATGTGGTGCTTCCTGACAACAACTGGGTGTGGAGGATTCAAAGCAGTCCCAGCACATATTCCCATAGTTTGCAGAGATCAAAGACCAAGGGCTCAGGATTGCCCCTCTTCTGTCTCTACTACCAGATAATGGTAAAGGATACCGCTTGGGAAGAGGAGTCCCGGAGCCAATGCCTGGGAGGGACGGGTGGAGCTTCCCTGATGTTGTGGCCCCCCTATAGACTCACTCATGTGTTACACAGCTCCTGGCTCTGTTTTGAGGGACTATGGGGCCAGTAGGAGGTAGAGCCTGGCTGAGGGGAGTAGATAATAAGGGTCAGGAGCTTGGAAGTTAGAGCCCACACCTAGTTCTAGCAGGTTCTCTCAGCTTGCTGGTCCCCACATGATATGAACAGCTTAACCACTCACTCTCACTGCTGTGACCTGAACTATTCTCACCACACCTTCCCTGCAGCAATAGATTGAACCATCTGGAACCATGAGCCGAGCTAAACCTTTCATTCCTCATACTGTTCCTGTCAGATATGGTGACCATGTTAATAGAAAAATAAATCCCATGCCTGTCCTTGGCCATGCCACCATCCACTGCCTTGATGTATTCCCAATTCAGAGCCTGGGATCCCCCTTGTTTGCATTTTTATGGAGATTTCATTCTATAAACACAACTGAAGTGCGTCATTGGCCCTGTTTAGTGCACTGAGTCTGTAGCCTCTCTCCCCTCCTTGGATATCAAGGGGTGGGCCTGAAAGCTATCACCTTCCAGTCAGGGTCTGATCTTACCTACATCCCGAAACAATATAGGGACCTCTCAGAGTTACCCTCCTTGTCACTCACGAAATTCCAAGGAACCAGGCACAAGGACAGAGAGCAGATATGTCTCACCCATTATCCTGCAGTTGCTTAGAACAGGTCTCTGTCAAGCCCTTCTCAAGGGGACAATACTTAAGTTTCATTCTGAGCGGCATACTATTAAGTAATTCATAGATGTGCTAAAATGCCACAGTGTTTAACAGATATTTGGGGGGAGATCCACTTAGGCCCTGCACCTGTCATTCTACTCATAGCTTTGCCCAGCAATTTTAAACAGCCATCAGTGACTCTTCCTTGCAGCAGGAACTGCAATGTTGTCCTGGTGGGGCTGACTGGTGTCCTTCCCTCATGGCGCATTTGTTTTTTTGGAATTCTTCTGTGAGGAAGACGTGTCCTTTCTCTAGCCCCCATTCATTCACTTCTTTGTTTATTTATGTGCATGTATGAGGGAGAACATGCATGAGGGAGTTACAGTGTGTATGTATGCATGTGGAGGTGAGAAGTCAACCTCGAGGTCATTCCTCAGACACCTTGCTTCTTTGAGTCTCTTGCTGGGACCTGGGGCTCACTAATTAGCCTAGGCTAGCTGGCCAGCAGGGTTCAAGGGATCTCCCTGTCTCTGCCTCCTCGGTGCACAAGCCAGCACCCTCAGGTTTTCCTCCATGAATTCTGGAGATTGAATTCAAGGGTTTTTTGCTTGCAAGGCAAATACTCTTTCCAGCTTCCTTATTTATTTATTCCACAATTCATTTTTAAAGATTTATTTATTTATTTATTATGTATACAGCATTCTGCCTGCATGTATGCCTACATGCCAGAAGAGGGCACCAGATTTCATTATAGATGGTTGTGAGCCACCCTGTGGTTGCTGGGAATTGAACTCAGGGCCTCTGGAAGAGCAGCCAGTGCCCTTGACTAACTCTGAGCCATCTCTCGAGCCTCCATAATTTGTTTTTATTGCTATGGACACATGGGCACTTCTGCTTTTTATCTTTGGGCAGTACTGTGGCTGAATTGAGGGCCTTGTGTATGCCAAGCAAACACTCTACCCTAAACTGTGTCCCCAGCCCTATTTATGGTCTTCTTTGGGTCATAACCTAATTTGCACATATAGCTGACATTGCTCCAGGGTTTGAGCTCACACAGGCTGGCTCACCTCCAGCTGACAAACTCTCGTCTTTTTTGTCTTGGCATCTGCTGTCTGACATTTCTCTCATAGTACACACATGCCCGGCTCATTAATATATCACATGCAGATCCAAGCCAGCCACTTCTTTAAGACCGTGCTTCTGACCTGGGGGTTTGCTTGACTGAGTAAAGCCCTTGCCATGTTCACTGGTTAGTTTAACTGTCAGCTTGTCACAATCTGGGAAGAGAGACTTAATGAGGAATTGTCTAGATCAGGTTAGCCTGTAAACACATCTGTGAGGGACTGTCTTGATTACTAATTGATGTAAGAAGGCCCAGCCTACTGTGGGTAGCACCATTCCCTAGGCATGGGATCCTGGACAATATAAGAGGGCAAAGCTAGCTGAAAAGGAAGAACTGAGGGTGTGTTTATTCCTTCTGTGCTCTCGACTGTGGATGTGAAGTGACTAGCTTTGTGAACACTTGCCTTCACTTCCCCTAAACACTAAACTGTAACTTGGAACCCCAAGGCCAACGATCCCTTTCCTCCCTTGTGCTGCTTTTTGTTATGGTGTTTGTCATCACAACAGACATGAAACTAAGTCATCATGCAGGCATGAGAATCCAAGTTCAGTCCCCAGCGCTCTCATAAGAAGCTGTGAATGCAAGTGTACACATAATCCCAGGGCTGAGCATGCAGAGACAGGACAGAGAAGGATCCTTGGAGCTTGCTGATTAGCCATGTTAGCCAAAGAGGTGAGCCCCAGGTCTGCTGGAAGAGGACTGTGCCGTCTCTCCAGCCCCTACCATGTGTCTTCTGAGTCAGGCTTGCCGCAGCCTGTCTATTCTATATGTGCCTGTCCTTGTGCATTTTAAAACAGTTGGTAATTGATGGAAGTACTCCCACTCGAATCAGTAGCGCAGAGTTCAGCCTGTTTCCCTCCACTTTTTATTTGTAATTTCTTCCTCTGACAGTGAGAAGTCTGACTCCCATTATGCACAATCTATTCACTTGTTTTGCCCCAGCATACTTATGAACTGCTTTTAGAAGTGCTAACTCAGACCCCTGTGAGCAGCTCATACACCAGCTGGGATACAGTATGTATGCACAGCTAATTTCTTTAGTTTTAAAATACTACGGCAAAACATGGTATGAGCAAGTTGGTTAGGTCAGCTCCTTTTCCTCAATCCGGCCAGGGTCCCTCAGACCTCTGGGTTTCCTCTGATCTCACTCATCAACATTGTTCCATCCTGGATCCCCCTAGTGCCTTGGTTGGTTTTGTGTATTTCTATTTGCACACAGTCCACTGTCCTCTCTCTGGTGCGCAGTGCTGTGGGACTCAAAAGGGCACAGTGCCGTGCCAGCCTCCTTGTGGTGCTTTATGGACAGTCCTGTCACCTGAGACTTACCCCCACAGGTTTCTTCATAGTCAGCATCCCCTTCCGCATGCAGCAAGTACTGGCCAGTTCTAACCTGGCAGTTTGGCTCATATTAATGGGATCATACAAGATGTTGCCTTTGGGATCTTCCACTTAGCAGCATGCATCTGAGCTGTATTCTTGGGTTAGGATGCAGCTCATTTGGTAGGGTGCTTGCCTAACATTTATGAAGTCCTGGGTTCAAACCCAAGCACTGCACAATCCAGCCATGATGGTGTGTGCCTGTGATCCCAGCACTCAGCAAAGTGGGTGGAAGGAGGGTCAGAAGTTCAAAGGCACCCTTGGCTACATGGTGAGGTCAAGGCCACTGTGGGAAACATGAGACCCTGTGTCCAAAGTAGACACACACACACACACACACACACACACACACACACACACACATGATGTGTTCTTGCTGTTTTCTGAGTCAGCAGTTCTGGGTTTCTGTGTTTCAGTGATTTTTAGTTGGCTGCTTCCGTCTTGGTCCCAGTTCTTCTGCTGAACAATGTTTCAGTTCTGTGATGGTGATGAATGACGCTGCCAGACATGTTTCTTTTCATTTAGATAGATACCTAAGTGTTGAGATGTCATAAGTATGTTTAATTTTGTGTGTGCATTCATGCATGTGTATGCATGTGTGTGAGTGTTTGTATAAGTGTGGATGTGTGTGCATGTGTGAACATATGTGTGCAGAAGCCAGAGAACAGCAACTCAGATCTTGAATTCACAAGCTATCCATGTCGGGTTTTGAGGCAGGATCTCTCACTGGCCTGTGACTTGCCCATTAGTCCAGGTTCACTGGCCTATGAGCCCCTGGGATCCATCTGTTTCCACATCCCCAGTGCTAGGATTAAACACACACACCACCATGCCTGCTTCAACCTGACTCTTTGACATGGGTGCTGGGCCTTGAACCCAGGTCCTTGTGCTTGCCTGGCTTACACTTTACCCCCACCTCCACCTCCAGGCCATCTCCCTAGTCTAATACACTTACTTTTTATGTAAGCATTTAACATTTTTTGTCAGTCTACAACACAGAATGAATAGAGCCATCCCCTCACTAGCATTTTGATTGCCAGGTTACATGTAACATTTTAAATCGGCTGATTTTTGTCCCGCTATTCTTTTAAATAATCTAGTAGCTTTTCCTTTGATCAAAGCGCATTTCCATCTTGTCCTGTACTGTGTTTAGTTATTTGATGGCATCTCATTTGAACAAACAAATTCCTATTCATCTCTTCTTGCCTTGGAAAAAATAAAGTTGATCACTGTACGGGGTGCTGGGGGAATAAAAAAAAGAGAGAGACAGGAGAAGGCAGAGAGAAAGCTGCTGAGCTGCTGAGGAAGAGAGCAGAGGACGTGGGAGTGACCCCAAGTCTGACAATATAGGCTCGCACAGGGACAGTAGGTGCAGCATGGTGGTGACCAAAGCGTGGAAATGGAAACAGTGAGAATAGGAAATCATGCGGGACCAGACGGGATGATGGGAAAACTGATATCAAAAATTGTAAGAACACGTAGCGACAAGGACAGCATTTGCTTTTATGTTTGCTTAGATTTTGAGTAGCAGATTGTTTGGGTTTTCACTCAGGGCTCAGTGGTGTAAATCCAGCCCTGGGCAAACAACAGATACTGTTTCTGTAGGGCAACAGACAGACCCTCAGTTGCTGTTTGAAACACTGTCCCCATGGTGGACTGTAGTCACGAACCTCGGCAGTGCCTGTGACCCTGAGCATGCCTTCATGGGTCTGGATGATTTCAAACACAATTTAGCCAGAAACTATATGAACAAGTTGAAGGTAGTTTTATATTAAATGGCTCCACAATGAGCAAGTGATTTTCTTCTGGTTCTATAGGGGGAATATATTTCTGCCATTAAAATCTAAATGTTCCTGAAATAACCCCTTCAGTGTAGCTGAATGGATTTCAGTGGAGGGATTCTGCCTCCTTTAGGGGGTACTGGATGCTTGTGGTTTGTGGGGGTAGTGTCTATGTCTGTGTCTGTGTGTGTGTCTGTGTGTGTGTCCATGTGTGTGTATGTGTGTGTGTGTCCCCGTGTGTGTGTGTGTGTGTATGTGTCTGTGTGTGTGTGTGTGTGTGTGTGTGTGTGTCCGTCCACATTTGCATACATGGAGTTAAGAAGTCAACCTTGGCAGTTGTTTCTCAGGATACCATCAGGCTCTCTGCCTGACCGGGGCAGTGAGCCCCAGGGCCCTCCCTGTCTGCCTCCTCAGTGCTGAGATACGGAGGATGTGCCACTACACCTGCCTTTTTTATATGTGCATTCTGTGGGTCTGAACGGAGGTCTTTGTGTTTGCATGACAAGCACTTTCCTGACAGAGCATCTCCCAGAACCTCTGTGTGGGCGTCTTGGGAGACACCAGTAACAATGGTCACTGAAAAGTCAAGAGCCAGGTTAAAACTCATGTCCTGTTTCCATAGCCCCCAATTTGAGGAACGAGGAACGTCTCATCTTGCCTTCTCACGCCCATGTTCCCCTGGTGTTTCTGCAGCTAACAAACTAAACCACAGAAACTCTATTCATCAACACCTGAGTTTAACACTCTTTTTTTTTCCTTCTCACATATAAACAAACAGTATTTTTGCTATAGAGTCTTAGCATAAAATTTGCATAAATACAATTACTGAGTAAACTGAGGGAAAATTGCTCTTCGTTTTCTTGGGAACTTACCAAGAGCTGCCCTCCATGTCTGCAATGCCCCAGAGGCTGGTGAGCTGCCAGTGGGGTACACCTGTGTCCATCTTCATTTGCAGCTGAGGCAGGCAGATATATAGCAGAGGGGATCAGGCTCACTGCAAACAGACTCAGAGCAAGCCCTTCTTAGTTAGCAGAACACTACTGAGTCTAGGCCACCAAGCTTTATCAAGATAGTGTTTAAAATGTTATCAGTGGATCCTAGCACCCACATCTGTTCACAACTTCATGTAACTCCAGATCCAGGGGTTCGTTACCCTCTTCTGATCTCCTTGGGCACCATCACACATGTGGTAGGCAAAATGCAGGCATACATTAAAATGCATAAATAAACAATAAAATGTTACTGTCATCTTCTGCCTTACTATCATCTACTCTCATGTGTTTAATAATATAGCCATATGAATTATGTTATGAAATGATGTGTTTAAAATTAACTGAGACTGCTGGCAGTTTTTTTGCCTTACTCTGACTCTGTGCCCAGAGTTGTTCATAGGTTGTTCCTTTCTTCTTAAATGGCAGAGATGGGACCTGTCACTTGGCATATGATAGGATTCCAGGGATGAGATCTTATTTTCTGGGACCTTGGCAATGCCATCTCCCATGTTAGCATAGGACATTGTTTTAAAATTGCATTTAAAAATACACCTCAGAGCTGGAGATGACTCTGCAGTTAAAGCTGAGGACCATAGTTCAAATCCCTAGCATCTACATAAATGCTGGGTAGGAGTGGTGGCCACTCTGTGATCCCAGGGTACCTCTGAGACCGGGATCCTCAGAGCAAGCTGGCTACCTAGATTTGCTGAGTCAGTGAGCTCTAAGTTCAAGTGAGAGACCCAGCTTCAATATAGAATGTAGAGAAAGATTGAGGAAAACACTCATTGTCAACCTGTAGCCTCCATATGCATGAACACTCATGTACACATGCACACAAACACATATGTGTGTCCACACATGCAAACACATATTCACATGCAGGCACACCATGCACACACACATATACATGGGAAAAAAAATAAGCCTCATTATTTCTGAGAACATAATGCATTCTTTTCATTCATTTTGATTAGTTGTTCAGTAACCTTGGAACTTTTCCGTAAATAAAGAGAAAGATTAGTAATTCCTTTGGCTCTGTTCATTCACAAATAAGCCCATTCTGTTGCTATTGAGTTTAACCCTGCCATTTCTAGTTGATTGATATTTCAACTTTTAAAATAAAATTATAATATATAGTGAAAAAATTGTAAGTGTGCAAATCAATGTTTTTCAACATCTTATTATGAACATTCTAAGATACAAAAGAAGGCTGAAATAACTGTTAACATAAATGCCTTTCTGCCGGCCACCTCTGTTCTACACATCGTCGTGTGTTTGCTTCAGTACCCATCTGCCCATCCCCACCCCTTCCTCTTTCCCCAGCTCACACAGTTCACCCCTAAATACATCACATCCACATTATTAGAAGTCAGTTACTCTGGGCTGGAGAGATGGCTCAGAGGTTAAGAGCACTGACTGCTCTTCCAAAGGTCCTGAGTTCAATTCCCAGCAACCACATGGTGGCTCACAACCATCTGTAATGAGATCTGGTGCCCTCTTCTGGCCTGCAAGGACACATGTAGGCAGAATACTGTATACATAATAAATAAATAAAAATCTTTAAAAAAAAAAAAAAAAAAAAAAAAAGAAGTCAGTTACTCTTCTTTTCTTGACCGGACAGTTGGTCACAATGAAACACACCAACACTAGTAAAACATCTGATGAATTTTTCCAAATGCACACACAGTTGTCCCTCCTCAGGCGTGAAGTATCAGTATTGCCCCAGGCAGTTTCCTTTTGTCCTTTCACAGTCCACCTCTCCTTAACCCCAGGAGGAATCCACAGTTCTAAGAATTCTCAAGGAAGACACTTTAACCCTGGCCTGAAGGTTTGTGGGACCCTTGATGGAGGACCATGTAATCAAACTTGAAAAAGATATATATGTGCATGTATGTGGGTGTGCATGTGCCCACAATGTGCATATATGCTTTTGTCTGTAGAAGCCAGAGGTTATCATGGGGAGTCTTCTTCATCAGTCACACTCTATCTTATTTTTTAGTGTGGTCTCTCACTGGATTGGGCTAGGCTGGGCCAGGAGGTTCCGGGGATGCTGCTGTCACAGCCTCCCCTGAAATATAGTTGCAAGCACATGCCATTGCATCCAGTTTTTTAAACGGGTGCTGGAGAACCAAATTCAAGTCCTCACGCTTGTGTAGACAGCACTTTACCGACTGAGCCATCCCCTCAACCCCAGAATCTAACTAATTTGATAATGATCTGAATGTTATTTCCCCTTCCATGTTGAGGACCCATATGAGTGTCACGTTCCAGAAGATGCAGTGTCTTGGTTGGAGTGTTCCCTGTTGATCCTATGGTCTGCTTTTAGGGGAGAGCTGGGTACTAAAGGAAGAATTAGGAGTTCAAAAGATGATCTAAGGCCTTGTACCAAGTCCTGCTGAACACAATGCCCCCCTTTTATACAGCAAATATTTACCCCTGGCCCCTTTACTCCCCTGTAATGCAATTCATAGACTAAAATAGCCAGCCTACACATAAATTCTTCAAAAACCAGCACAATGCCCTAGCTTTGATACAAAGACGAAATAAAAGAGTAATTCATAATGAATATGTATTTTAATATATAAATTGAATGCAGAAACAGATATGAGAATCCAGCTGTCCTCTATTAAGCCAAACATTAAAGCAATTTTTTAAAATGTAAAATAGTTCCTTTCTTTAAATCTTTTAAAAATGTAATTATTTTAAAAGTATGCTAATAAGTAAACTTTATCATTGTGAGCTTTTGGGGTTTTTGCTGTTATTGTTGTTGTTGTTGTTTCATATGGGGGCTCATGTAGCCCTGGTTGAACTTACTAGGTAATTGAGGATGACCTTGAACTCCTGATCCTCGTGTCTCCCACCTCTTAAGAGAGCCACATCTCCAGCCCCTTATCCTTTATTAAAAAGATTCATTTTATTTTAAAACATGTATATGTACACATGAATATAGCTGCCTTTGGAGGCCACAGGCATTGGACCCCCTAGAACTGGAGTTATAGACAGTTAAGAGTGGACCAATGGGGTGCTAGGAACCAAACCCAGGTCCTCTGCATGGGCAGCAAGTGCTCGGGGCCTCCTCTCCTATTATGGTTGAACCTTTTAATCAACAAATAATATTCCATCATTTAAAAATACCCAGAGTCAATGAACGTTTTAATGGACACGTGTGTGGGGAAATGCCACCTATATCAGGCTATGAGGGCTTCTCACCGTCCTGACACTGCTCGCCAGGGGTGACTGTCATTCTGTCTTGGATGCGTCTCCTATACACGCACTCATGAAGACCGCGTTCTCTGTGTCTGGCTGCTTTTGCTCAATATTATGCTTAGGAGCCTCGTGTGTGCCTCCGTGCACACTGATAGCCTCTTCTTTCTGCTCTGGCGTCTACCTGTACCTCTGCTTGCTCTTTCATCTCCCCTACTCGCACGGAGAATGGCTTTTAATCTTCTCTTATTTCCACATCCAGGCATATTTATTATAAAATGGTTCGAGTCTCTGACAACTTCATTATGCTTCCAGTGTAGTCAGCTAGGCATTTACATATGGAAGTGCAGAGTCATTACAAACCGCTTTCTTTTATTTCTCCTTTATATCCTGTTAAGAGTATTGCATTGATTTTTCAAATTCATAGTAAAGACTGGTTATTTTACCTGTGAGCTTCATTTCAAGAGCATATGAGGAACATTATTAAGTATTAGTGGGTAAAGGTGGGGGCATTTAATGGGAATAAGAGTCTTTGCATCCTCAGGAATCAGGCTCTAGTAACCCTGACATCGCTGCATACAGAATTCTACCTGCTTCATTAGAACATGCTTCTAATAAGTGTATCATTTACCTTTTAAAAATGGTGTTTTCCCAACAGAAAGCAGTCCTGTCTGCTTGGCCAGAACTTTCAGCAATGGGTAGACTTTATGGTAGAGGATTTGTTGCCAGACTTAGGGTCAGAGTCTATGCCCTGGCAGCCCTTCCAAATCAGGCTTAGCTACCTGCCCTCAGGAAGCCAATTAAAGAGCCAAAATGTAGTGAAAAGAGAAACTAGGAGATTTATTCGATGTGAGCATACTGGGAAGAGGATCAAGGAAACAGTGATGACCCCAAGTCCATCTTGCAGGCCTGGCATAAGGTTTGGGTTTAATATAGGGCCAGCGCTATGCTAAGTAAGCTGTCCTGGTCAAGGCGTAGTCCTGCCCGTCACTGACCCATCCTTGTCTCAGCCTCCCTTGCAAGGTGCTCCGAGGATACATAAGCCTCTTTCCAGGGGCAGATTCATCCTGTGACTGACACTAGGTTTCAGCCGCCTTCTTCATGGGGAAATTCCAGTTCCAAGTCCATCACTTCAATAACTTGATAGCCAAAGGGAGAGGCACAAGTGTCCCTTCAGAACATCCTGGTCACAGATCTGCATCTTGAATAATGTACAAAGTCCAATCTTGAGGTATAGAGGATCTCGTGATATACGGTCATATGTATCTCCTTCATGTTTCATTTCTGTCAGTCAATATTAGGTAAACAAACTGGATGTCCGTTTTTCTCATAGCACTTTTAAAAGGCATGCCTCAAAAGGTTCTTTGGTTCCAAGGAAATGATTCCATCATCATTAATCGATAACGACATTATCTCATCGCTCATCTCAAGAAATAAGAATGGCAGCTCAGGTGTGCTCTCTGAAGCTAAAGTGATTTGTTTTTTCCAGACCATCTCACTAGGAACCCTTGGCAGAGTGGGAATTGCTTATCGGTTTCAGAGGAACAGGGAGGTTCCTTACCTGTGGCTGATGAGTATCCCATAGTAGATACTTTGCAGTTAGACTCTCTTGATGTCTGGTGTCAGGGCATGGGGAAGGGTCTTGAATTTCAGGGAAGGAGTGGATGACACTGAAACTCTAGGGAAGTAGGGAGAAGGGCCCCATTTATTCATGTATATCCATCATAAAGGGTGTGCCACTACTAGCCCCTGGTAACATAGAGTCCATTAGCCTGGGTCCTGTATGCAGTATCAGCTATGAGGGTGGGAGGGACCCAGCTATAGATAGGTGGGACCTGAGCAGCCTCTGGGCTGGGACCTAATGTTTGTCATAAGGAAATGAAGTGGAGAGTAGGAGAGTCGGACACTGGACATCTTCCTGTAGCTTCTGCCTGTGCCCTATGAGTGCACGTGCACGTGTGCACACACAGACACACACACACACACACACACACAAAAAAAAAAAAAATGAGTGGTTTCTTATTCTGTAGAGCAGGCTCATACCCCTCTGTGATACACTGCAAGGATCCTATCTTTCTTACACTAAGGAGAAGCATTGGCTTTGGTACCTCGAGTGACCTTAGTAGGGCAGCCCATGGGCATGCAGGAGAGGAAGAAGTGGAGAGATGCGTGTCCACCTGGGAAACTGAGTCAAAATGGGCAGAACAGGCACCCAGGGAGGTCTGTTTTCAAAGAGAGGAAAGAACAGTGGAGTCTGTATACCCGGGAGGTGACCAATGGAACCCACTGTGAGCAAATGGAGGCCCCTTGGGTAGCATGTGGACACTCTATGACTGGCCTGTGTGCATCAGCCTAGGGGCTGAGTGGAGAAGGCCTATTTCTCAGGGAAGGAGAATAAGAGCAGGCTAATATAACATAGTTAAACACAAGCCAACAGGCTCCATGTAGGATGGCCACTAGGGTAGATTATACTGTATAGTCTGTCACTTTCCTTCTCTCTCTCTCCCTGCCCCTCTTTTCCTCTGTCACTTGTGGCTGTCTTCCTGTCTCAACATCCCAGCTGGTGGGAGGTGGGACTCTAGACATGAGCCATCACACCTCTCCATTTCTCATTTTGATCTTCCATTCCTTCAATGTATCAGATGCCCTGGAACTTGAATTACAGTTGTGAGTGGCCATGTGAGTGCTGGGAATTGAACCTGGGACCTCTGGAACAGCAGTCTGTCCTCTAAACCACTGAGCCATCTCTCCAGCCCCTGACTATCGTTATTCATGTTCCATTTATTCTTTAGGTGTTATTTTAACAATCAGCCTTTTAATTTGTCAACTCTAAAACACACATTTTTCCTCACAGGGAGTAAGAGATAATTTATTTTGCAGCCAAATATGAGTGACCATGGATGGGCCAGGAACATAGATTTAGGCTAACCCAAATTCAAGGTTCCAACATGGAAGCAATCTCATGAAGTTTTTATGGTAACAGAACAAAGATAGTTATAAATCAAGACACCTTTTAAACACATGGGTGGAAACTGAGATGAGTTATCGCTATTGCAAAGCAGAAAAATCTCAGCTCTAGGTCTTAGAGGCTGTCTCATGACATTGTTAGCTTTGGGGCTGATGGAAGCTACTGCTCTGCTCAGTTAGTACAATGCAAAGGATCTGTATCTGCTAGTTACAGTGAGTTAACTCCAACACAGACCTGGGCACGGAATGGCTATCTAGGGGGCTCATGACAGTCCAAGGTAAATTGTAATTAGTCTCTGGACCTGCAGCATTCCAACCTCCCCATATCACCGGCATGGCAATCGTTCAATCCACCTTTGCACACACATCTTCTTCCCAGGGATTCTCATTCACAAATGACATGTGCTGTTCTCCCTTAAACAGCTATGGATGTAGGAGCAAAAATCTCTTCTCTGCTACCTAAGTTTCAACAGAAAGCTATTGCTTTGTGGGCTAGATGAGAGCATGTGTTAGCAGGGAGAATCAGGGTTCCCTTGTGTGGGATCTTCATCTCATTAATAATAGAAGTCAAAAACAGACTCTGAAGCCAGGACCATCTTGTTAGAGTTTGAAAGAAAATTAGAAGGGCAAGGAGGCTGACGATCCTGGTAGGGGAGGAGGGAGAGTGAGAAGAAGAAAAAGCCAGGCCTTATAAAGTTATGTGAAAAAGACCTAGAAAGAAGAAAAGGGGAAAGTTTTTTTTTTTTTCTTTTTTCAGTAGAACTCAAAAAGCAGCCAGGCTTAGCAGGGGAGATCTGTAAGTGGCTGTGTCAGGAGAGGGCCATCTGAGATGTGTAAGTACATTATCTCACTAGGGGGATAATTATTCCTCCCTACTCCTTAGCATGTCTTCAGGTGAATCAGCCTTCTTCAGGGGTGATCTCCTGACCAGCTGACTGACAGGTCCAGCTGAGTTGATTCTTAAAGAAGTCGTGCACAATGTTCTGATCTTTGGAGCAGATCAGAATGTCGTGTCTCCCCCAGGGCTAGAGGGAGAATTCAAGTTTCATTCTTATGATCAGAAGGAAATAGCTTCCCCTTAATAGGCCTCAACAAAGCCCTGATGCCTCTACCTTTTTACATGGTGTTTTAAATCCTAAAGAAGACCAACGCTAATGTTTCCTTTAGAATGTTACCAAGGAAACGAGAGATAGTGTTCAAAGTGGATCCATACTCAATGACTTCCAAAGCAGCTGCTATCTGTCTAACTCTCAGATACATGGACTTCGCCTCTATAAGACAGAGAGCCCAAGTCACCACACTCAGGGACACTACCGTAAAGCGTACCTCCAGCAGATTTTGCATGTGGTTGAAATATTGCATTATCTATTCCTGGATAAATGTCTCTCTCATCCCTTACCTGAGAAGCTTCTGTTTGCAGTAGATGATGATTGACACAGAGACCGCCAAGTGGTCAAAGTGCAGAGAATAAGAGACCGCAGAATTCTCAGCCCTAAAAGAGCCGTATACACTATACCAGCCCTTTTTACAGTTCAGGATAGGTGGAAAGAGTGTAAGAGCCAGAGGCAAAGTATGACCACAAGACCATGTCTTCTGGACATACAGGGCAGCTGTACATGTGAACTCACAGTGGCTGAGACAGTATACATAAAACCTGTGCAAACTCAAGCTACACCAAATCCCAGCATGGAGAGAGCAGTTGGGTATACCATCCCACCCCAAGCCCTTGCTAATGTAATTGCTAATAATATTAGCAATTATTAGCTTCTGGGAGAGGGAGAGACAGTTTTCTCTAAGTATAGCCTCTGGAGAATCAACCACTACCCAGTGGGAAACAGCACATCCAAGAATATTTGGACATCACTAATCAATTTTGAAAGATTTATTAAAAAAAACAGAAAAGGATACAAATGTGGGTGGGTAGGAAAGGGGAGGTGAATATGATCAGAATATATTATATGAAACCCTCTAAGAACTATTTAAAAAGGATATTGCATTATTATACTGGAATTAAATCTTAAGGAAATTAGATCAGTGTCCGTAACCTCATAGAGCCCCCATTAGGTAGAGAAGTCCCTGCTCCTACCCCACAGTGCTGCTGGCCTTCTAGACAGTGTGTAATTTAACAGTTTGAATAGATCTCACAGGCATGCATCTCACAATTGTGGAAACGCCAGTGTCCTAACATTTCTGAAATAAACTGCATGCACATCCCATACACCGACAGAACCACACTGTTCTGTAGCCCTCAGTGATTGGTGCATATGTGTTTATGATCATCATTGAGCAACTGCTTAGAAACATGTTGCCAATGCTTTATACTTCTGAGACCCTGGCCCTGGCCCTCTGAAGGCTGCCCCATCCCCTAGCTCTGCCCTCATGATGGTTCAGACATCATTTGGAGTCTGCTTTCCACTCAGAATGTTGGATTCCGGTGGTGGATGTGCCTTTGGGCACTGCCTTCCATTGCTGGTGATGGCTGCAAACACCAGGCCTGGCTTGCTTTATTCTGTTGGGTGGGTCTAGTAGGATGCTCCATCCACCAACCTTCCAGTTCTGGGGTCTCTAACCCATGTGCCTGCTTGTTCACACTAAGCATTGTTCTGCTCATCTCTGTCTACTTACCTGACACCCTTGTTGCGCTGAGCTATGCTCATTCATGTGTTTGTGGTCAGTGGGAAGTCAGGCAATGGATCTGCCTGTCTAGATTGTACTCTCACCCTTGTTTGGGGACAGGTCAGCAATAGACACATCAAGGATAGAGTCACTTTGGACCACTATGCTTTCCTTTGTGGGTCTCTAGTCTTTCCACAAACCAGCCTGGGATAGTCCACCTGGCTCTTGTGGCTTTCCAGGAGCATGTGGAAGTGAACACGGCCTCTCTGGCCTGGACTCTTCGGGAAAGACATTATTCAGCTACACTTTGTCAGCCAAAGCAAGTCTCAGAACTAGCCTGGAGCCACAGGAAGAACTTAGAGTACTACTGTATGCATGCACATGCACCAGAGGTCAACCCCAGGTGTCATTCCTCAGGCACCATCGACATGGCTTCAAAAAATTTTAATTTATTATTCTTAGGGTATGGGCATCTTACACAGCACACATGTGGATGCCAGGGGACAACTCTGTGGACTAGGTTCTCTCCTGCTTTACGTGGGTACTGGGGATTAAACTCGGGTCCCCAGGCTTGTATAGAAGCACCTTTACTTGCTGAGCCATCTCACCAACTCTATCTCTCTTTTTTGAGACAGGCTGAGGCAGGGTTTCTCACTAACCTATGTTTCTCCAAGCAGCTAGACTGGCTGGCCAGTTAGTCCCAGAGATCCTCCTATTACCTCCTCCCCAGTGTCTGGATTACATACAGGTGCTGCCACACCCAGCTGTGTGTTCTGGGCATTGAACTCAGGTCCTCATGCTTGCAAGGCGAACACTGTACCAGCTGAACCACAACCCAGTCTAGCGCCTACTTCTTCATGGAAGGTACTTCAGAGTCATTGCAGGGAGTGTGGGCACAGGGAAGGGTAGAGACCTGGAGCTGGTCTCTTGAGGTCTTGGATGCTTTAACCTGTATGGGAGTTGATTACAGAAACTGCCATTTATGGATTTCTCTTTACTTCATGGGATGGATTTGGGTTTTTACCTCCTTCATCATAGAAAGCAGTATGCTTTATTGCCTCAGAAATTGATGTCTTTGCTAAATTATTCTTCAGCATTTGTCTGTTTCTGAGTTTTCTGAAAAGATGTACAGTATCTTTTTTTAAATTCTGCTAAAATACATATAGCATAAAATTTATCATCTTAACTATTTTTTTTCATTTTTTACATTGTGTTTATGATGTGTGGGCATGTATGCTTGTGATGTTGCTTGTATGGTATGTCCACTACATATATATGTGTGTGAGAGGACGCCAGAGAAGAGATCACTCTCTCTTCTATTCCCTAACCCAAAGCTCACAGGTTTCTTGGTTAGGCTAGCAGCCAGCAAGCCCCTGTAATCCTCCTGCCTCAACTTTCCACAACACTAAGGTTACAAGTGTGTACACAGCCATACCTAGCCTACTATACAGGTGCTGAGAATTCAAATTCAAGCTCTTACATTTGCACAGTACACAGCCTTGACATTGAGCCATCTTTGCAGCTGTCTTAACCATTGTTGAATGTGCAGCTCAATGCCACTGAGTAATCCACATTACTACACAACCATTGCCAGAGTGCTTGTCATCTTGAACCGTTGAGCCTGTATAGCCATTAAACATAGTACTCAGTCCAATTCTAGGCTTTCCCAGGCTCTTGGTCAGCACCTGATGCTCTCTGTCTGTCTGTGTGGTTGTAACTATCCTTAGGACCTCATATAAATGTCCCAGACCATTTCCTAAGCCTATCATCTTTCACTTAGCGCAATATCCTCAAAGGTCATCTATCTGGCATCATATCCTTCCTGTTTAAGGATGGCTGATGAAGCGGTTTCTGTTGTGTTGCTGTTTGTTTTCTCTATGTACTACAGCTTTGTAGGTCCATGCCTGGCTTTTTTTTTTTCACATGGATTCAGGGGCTTTGAACCCAGGTCTTCCTGCTTGCAAAGCAGGTACTCTTCCAACAGAGTGATCTCCCCAGCCTATGTTACAGTGTTTTTGTACCTCCTTTCTTATATTACTGTCTTTTGTATTTAGTTGGGTTTTATTGTAAAATATTTAAATTTTCTCATTTCTTTCTGTTTACATGCTACAATTGTTTTCTTTATAGTTACCATGGGAATTAGTTAATATCCTAAGGTTATACTCTCTAATTTGGATTTATAGCAGTTTAAATACCAACAACATACAAGAACACTGATGCTGTGTTTTTCTGCCCACAGTCTTCTTAGTTGCAAAAATCACATTTTTACACATTGTGTCTCCAAGAACATAAACTAATGATTTTAAATAATGTATTAGCCTCTTAAATGCTCTAGAAGACAAAATATGGAGTTTATAAAACCAAACTTAATAAGTACTTTAAAAAAAATGAATTAGTAGGCCAGTGAGATGGCTCAGCAGATAAAGGCACTTGCTGCCATGTCTCAAGACCTAAAGACCTGAGTTTGACACCCAGAACTCATACAAGGGAAGGAAACAGCTCCTGAAAATTGTCCTCTGATTTCCACACAGATGACATTGTATGTGCGTACAGACACATACTACACAATCCATCAGTCAGTCAGTCAATCAATCAATAAGTAAACGTATTTGTTGTGACCAGGCTGGCCTTGAACTCACAGAGCTCCCCCTGCCTCTGCCTCCTAAGTGCTGGGGTTAAAGGCATGCACCACCACACTGGGCTATGTCAGCTATTTTTAAAAATCTCCATGGGAATAGATGTTTTAATCTGTTTGCCACACACTTTTGCATATGTGGGTTCTTAGTTGCAGGTTTTCTGTTTAATTTTTTGCTCTTTGAATCATCACCCCCATTATTTTCTACTCTTCAAATCCCATTTTACTATTATTTATTTATTTAGTCTCTGCCATTTTCAGACATGTATACAGTGTAGTTTGGATTTTGATCATATCCCCCCTCCCTCCCTCCAGTTTCCTTCAAACCCCTAGGCAGCACCTCTTCCCCCACAGTTTCATGTCATTCCCTGCTGACCCCACCCGTAAGTTTCTGAGAAGAAATCTGCTGATGAGTTAGTTCGTGAGGATCCTTGGTATGTGATGTGCTTCTGCAGCCGGGTTTGTACACTTTAATTATTTGTCCCAGAAACACATGAACTGTGGACCAATAGCTGAGGAGCCCCCATGGTACTGGACTAAGTCCTCTGGATAAGCAAGACAAGTTGTTTAGCTTGAATTGTTTAGGGAGCCCCCAGGTAGTGGGATCGGGACCTGTCCCTAGTGCATGAGCCGGCTTTTTGGAGCCTAGTGCCTATGGTGGGACACTTTGTGCAGCCTTGGTGCAGGGAGGAGGGGCTTCGACCTGCCTCAACTGAATCTACCAGGCTGTGCTGACTCCCCATGGGAGACCTTGCCTTGGAGGAGGTGGGAATGGGGGGGTGTTGGGGGGGAAAGCTGGGGGTGGGAGGAGGAAGGACAGGGGAAGCTGTGGTTGATATGTAAAATGAATAGAAAATCTCTTAATAAAAAAAAATTATTTGTTCCAGGGCATGTCTCCTTAATACATGTTTCCTGCCTCACCATGTTCCACGGGTTTCTCACACTATCTTCACTTTTCCTTGTTTTTCTTCCTTTTAATGAAGTTCAGTATTCTCCTTTACATTCTTTGTTGACTCTTTATTCTGCCTGATTAATTCTTCTTCTTCTTCTTCTTCTTCTTCTTCTTCTTCTTCTTCTTCTTCTCCTCCTCCTCCTCCTCCTCCTCCTCCTCCTCCTCCTCTTCCTCCTCCTCCTCCTTCTCCTCCTTCTTCTTCTCCTTCTCCTTCTTTTTCTTCTTCTTCTTCTTCTTCTTCTTCTTCTTCTTCTTCTTCTTCTTCTTCTTCTTCTCCTCCTCCTCCTCCTCCTCCTCCTCCTCCTCCTCCTCCTCCTCTTTCTTCTGCTTTTTTAGTTGTTCTAGTGAGTTTTATACCTTGGCCATTATAGTTTCAAACTCTAGAATTTCTTCTTTTGTTTGTTTGTTTGTTTTCTGTCTAGATTTTCTGTCTCTCTTGATATTTCCAGTTTGTTCAGAGATTCTTTTCTTGGCGGTCTCCACTCTTCCCTTTGGTGGTGGTGGTGGTGGTGGTGGTGTGTATGGCAGGGTCATGGGGTAGCTGTTCTCTCCTTCTATGTTGTGGGTCTCAGGATTGGAACCCAGGTTTTTAGCCTTGGTAGCAGGTGACCTCTGAACTGTCTCTCCTGATCTTCATAGTTCTTTAAACGGCTTCACAACAATACTTAAAAGTCTTTGCCCAGTAAATCTCCTATTAGGCCTTTTGCAGGGATGGTTTCTATTTTTTGTGTACTTGTCCATGTGGTATATGTGTGGTTTGCATGAACACATGTATAGGGGCACCCATGTACATACAAGGAGGCCCAAGGAGGATGTCAGGCATCCTGGCCTGTCACTCTACTTTATTCCCTTGAGTCTTTCCCTGACCCTGAAGCTCGGCTGGCATGTAGCAAGTCCCAGCAATCCTCCTGTCTCCACCCCCAACACCCACACTTACATACCCACACACTCAATGCTGGGGTTATAGGCACATGTGTGGCCATGTTTTGTGTGTGTGTGTGTGTGTGTGTGTGTGTGTGTGTGTGTGTGTGTGTGTGTGTGGCCAGGGGGAGGGGGTTCCTGTGGATTCACACTCAGACCCATATGCTTGCACAGAACCACCTCCGTAGCTCCCTCACCCCTTTAGTGGACCACATATCCTTCTTCCTTCATATGCCTGTGATCTGTTGTTAAGGTGGACATTTGAAAGTTTATCGATAGCAATCTGATAAACTCCAGATAAAATTCTCCCTTTCAGCCAGCCTTGGCTTTTTATTTTGTTTTGCCTCTTTACCATGGATTAGCCTGAGGAAAAAAAGTCATCTTGGATACTGTGGAAGCCTGCCTCTCCCCATATATCTATATACACAGTGACTTTCTTGGTGGTCTCTGTATATACCATTTTAACGTATGATTCCCAACGGGAAGAAAATAAAAATGAAAGGCAAAACAGAGTGTTGAGGCTTTAACTGTCCTAGCAGCTGCTCAGCTGGACAGGAAGGCCACAGCGGCTAAGGTCACAGCCTGCTGGCCTGCACTTCCCTTAGCAGCAGCCGTGGTCAGTACTCAGAGCGCAGACCTTGGCTTTGTGGGATGGTGCCCCTTCTGTCTACCCTGGCTGCTGCAGATACTGATGCACAGACGCCTGCTGTGGGATGATTGGCACTCTTGTAGTCAGGACTGGAAATGACTGGGATTGTCTTGGCTTTCCTGTCCAAACCTTTGGGTGGAAGTTGCCAGCCTTTGGTAGCCAGCATGCAGTGCATGTCACCTAGTGTAGTCAGTGGCCCGGGTTGTTTCCCATGTCCCATAAAGGCCTTTCTTACTGAAGATCAGGCTCCCTCCAGCCAGGTGTTTTCCATCCTGACCCAGATGTGTTTGTCCTGGCCCAGCAAAGTAGACTCTGCCTCGCACGGTTACAGACACTCTTCCATATGGGCTGGGGAAATAATTAGATGAAGAGCTGCCACACAGGCAGGGTGTTATAGCTCAGAATCCAGAACCTATGTAAAACATTGTACATGATGGTGTGTGCCTGTCATCCCTAAGCTGGAGAGATGGAGATAGGCTGACCAGCCTATCTAACCTAATGGGATTAGTTGATGAATATGTTTGATTCTCCTACCAGGGCCTTTCTCTTTTCATCCCCCATAATATTCCCTGTCTTTTTTTATCCTGCCTTAGTAATATTTTTTCATGTATCATCTGTTTGAGCATCAGGCTCTTGGCTCACAAATATAAATGTCTTATATGCAGCATGTGCTCTGTAGATGTTTGTTGAATGAATACATGAGTGAGACAGTAAATCCAGCATTGTTTTGGAGGAGTATCAGGAGAAATCGTAAGTCAAGAATTTGTTTTTGGTGTCCAAAGGACATACACTGGAGATTCTGGGACACTGTGGGGACATTTGCTTTTTATATGCCCAATGCCCACCTTCATCATTGCAATTACACATAGAAATGATAACCTGTCAGCTTCAGGTCTGGATATTCTAAACCCTCTGTTGCTGTCATTAAACAAATTACGCAGGATTCTAATCTTACTTGACTTTTCCAGCTCAAATAAACTCTCCAGGTCCGGTCCCACTGTTGTGTGACAGTTTTCTGATATCTGCTTCCTTAGCCTCACTCACAGGTCTATAGTGAGGCTTAAATAGGAACAGTAGTTAACGGGACAGGTCACTGTGTGACGGGCATCCTTGTTAAGTGTCAGGCAGGTGCTGTGTGCAACACGTGTTAATAGATGTCACTGCCTACAGCAAGTGAAGAAGTAGACACCCAAACCCTCTGCAAAGAAAATTCTTTCTTGAGCAAAGATGACTCCAGAAATGATACAGCAAGCTAAGGAGTCAGGCAGCCATTTTGCAAACCCCACCATGCAGGGAAACAGCTGCAAGTCTCCATGGTAACATTTAGAGCCTTGTATCACAGGCAGCTGTGGATACCACCAAGGCTCTGGTTTCCTTTCCAGCTACTTCCTTGACCTTAATCCTGGTGGTAGTTTTCTCTAAAACCTGTTCCATAGTACATGCGGTCTGGTTTTACTCTCTACTCTGTTGACACTTACATAGGATGTGGTAAAGGTGTCTCTGTAAACTTTCTTTTTGGGTCTGGGGATTTGGCTCATTGGTAGAGTGCTTGCCTAGTATGAGGGAAGCCCTGGTTTCCATTCTTGAATGCCATAAACCAGATATGGTGATGCATGCCTAGAACCCCAACACTCAGGAGATAGAGGTGGGAAGCCCAAAAGTTCAAGATCATCCATGGCCACAGAGCAAATTTGAGGCCAGTCTAGGCTAAATGAGACCTGTATTTAAAATAATTAATTTAGCAAAGAAGGTATTGTACTTTATCATGATACAGGTGCTTGAAGCATGAAATGAAGGTCTTAAACATAGAAAGAAATGCAACACAAGTTTGAACTTCAAATGACTTTTCTCCCACCCTTTGCACCTGGACATCCATGCACTAATTTGTCCCACAAGCATGCAGCTTAATAGATATTCCTAAGCCTTTTTACAAACAGCCTGATGTTTGCATAAAGCTTTATGGCTGTCAAAGTGTTTACTCACCTAATCCATTTTGATCCCCATCTTGTGAGATAGTCGGGGCAGGTGATACGGATGCCATTTTACAGTTGAGCAAGTATCATATGTTAAGCCTTGGCTGAGCCACAGCCAGAGCTAAGGCATATCATTGCACTTCTGGAGCCAACATGCCTGCTGTTGAACCAGGAACTGGCCCTGGAAGGGCTCGTGACTTCTGTGTTATCCATATCTTCTCATATTAATGGTGTCATATTTAGCAACAAGCTTGTAGTGGGCATTCAAAGATTAAAAAAAATATGTGCACATATGTGTGTTTGTGTGTCTATGTGCCTGTATGCACACACCTGTGGAGGCTAGGGGTTGATGTCAGGTTTCTCTGCTATGGCTCTTCTCTTTCACCTTAGCTTTTGAGGCAAGGTCTCTCACACAGCCTGGAACTCACCAATAGAATTCACCTAGACTGGCTGCTCACTGAGCCCTAGACATCTTCCAGTCTCTGCCCACCAGGGCATGCCTTAACCCCTCCCTCACCCCTTTTAAACCTGGGTTCTGGGGCATCAAACTCAGGTCCTCATGCTTGTACACAGCACTTTATCCATGGAGCCGTCTCCCCAGTCCCATCACAAAAAGAGTTTTGACTGTCAGCTTTCCATGCCACACCATGGTACAGATACATATGATTGTGCAGTAGTTATGATCAGTGAAGGGACCATATATATATATGAGAGAGAGAGAGAGAGAGAGAGAGAGAGAGAGAGAGAGAGCAATTATGAAAAGTGCCCTGGTCTGTTGTTCCTCCCTTAATAAGAAGCACCAGGCTCCTGCTGAGAGGGGATCAACAGGGGGTGATGAACGTTGCTACCTGGAAGCTGACATTTCCTAACGTGCTTTTATTTTTACAGCAGTAGCTTGAAGTCATTATTGTTGTTGTTGTTGTTACCATTATTATTATTATTATTAAATTATTATCACCTTGTCATCCTCTCAGACCAAGTAAACCTTCTTTTGCTCCTGGAACTCATTTTCCTCACCATCATGACCACCATCTTGCTAACAGCAGGCACGAGGACCACTCCCCTCATGAGCCAATGTTTGTTTCCCCAGGGAAGGTTAATCTAAAGCTGGGCTTTTGTCATTAACATGAGTCTGTATTTTAATAGAATTTTCTTAAAGAAACGACATCAGCATGAGAAAGCAGGGTGATGTGTTTTAGAAAAGGCGTCCTGGCTTCGACTTTGAAAGAAGAGCTTTTGTGTCTGGTCTGCAGACTGCCTCCCCGCCCCCCCCCCCTTATGTATGATAAATAAACTTGGAGTGGTTTTGTTTTATCCAATAGTTATCTCTACACAGCCGAGCAGCCCGCACGCATGCGTCTGCACTTAAGCGCTGACCTGAGTGTGTATTCTGTACTTCCTTATCATCCAGCCCTCCACCTGTGTTTCCAGCGGGTTGAAATATATTTAGATCAAACACAACTCTACCACAATCCATAAACTAAAGCATATTTAATCTTAGCAGAATAGACTTGGCAGAAGGGCTGCCTTTAAACATACGCTTAAACAAAATGATGAGTCCATAATTATTTAATGTAAACTGAAGGAGGCTGAAGGGCCCTGTGGGGTCGATTATTTCCAAGTGCTTCAATGATTACACATTACGGACCGCCCTTCCTGTAAAACCCTATTCAGGTGGGAGGCTCACTGCTGCGCAGTAAAGCACCTAAATGGTTCCAGACTAAAGAATCTGTTAGTTTTGTAGGTTTAACATCCTTGACACTTAATAGGATTTGGGATTCCGTTGCTGCAGCAGCCTTTATTGGATGACACTTTAATTGAATGCCTCAGAGTAAAATGAAATTAACAAAGATGGTATTAAATTATGGATGTTCCTTTTTTACCGTTTGGCTAAGAATTCTGCAGAGTTTCTCCCCTAATTATATTATTTTAAATTGATTGATATGAAAGAATAAACACACTATCTTTAGGACTAGGAGGTGTAACATCTGTTCCAAGAAGCTCTGGGTAGAATGGGGATGGAGTCCGGGTCGGCCAGGAAGCAATTACATTAGGGGCAGAGTCGCTTAAAAATCGGTCTGTAATAAATTCCACTCTTAAGTGGGTGAGGGCCAGGCAGGTCTGTCTTCCACAGTGCAGTTACCAGAATGACAAATGACTTGAAAACAAATGGGAGACATGACAATAGTGGACTTTGTTTGTGAGGTTATGATCTTAGTCATGTCTCAAACAAACTGGCACCCATGTAGTTCATTTCTTGCATATGTGTGGTGTTAAGTATGTGGTGTTGAGTGTGGTATTTAGTCTGTGGTATTCAGTGTGTATTGTTGGGCATGGGTTAGGTGTGGTGTGGGTGTGTGGTGTTGGGCATGGGTTAGGTGTGGTGTGGATGTGTGTATTGGGTGTGGGTTAGGTATGGTGTGGGTATATGGTGTTAAGAGTGGTATTGAGTGTGTGGTGTTGGGTGTGTTGATGTTGAGTATAGTATTGAGTGTGTGGTGTTGGGTGTGTGATGTTGAGTGTGGTATTCAGTGTGTGGTGTGGGTGTGTGATGTTGAGTGTGGTATTGAGTATGTGGTGTGAGTGTGTGGTGTTGGGTGTGGGTTGGGTGTGGTGTGGGTGTGTAGTGTTGAGAGTGGTATTGAGTGTGTGGTGTTGGGTGTGTGAGCCTGTTGACATGTGTGAGTGCAAACGCATGTGACTCTAGAGGCCCAAAGTTATCAGGTGTCTTTCTGGATCACTCACCACTTGGTTTATCAGGCAGGGTCTCTCCTCGAAGCTGGAGTACACAACTGCTCATGTAACTAGACAGCAGGCTCTGGGGCTCCCTCGTCTCTGCCTCCTGAGGTCTGGGATTACAGTGTCTGCCTATCTTTTACATGAGTGGTGAGGATCTGAACTCCAGTCCTCACACTAACGTAGCAAGCACTTTGTCAGCCAAGTACTAAAACTGTGACCTATGTGTTTTAAAATCAAAGACAGAGCGTGAGGGTAGCTGTGTGCTGGAGTACTGGCCTACCTTGAGTAAAACCCTAGATTCATCCCCTAGTGTGGGAGTGGGATGGAGAATCATAAACCAAGTGTAGCCCCATGCCTGTAATACCAGCACCCAGAAGAGGAGGCAGGAGGACCAGGAGTTCAAAGTCATCCCTTACCACACAGTGAGATCAAGACCAGCCTGGGATACAGGAGGCCCTGTCTCAAATAAATAAATAAAATCAAGGACAAAGTTAGTCAAATCAAAACTGATTATATTTACACATCTGTGAGTAAAAAGTAGTGTTTTTTTATATTTGATGTTGTTTCTCTTTTCTTCTAATGGCATTTAAAACATTGGGATTAAATCAAAATCTTGACAATAAAAGCATGCAACTAAAAGAAACAGAAGGCAGCCTGCTCAAGAAATGTAAAAACAGAGAATGTAGGCAATGCAAAACAAACAAAAAACCCACTCTTTTCTTATCAGACTGTTGGAGCAGATCCTCTGTGAGGAACTGTGTAGGGAGGAGCAGCTTCAAAGCACCCATCACAGGTCAGGCTGTTAAGCACTTCAGTTTCCCTCGCCTCCTCATGCAAACTGCAGGGACAGCCCTGCAGTTTGGTGTTCAAGTCTTTTCTTTTTGTTTTTGTTGGGGTTTTTTTGGTTGTTGTTTTTGGTTTTTCTTTTTTTTTTCAAGACAGGGTTTCTCTGTGTAGTTTTGGTGCCTGTCCTGGATCTCACTCTGTTAGACCAGGCTGGCCTCCAACTCACAGAGATCCACCTGGCTCCACCTCTAGGTGTTCAAGTCTTAAATCATGGTCCCGCAGCAGCCATGAATGTGGAACACACAGGAAGAGAGGAGGTCACAGTGAATGCACCCATAAGCCTCTCTGTGCAAGAAAGAGCTGGTGACAATTCAGGAAGTGCCCTACTGTGTCTGCTCATTAATAATTACCTTGGTGCCCATCGGTAGACTGAAGTATAGCTTAGCCTCTTGCCACCATAACAAAATGATCTTATGCACAAGTCACCCTCCCCGTTGACAAAATGAGTGTTTGTGTGAGCACCTGGAGACAGGAGTAGGTGAGAGCATGGCATCTTCTAGGAGTGTCTCTGTTTTCTTTCCTTAAACAAAACCAAAGCACGCTTAAGCCTTGGGCCTCTGCTGCTGGGACGCCTGCTGACTTCCCAGGTCCCTCCTCCTACACACAATGCTGTGACAGTTCTGCTACTGAACTCCTCCACATAGTATGTTTAAACATCCAGCAACATAGACAGATGCAGAATAAACACTGTCCTCCCCTTTTACTCAAACCAAATTGATGGACAGGCCTCCCCTCCCATCTTCTCGGTGGCTGGCATAAACACTGTTTTGGTTTTCAGGTTGCAAATAGGAAATGTGATTTTTCTTGACAGTGTGCTCATTATCATTAAACCCTTTCATTCCAGGACAGACTTCCTACTGAAATCACTAAAATAAGAAAGCCCACAAGGAAAACTTTTCCCCACTAACGCGGTGACCTAAATCTTTTCTTTTCTCCACTTCCTTTTAATTCTCTGGCATTGTTTGAGTGATCATGATAATTGACAAGATTCTTTTTTGTTCCTAAACAAAGCCATCAAAATTCTGATTAACTCAGGAAAGCACAGAGAAAATGCTTGTTTTCCTTCAGAGAGTCAAAGATGGCAGGGTACAGAAACAGAAAGAAACTGGTTATTTGGGGGAGGGAGGCTCTTGGGGAGGAGCTGAGCAGAGAAGAAAGGAAAGCCTGTAGGAGCTGATCGCCGCACTAGGAAACCGACATTTGTTAAGGCATTTGGTACAAAAATCTTTTTAAGTCCCCTCAAGTTCTGTATGTCAGGGATCCCCAGAGGAGTCCCTTTTTATAAACACCAAGAATCGTGTCTGCAGTTGATGGCCATCTTTTGTTTTCCTAGCCCGCTGGAGTGGAGCGGTCCTTTCTTATCTCGTGCTGGCTAGGTCACTGTCACACAGTTAACTCAGATGCTCTCTGAGAACCTTCTGAAGTCAGCCCCCATGGCGGAAGTATGCCACCTCAGCTCTCTACCGCCCCATACCCATCTGGGGGCGCTGTGAATTACTGCATGAAAGTATTCTTAAATATGAGCATGCTCATGAGACCCTTCTGCCTCAAGACCGCCTGAGCTTTCGGATAGTATCAGTGTCGCATAAGAGGCGCAAAAGCGAGGCTCAGCAAGTCCTCCGAGGAATGGAGTTGGATAGAGAGTTAGATGCTTAGAAGCCGTTGGAAGCACATGGAGATGGGGGACTCTGATGGAGTGGCAAAACTGCCACACTCTAGGGAGTGACATCCCAAGGTTGCAGCCTCTGCTAAGGTCGCAAGCCACCTCCACTCTCAGAGCCAGATGGCAGGAATACTCAGCATCAGCACCATGCTCTGCCCTTGATACTCCTGAGGGGCCGCTCTGCTGCTGCTACAGACACCAGACATCACTTCTGCACCTGTGTCTGTGTCCCCCCAGGAGAAATGGCAGAAAAGCGATTCCACTTCCCATCTAGCTGCAGCTCTGTGAGGGGTCCATGTGTGAAACCCAAAAGGGAGATGTGCTCTGGGCTTTCTAGCTTCTTTGGGGTCCAGTGATCTACTGCACAGGGATGGGGGGTACTGATCAAGCCATGCTGTGATACACACACACACACCCCAACACACACACACATACACACACACACACACACACACACACACACACACACACACACAGAGCCTACCTGATATGCAAAGCTTGGGAAGTAAACTAAACATGCACAGCTCAGGGAACTCCTAAAACTTACAAGATTCCAAAGAACTAACCCCTAGGTTAAACAAACAGCTAGGGAGAGGTGCCTCTCCTACTAGCCAAAATATCTGCAAGTTGCCCAGGGAGCTCCAGGGATGCAGTCTTTGTAAGTTATCACCCATGCTGGGGTGGGCTTCTGGGTAATGAGCTCCCTTCAAGTCAGGTCATCCGTGCTCCTGTAAATAACCACTCGCCCATGGTCTTGTAAGTAACTCAGATAAACTCACCGGTTCACTGAGCTGGACATGGGTGGAATGGGAAAGCACTATTTTTCCCATGCACTGTCCCCAGAGGTGCCTCAGGAAACGTCATGTGACATGGTGTCGCCAATGCCAGACTGCCAGGTGGTGGTGGGATAGGGTGTTGCATGTTGCTGCCAGCAGTTTGATAAATTCTCTTAATTTTAGAGACCTCCACTCTGGTAAAGCTGGAGTCTTGACTTCACCGCAGAGAAGAATTTCAGGATGAGCCAATATGAGGCAGAGTTGGAATTTATTAAAGAGATTTGAATATAGACTTTATATATGAAAGTTAAGAGAAAGAGAGGCACTTGGGATGGGCTTCTCGAAGAAAAGTGGCAATTATATGTCTTTACAGTATCTCTATATACTGTTTTGGGGGGGCGGGCTCTGAAGTTACAGGTCCAAGGGTTGCCAAGGAGCCTAACTAAGATTATAGAGGGGTGCCCAAGCATTGAGTAGAATCGTGGCTGATAAGGCATTAAAACCCTGGTGTAAAGGCTTCCAAGGGAAGTTAAGATGCTCTTGCTGTAAACAAAGAGTCAGGTCTTCCGCCTGCCTGCTTCGGTGTCTCTCTGTCAGCAGCCATTACAGCCAGCACCACTGCATGTACACGCCGGAATCCATGATCCATGATCCTCAGAGGCTGAAAGGCTTCAAAACGACTCTGGAGCGAGTGCTTTCCGAAGTGTAAGGGGAGAGCAGTAGCAGGCTGGAGTGATGTGTCATCCAACCTGATTGAACACGGAACATTAACTTTACACTCTCATCTCCTCTTCCTCCCCAAACGCCAGGAAAATGGCAGCCAGAGAATAAGAAAGTATGAGTTGCAAGGACAAGGGATCCTTGTTGGGGGTGGGGGAGTGTTGAGAAGCAGGTGTGAGCCGCTGGCAACTTGCAGACCAGTTTACCAAGTTCCCAGGAAATGCTCCGGAATGGGGCTAGCTAGAGATGCCCACACTAGGAGCAGCAGGGTAGCAGAGGGTGTAGTGAGTGCTAAGAACACCAACCTGTTTCCTTCCTTCCTTCCTTCCTTCCTTCCTTCCTTCCTTCCCTCCTTCCTCCCTCCTTTCTCTCTCTCTTCCTTTTTCTTTCTTTCTTCTTTCTATCTGTCTGTCTCTGTCTCTGTGTGTGTGTGTGTCTCTCTCCTGTATGTGTGTGTGTGTGTGTGTGTGTTTATGGGTGCCATAGCACACACGAAGAGGTCAGAGGACAGCCTCAGGTGGTGTGCTTGCCTTCCACCTTGTTTTAAGGTAGGATCTCATTGCTGCTCCGTATACTATGCTGTCCCACAAGTGTCTAAGGACCCTCCTGTCTCTGTTGTCACCTCCATCTTGCCCTAGAAGCACTGAGAGAACAGACACACACTTGGGTGACTGGCATTAAGAGGGTACTGAGGATCCGAATTCAGTCTGAATGTGTGCATGCTCTGCTCACATGACTCTAGGCTGTGTCAAGTTGACAGTTAACGCTAACTGGGAAATGCAGGCAGTGCTATAACCACTGAGCTATCTCCCCAAACCCTGCCAGCACATTTTCTACCCTTCTCCTACATGCCATCAACATCAAGGAATTCATGTCACCTTCCAGAAGCTGAGTATCCCTGCATAATCGATGGATTGAGAGAGGAAACTGTAAGGTATTTTTGGTTGTCAGTCAGGAAGACTGACGTGCTAGGTAACTCAGGAGAGGGCGTTAGCATGTGGTGTTGATTTCATAGTGGTTAAGGCCAAAAGAGCAGAAGGAACTAACCCAAGTCAGGAAACAGCTGCCTTCTCTTGGCTGTAGGTAGAGACCTTGGAGAGACAGCCCGCAGAGACAGGCACGGCTGTCTGCAGAGGTAGAGTCACATGGCAGCTGCCGAAAGATGGGGAGGAGACAGTAACTGTGCTGAGGATGCACCACGGGAAGGCTGTAGAGCAGCTACTCCTGGAGCAAGGTGTCTGCTGGGACACACTGCCGCTGCCCACAGTGGGCCATGGAGAAGTTCCTCCTACTCGATCCTCTAGTCTCTGCAGCCTCCAGTGACAATCTTAATGAGGACTCGCTGCCCATGCACCAGCCAGGTCTGAAGTATGTGTGGGTGAGTGAATAGCTGCACAGAGGCCAACGCCTGGTCAAGAGGTTAAAAAGTAGAAAAGTGATGGTCAGTGCAGAGTGGACCATGGCAAGGAAGGGGCAGGGCACAGGACTACTGAGATGTTTAAAGTATGTGGAAATTGTCGAAAGAGCTTTGGCTCTGGAGCCCCTGTGCTTGGCATGAACCATACACAGCTCTGCCCTTACTGTGTGACCTCCACAAGTTACTTGGCCTCTCTATCTCTCTGTTTCCTCACCTGCAAAATGGGTCTTATAAAGCCTGGCTCCTATGGTGTGTGAAGATCATGTCATGTTTGTAAAGCAGTTAGACTAGTGTCTGCATGTAATAAAAGATGCTGGCTAGGTAAAATGCCCTGGCCTGCGACATATTTCTTTCAGAGCTGAGCTAATGGGCAAAACCTGGTTAGGTGAGTGAGAACACAGTGTGTGAGGTTAACCCACCAAGTGGGACTTGACAGTAAGTGCAGACTGTTCTGAATGTTGTAGCTGTCAGGATTGAGATTTTACAAGGGCACCGAGGTCCTGTGAACCAGGTGTCATGGTGTGAGCATGAGGAAAGACAGATGTCTCAGCAGCTGGTATTCTGGGTCCCCCCAGGCCTCATCAGCTCAAAACAGCACCTTGCCTCAGCTCCAGCAGGAAGAGCTTGTTCATGTGGTTCCTTCCTGCAGCTCTTCATTCCTTCAGCACTCATACAGGCTGAGTGACCGCACTGACCACTCCCTGTATTGGATACAGTGACCACATAACTGACACTTGCCACTCAAAGATGGAAAGTGCTTAGTGTGGCTCATGGTTCCAGTCTATCATGGAGGGGAAGCCACAGCAGCAGGAGCTGAGGCAGGTGCTTGCATGGTGTCTGTAGTCAGGAAGCAGAGGGATGAGGGCTGGTGCTTGGCTCTTTCTCTTTAATACAGTGCAGAACCCCTGCTCAGGGAAGGGTGTCACCTCATGGGGAGAATCTTCCCACCTCAGTTAACTTAATCTAGTTAGATAATCCCTCACAACCATGACCAGATGCTTATCACTTCAGATTCTGGATACTGACAAGCTTACAGTCAATATTAACCATCACACTCCCGTGGTGAGGAGGATTATGGGAGGCAGGGTCTCATATCAGGACCCTTTCAGCTGTGGAAGCCTCCAGCTCTCTGATATGAAAGGGAAATGGGTAAGTGAACTTGACCTGATTCAAGGTGGGCCCTGGGTGCACATACAGCCTGAAGAGATGGAGCTCCTCAGTCCTACATTGCTTTGAAACTTGCATGGGCCTTACAAATGGGCCTTGTGGAACTGAGGAGCTCCAGACTGGCCTGGGCACCCACAGCTGTGCCACACAACATCTAGATCGGCTGCTGCCTCTGAGGTATGATATGTCTCCACAGATAGGACTCTGGGTGCCTTCTGTCTTTATTATCATCTTTTCTTTTTTGGACACTTTGGATAATACTGAGAGACTAAATGTGTAGGTCCCTTACAAAGGTGTGTTTTATCAAGGATGCGTGCTGGGTCAGACATAGTTAACCTTTACTGTACCTTTGCCCAAGTGGATTCAGTAGAGAACTAGTTTACAGGGCTGAACAATGAATGACACTGGCCTTCAGACTCTACTCACTTCTCCACAACCTGAATGGATTATGCCTCACCAGATGCATGGTTGTTTCTTTCTTCTCTGCTTCTCCTATATCCATTCATCTACTCATCCATTTACCCATCCACTTATCTACCCATGCATTCATTTATCTATCCACCCATCCATCCACTCACCCATAAATCCATCTACCTATCCATCTATCTACCCATGCATCCATCCACCCATGCATCCATGCATTCATTTCATCTATCCACCATACATCCACCCATTCACTCACTCATCCATCCACCCACCCATCCATAAATCTATCTACCCATCCATCCATCTACCCATCCATCTACCTATCCATCTATCTACCCATGCATCCATCCACCCATGCATCCATGCATTCATTTCATCTATCCACCATACATCCACCCATTCACTCACTCATCCATCCACCCACCCATCCATAAATCTATCTACCCATCCATCCATCTACCCATCCACCCACCCATCCATAAATCCAACCATCTACCCATTCATCCATGTATCCAACCACCCATCCATCCATCTACCCATCCATCTACCTATCCATCCATCCGTCCATCCACCCATCCATCCATCGATTCATCTGCCCACTGACTATTCCTTCATCTACTCACCCATCTACTGATCCACCCATCTGTCCATCCATGAATCCATCTATCCATTAATATCATCCATCCATTACTCTTCAGAGTGCCACCCACTCAGTCATACATCTATCTGCCCACCTACCCATTTCAATCCACTCACTTGTCTGTCCATCTATCCATCTTCTCCCCCACCATCCATCTGTTCATCTATCTATTCATCCATCTGCCTAACCCACTTACTTATCCACCTATCTGTCCAACCACCTTCCCACTGCTCACCCACCCATCGGCCCATCCTCTCACTCACTAGCTTCCTGTCCCCTTGGTCCTCTCTGCACATCTCACTCTACAGCTTGTTTATTTAGCAGCAGGAGCACTTAATGGCCCCTGTTGACCTTTACTCATTGAAACCCTTCCAGTTTACATGCTTGCCTAACATTTTAACTTGGAAGGCTTAATGAATGCATCTAGCTGTGCTTTGAAACAGTTACATGCTAACATTGTAGTTGTCAAAGCCATTCATTAAAAGAGAAGGAAAAGATCCATATGACAACAGTAGTAAGAATAATGTGGGAGGGAAAAGAACTCTAGACTCCTAGAAATGGAACTACAACAAAATTGGGACCAAAAGAGAAGGACTCTCTGTTATAAACATCTACCTTTTAAAAAGCTGTGTTTTCATGTGAGAGTTATAATTTAAATATTTTGGTCTGCTGCTATAAAGGACTAAAGTGTTTCTAAATTTAAAGCCAACTTCCAAAATTGACAGGTCTTTAAGGGATTCATTTGCTCAGCTTTATGTCTTGTTGTGTTCCTATAAAAGATGCAAGCACTAATAGTCTAATTGGGTACATGGGATTGCGCGTGGACAGCAGGCTGTGTGGGGAGATCTTTGCATTGGTAAAGAAAAGCCTGTTCAGTGATTGGGGTGCTGTGGGCCACAGAAGTATTCAGCTGACTATGGCAAAAGCTAATACCTGGAAGAAGCTGAGGGCCTTCTAGAGGATAAAGCCAAGGCTCCAGGAGTCTTGGTGATATTGACTCTTGAATATTAAACCATTTTCCTGCAATGAATTTCTTGTGTGCTGTTGTAGCTTTTCCATTTCTAGAACAGTATATTTGAACATTCTTTGGGCATAGTTTTTCCCTATACAATTAAGGTATTTGGATAACAGTCACACAGGCAAGGCTTCCTTCTTCCAGGCTTTTTGTTTCTCTTTTTTAGCATTAGAATCAGATATCTCCTTTAGCTAGCACCCAAGGCCAGGGCCAGCTCTGGACAATAGCATTTTATCTGAGATACCTCTCAAACATCCAAGGATAAACAGCAGACAGAATAAACAGCATTCCAGACTACCTGCTAGTCTCCTGAATTAAGGTAAATATTCATACGGAGACACTGCCTAGGCCAGGCAGACTTTAGGTATATAGCTTTGTTTCTTGTGCAAATTAAGCTCAGACCTCCTTAGAACAGAAAGGCTTTTTACATACCAGGTACATCAAGCTGTGATCCCCGCCCTGCCAGAAAATGGCACAGCTGAGTTATACTGAGACAGTTAAAACCCTAAAGAAAAATAGGCAATTTTATTTTACTCATGATTTATACTAACATTATAGACTCCTAACATTTTACCTAACCACTTCTAGGAACATAGTTTGAGCACATAAATTCCCTCTTTTCTGATCTATTAACCGATTTTAGCTCTCAGTTGACCCCACCTCCTTTAACCACTCCCTTTTTGGGTAATAAAAGAAAGCCTGACAGTCACTGCCTGGGGTAAAGTCTTATCTGCCTTTTTGACCCTGTAAGAATCAAAACCTCCAGCACTCGGGAGGCAGAGCCAGGCAGATCTCTGTGAGTTCGAGGCCAGCCTGGGCTACCAAGTGAGTTCCAGGAAAAGGCGCAAAGCTACACAGAGAAACCCTATCTCAAAAAACCAAAAAAAAAAAAAAAAAAAAAAAAAAGAATCAAAACCTGGGTGACCTTGCCTTGGCCAGCAGCCTTGGCTGCTTTGTATGGGTATATAACTGAAAACCTCAGAGACTTGAGGGGACTAGAAGAATGAGATGGAGGATGGGGAAGAACTAGATGGGAAAGAAGAACTAGATGGGAGAATTAAGATAGAATTTAGAGAGAATAGCAGAAAAATGTAGAGCTATCAGGCAAGAAAGGATAAGTATGAGGACAGAATTGAAGCTGTGTAGATAGGTTTTGACTCAGAAGAATAAAGTGTAATGACTAAAGAGCTCAGTGTGCTTAGGTTCATTTGATATCCCTCAGATTAGTATCTTAGCCACTTGTAGCATCTTCCCTAGGGCTCTGGGAGGAATCTCCTCAGGGCGGGCACCTGAGGGGAATTCGATGTTCTGGGAGGAATCTCTCAGGGCAGGCACCTGAGGGGAATTCGATGTTGGAGTGCGTACCACTGACTCTCAGAACACGCTGATGCATGCCTTCTCTCATGAAGGCATCCCTACACCACAGACAGACTCCAGGTTTCCACTATGCAGAGGTTCAAACCAACCCCCCCCCCCCCCCCCCCCCCGAGCTCTGCCCTTTCTGGTTTGAGATCCTTCCTGTCCTTCAGCCAGTTGGGCCATCTTGTTCTCTCCTTGGGTTTGTGAGCTACAGGTTGTATCTTTTATAGCCTCTCAGTCCTCTGCCGCTTATTGAGCCATTGGAAGCAAGGGCTAAAGTATAAATGATGACGTGTCCAGCTTCTGAATATAGAATTCTTTAATGGCTGTGCAATATTCCAGGGTCATGGGGCGGGGGGGGGGGGGGGGGGGGGATAGAAAAGATGGCAGGATGGGAACAGCATGCTCTTCCTCCCTCCCTCCCTTCTTTCCTTTTTTTTCCCTTTCTTTCCTCCTTCCTTCCCCCTTCCTTCCTTCTTCTATTGGGAGCTATTGCTTTTTGTAAAGCACCTTTTATTTATCTCTAACAATTACATGCATGTGTGCAGTGTTATCTTGATGGCACCCCGTACGCACATACATACGCTGTCGGAACAGACCGCATCAAATCCTCGGCTTGAAGCTGTGTAGCTGTCAACCTCTCACTGCTCCCAGCAACCCTTCGAGGTGTCATTTCCCTTTCCCTAAATGTGTGTTGGGCCCTGGTGAGGTCAAGCAGCTTGTTCAAAGCTACTACATGACTGACTGACTCCAGAATCTTCCAGCCATATCAACCCGTGCCAGCACCCTGGAGGAAGTGTGTCAGTGGGACTCCTCTGTTCTACATCAGACTTGGGGATAGGGCAGCATCTGTAGCTGTGACTTTCTCTCCCCTCAAATATGTCAGGTAGTTCTCCGCACTTCCTGTTATAGCAATGGTGGACTCAATCCTGACTCAAGACTTGTAGATGATTTTTTTTGGCTTTATTCCAGAACAAGGTGTGTAAGGCTCAGACGCAAATATGAGCACAGAGCTCTTTCAGAAGCAGAAGTTGAGAGGCCTCTGGCCTTTAAAGGAGCCAGGAACCGAGGAGATGGCTCAGTAGATAGTGTGCCCTTGCAAGCGCAAGGACTCGAGTTCCATCCTTAGAACTTATGTAAAACGCCGGCTGTTGTGGTGCGCACTTCTAACCCAAGTGCTGGAGAAGCAGAGACACGGGGACCCCTGAGGCTAGCCGGCCAGCTTAGCCTACTTGGCAGTGAGAGACTGTCTCAAAGATGGATGACTCCTGAAGCATAACATCAAAAATTGTCCCCGTCCTCTACACCAATGTGTACATGTGTACACGCCACTACACACACACACACACACAGCACACACACACAGCACAGAGTGGAGAATGGCTTGCTGGGGATTTTTCCTCTGTTCTTCAGTGTATCTGATGGTTAAGTGTCTGCCTCAGAACCAACGTGGTCTTCTTTGTCTTATTTCTCATAAACAGCTAAAGTGCATTAAGCTGGAGAGTATGCCAGTGAATAGCCACCCATACATTAGACTCAGGGCCGGCATATGACCTAAAGCACGCACGTTCTGAAGCCTTGGTCTGAAAAACAGCTAGTGTTCTCTACATGCTTTGTAGCAATACTTCAACCTCCCTAATGCTGTGATCCTTTAATATAGTTCCTCATGTTGTGGTGACCCCCAATCATAGAATTATTTTGTTGCTACTTTATAACTGTAATTTTGCTACTGTTATGAATTGTAATATAAGTATCTGAAATGCAAGGATCTCTGACTTGCAACCCAAGGGCCATGACCCACAGGTTGAGAACCACTGCCTTAAAGTCTCAGGGATGGGCATGTACCCATTTGTATTCTTCCTGGAGTCAACTAGTAAAATCTGTGAAATTGACTGATTACACTCAGAATAACATCAGCGAGGGCAATAAATCTAAACCCGAACTATCATAAAACGGGTTTCTGGGAAGGTCATGATTCATGATCAGGTGCGCACCAGACATCACTATAGCCGAGAAGTGAAATTCATAACCTTTGGCTTCCAAATTCTCTGGCGTTTGCACCGGGTTTTCCCCGGTCCTTTTCCTGTCCCTGACACTCCATCTGCTTAGGCTCTAAGCCTTAGAGGTAGACGTACGGTGTGTGGAAGGGGAAGAGCACGCGACTTGGAGCTGGCTCAATCAGTAAAACATTTGATTGCCAACTTGAGGACCTGAGTTCTATCTGGAAAAACAAAGCCAGATGTGACCCGTGCACTTGCACTTCCAGCACTGGGCAGGTGGATACAGGACTCCTGGTACCCACCAGCCAGCCAGGATATCCTTGGTGGGTTCCAGGCCACTGAGAGACCCTGTTGCAAAAACAAGGTGAATGGTTCCTGAGAAATGACAGTTGAGGTTGCAATCTGGCCTCCACGTATGTGCACACATGGGTTCATGTACCAGCATGCACATGCACGCGCACACACACATGAATATAGACACACCAGAAAAAGAAGAAAACATGATTAAGGGAGAAGAAATTATAATGTGCGTGAAAGGGCGAATCAGGTTTGTACACACCAACACTGAAAAGAAAAACACATGGGAGGCTGTGTTTAAACCCCGCCCCCTAGGTGACAGGCGCATGGACTATGTTACCTGGAGATGGGCAGGAGTCCATGGCTGTGAGGAAGACTCCCTTAAGGTGAAAATAATGGGGGGGGCGGGGGCCTCAGGTGGAGGGTCTGGAGCTCCATTCCCAGCTGTCAGCTATCTTCTGCTGCACCAGAGCTCCTGAGACAAGGGCCAGGGTTCGTACTCCCTGACCCCCTTCTCCTCTGTTACCCACTACACTCCATCCAGAGCTGCTCCCTGCGTCCTACCTTTAGTGAGTGCCCAGATACCCCCAGTGCAGGAACACCAGGGCCCAACCATTCTGTAATGCTCCATGGGCTTCTGCATGTAATAACAAATACTTTTCCTTTTCTTCCTCTAGACTGGGAGGAATGTGGAGTACTTCTCAAATGAATGCCGTTCGCCTTTAATTTCTACATGAATTTTGCCTGTTTCATAAGTACACTTTTGCCACATTTCCTCTCAGTTGCTTGTCTTCTTAAAATAAGCTGGAGTTGTACATTTAACAACTCGATCTCTCCCTCTGGGTTATTTATTGGCTTCTAGATTTAGAAGAAATGAGCTTCCATTTAGTGATTAGATACACAGTTGCCTAAGTTTCATTTTTGCTGGGTTCAATTTTTAAAGTTTAATGTATTTAACATATATTCCCACATATTATAATTTTAAACATTTAGGAAATTGATGGTATATTCATGCATTTTTAATTTTTTAAATACTTATTTATTTTTGTATATATGTGTGGGAGGAGCACCCCTACTGAGAGATGGGGAGATGGAGATGGGGAATCCCTGGAAGCTCCTGGACCAGCTGGCCTGGAATACACAGTGACAAACAGTGAGAGAGACCCTGCCTCTTACAAGGCAGAGGGTGAGGACTAATATCCCAGGTCATCTTCTGAACTCCAGAGAGGCTGAGGCAGGAGAATTGATGTGAGTTCAAGGCCAATTTGGGCTACAAAGTGAGTTAATAAGCCAGCCTAACACAAACAAACAGTGTCTCCCATTCTGTGAGTGTTATGATTTATGGTCTATTTCCATATTTTCTTCCACTGGAAATTTATATTGTGTATAGCATGGCATAAGGACCTAACTTTTTTTTAAAAAAGACTTACATCTTATCAATATTTCTTCGATGTTCTTTGAATTGGCTATGTTAACTCTGACTTAAGCTCCTCTTCTTTTATTATATAATAATCACCAGGAGACTATGGTCTGTCTGCAAGGCCTATGTTCTTTACAGATGGTGACTTTGTATTGTTGCTTTAGTGCAAATCATTTGAAAGCTTCTTGATGTTGAAAGAATTTGCAACTTAACAAGAAGTTTGAAACATTCTGGTTTTCCATTCATCCCAGCTCTGCTGATGTTAGGTCCTGCACCCTGGCTCACTCACCAAAGTATGAGTGTCCGTGAGCACAGCTGTGGCTCACTCACCAAAGTATGAGTGTCCGTGAGCACAGCTGTGGCTCACTCACCAAAGGCTGTGTACAGAACAACATAGAGACTTTAGTCCAACTTCTGCTGGGATCTGGTGTTGCAGTTAGTGCCACAGCTTCTTGAACTACCCTAATCTGGAACAGCTATTTGGTGTTTGCTTATTGTTCATGATCTTGAAATTATCGAACAGTTTGTGTGTGTGTGTGTGTGTGTGTGTGTGTGTGTGTGTGCGCGCACTCATGTGTGCATGTGTAATTCTGCATGCATGGGGACTGCATACATATGTATACACATGCATGTGGAGGCCAAAGGTCAACCAAGGGTATCTTCTCCAATCTCAAGCCATATTTTTAAAAACGGGTTTAATTTTGTTTTTTGTTTTTTTTTTTTTTGTTTTTTTTTAAAGATTTATTTATTTATTATGTATACAGCATGTATGACTGCAGGCCAGAAGAGGGCACCAGATCTCATTACAGATGGTGGTGAGCCACCATGTGGTTGCTGGGAATTGAACTCAGGACCTCTGGAAGAGCAGTCAGTGCTCTTATGGGTATGCATGAGTGCACTGCCCAGGAAGGCCAGAAGAGGGGGTCTGATCCTCTGGAGTTAGAAAGAGCTGTGAGCTTCCTGACATGGATCCTGAGAAACAACTTCCAGCACTCTGCAAGAGCAGTTATGTGCTCTTACTTAGCTGCGTGTCTCTAACACCTACCTTATTTTTGAGGCAGGGTCTCTCTTCACCTGGAACTCACTGATTCAACTAGGATGGCTGACCGCTGAGCTCCAGCATTCACTCCCAAAATATCTCTAAAGTATTTTTTAAGTTTCCTATACTGATTTTGTTCTTCTGTTTATTCTGCTCACAGTAACTGTTTTTGTGGGTTTTCGGGTCATTTCTCCATTTCCCCCATTCATCTGTGTTTGTTAATTATAATTCTCCTGTTAGGAAGATTGGTTCCTTCGCCTTCAGTCATTTATCATTCAATTCATCCCCGTAAAGATGTGGATTTTCTCTCATGAGGAAAGGTTCCCCTGTGCTTAGTTCCCTTTTCACAACAATTTTGGAGCTTTTAGTACTTATTAGTTCTTTTCAAAATATTTATGTTCCATTTCCAGAAAGTTCAATTGGAGCATAATTTAGACTCTTGCTAAATCTTGCAACTTAACTTAGAAAGAAGGAATATTTCGTGTGTGTGTGTGTGTGTGTGTGTGTGTGTGTGTGTGTGTGTGTGTGGTGTGTGTGGTGTGTGTGGTGTATGTGGTATGTGTGGTGTGTGTGATGTGTGTGGTGTGTGGTGTGTGTGTGTGTGTGTGTGTGTGTGTATGTGTGTGTGTGTGTGTGTGTGTGTGTGTGTGTGCTTATGCTCCTGTGGTGGTCATGCATATGCCCACAGAGGCCAGAACAGGCTGTCAGATATCTTGTTCTATCACTCCCTGCCTTATTGCCTTGAGATGGGGTCTCTGACTGAGCCGGAAGTGCGCCATTTCTGCTAGGCTGTCTGGCAGTGAGCTCTGGGGTCCATCTCTCTTTACCTCTCAATGCTGGGTTTATGGTATTTGCAGCGATGGTCAGCTTTTCATGTGGGTGCTGGGCATTTGCACTCAGGTCCTTGTGCTTTCAGGGTCAAGCTTTCTTACCCACTGGGCCATCTTCCAACCCCGAGAAGTATCTTTGTCATGCAGTCATTCTCCTCTTTAATGTGTGGCACCCCTGAGCCTCTCCCAGTTGTTCTCTGGAGACCTCCCTGGCCTCTCTGTCTTACAGGAGTGGACTGTCAGACACCATTCATTCTGCCATTGGCATGTGTGGGCCTGCAACCTCGCTTTACTCTCGCCTGAGTTTACAAGCTCTTCGAAAGCTGTAAACAAGATTATATGCTTCGGGATACACTTTAAAATTTACTGACTAAATTACTGTGACATAAATACTTGGGAGGGGTGCATTTTTTTTTTTTTTTCTGATTTAGTCTGCATCTTTCTTTCATCTCCTTCTGGACCAAGCCTCAGCCTCTTGTCTTCATTGGATGGAACAATATGCCTTCCCCAGCCTGTGGAGCCACATGGGCCCCTGCTGTTTCGATAACCGCTCAACTACGTACAATCTGAAGAAGGCGTTTTGTTTAGACAATAGTAGGAACATGTGTTGGCTCCCACGCCAGCTTCTCTGCTTGCTGGCTTCCATGTAGGCATTTTTCTTCAGATTCCAGGATGCTGTATTTGGAATATTTCAGCCTTCTGTGTCAAATTTGGTGACAGGACATGACAATTCTGTTTTCTTCATTTTAAAAGACATCCCTTCCCCTGCCAATTTTTAGCCAACCCAGTGTTTGAGTAATCACATATATGTGTGTGTCCTCGTTCCTGCTGTCCAATAATGAGAATTACTTGCTGCGTTCCTGCACTCTCGGCTACTTTAGTAGCTGCTTTTTATTTTACTTTAAGTAAAGTACTGTTTTCTCTGCCATCGTAAACCAAATGACTCGAAGTGCACAACGCTGGGTTTTTCCTGAGTCGCCCTGCACACTCACTTTATCCCTGCATCGAAAGAGGCTGCAGAGACAGCTCCATCCATCAGTAAGTGCTTGTCCTGTGGGCATGACAATCTGATTTCAACCCCCAGGACCCACACTGAAACAAAGGAAAAGCAGGGTATGGTGGCAGACACTTGTAATCCCAGCACTGGGGAGGCTGAGATGGGTGGATCCCTGGGTCTTGTTGACTAGCCAGCTCAGGTTATGTGGTGAGCTCCAGGCCAGTAGAGACCCTGTCTAAAGAAAAATGAGATGGGCCGCACCCAATGAATGGTGGTAGACATTGTCTTCTTCTCTCCATATATACCCACACCCACATGGACACACAGAGAGACAGGGAGAAAACAACAGAGACAGACAGACAGACACAGACACACACATATACACACACAGTGGGAGGGGTTTATTGTTCTCTCAGGGCATCTTACTCTGACCTGCAGAAGCCAGGTGTGCGGGCATCCAGGTGCACAGCTGTGCAGGTGTGGGCAGCCCATTTTGTTCCTGACCCAGCAGAGCTGCTCTTGTCCAAACTCTTGGCTTCTGGTTGACCTCACTTCTACTCTCTCATCATGATGACCTTCTTCCTCACAGAAAGACCTCAACCTCAGATGCCCGTACCATGAAATGTAGCTTTTAGCAGAGTGTTTCTACTTCTTAACACATTGCAAAGTACAGTTAAAAGAACCAGCCAGGGTCAGGGGACCATTTGAGTGGAGACAGTCATAGATACAGGTGCTGAGACAAGACTGTCGCTGTTCTCTCTCTCTCTCTCTCCCCCACCTTCTCCATCTTCCTCTCCCTCTCCATGAAATAGATTTATTTATTTTTATATTATGTATATGAGTGTTTTGCTGCATGTATGTCTGTGCTCCACCTGGGGCCATCAGAGGCCAGAAGAAGGCATTGGGTCTCCTGGAACTGGAGTTATGGATGGTGATAGGCACTCAAACATTGAACCTGGGTCCTCCAAAACAACAGTTCATGCTCTTAACTGCTGAGCCATCTCTCTAGCCACCCTCCCATCCCCACCTTTTTTGAGACAAGGTCTCATGTAGGCCAGACTGGCCTGAAACTTGATGTATAGCTGAGAATGACACAGAAATCCTGAGCCTCCTGCCTCCTAGTGCCAGTAGCACAGATGTGTGCTGCTACCACACCCTGCCCTGGTAGCCTTTAAGAAAACGGTGAATTACCTCCACTCTTCCTTAGAGCATAGTGCACATCATTTATTCTCTTTACGTGTCCCTGCAAGGTTATAATTAAAAGCATAAATTCCTGTTTCATGACCCTTGGCATCAGTGAATTGCTTAGTCTTTGTTTGTAATTCTCTAACAGCTTTGGCCATGAATTTTGAGTTCTGGCTACGTGTGTTTAACGTCTTTATTTCCAGCATAGACCATCAGGGCTTGCTCTCTTCCCTCCTCAACTCTAAAGGGATGAGCACTTGGATCATGAGTGAGGTTCCACCAAACAGAACCCTGCAGGTCCTTATCAATGAGAACTCCAAGCAATGGCTGACATGTCCCAGCTCAAACCTGTTCTGTGTCTCTGGTTCTCCCTGCCCTTTCTTCTGATGTCCCATAACCCCCTAGAGGTGTCCCAACTCCCCAGGGATTCTCCAACCTCAGTCTTCATGGCAACCATCCTGCTTCCTTATCCATCCTCAATCCCAGCGTTTGTCAGCAGCCAGCTGGCATGGAGGAGGACAAGGCGGCTGTTGCCTTCAGTTTCTACCTTGTTTTGGCCTCTTACTTGGAATGGTCCTTCTTTTCATTCCTCTGGCAGTATGGTTCCTTCCTTCCTAAGTCTTCTTAGCCTTTTATTTTGAAACAATCATATGCCCACAGAAAGTGGCAAAACCTGTTCAGAGACGTTTCGTGCTCCTTAGCCAATGTTTGTGTCTTCCATGACAGTTGAGGATGACCTGGGCACAGTGCACATAGTAGTGTCATTTTCCTACATGTGTGGATTTGTATACTCACTGTCACAATCAGCTACAGAGTTGTCGCATCAACAAAGCCTAGTACAGCCCCTTTATAATGCAATCTGTTTCCATTCTAATTTGACCATTTTAGGGTGAACTCTAGGTGGAATCATACCCTTTTGACAGCGACCTTTTCTCTTCTCCCTAATGCTCTCCCCCATCAAGCTGTGGTTCAGGAAGCTTCCTCCTTCATATTGCTGTATTCCCCAGCTTGACTTTTTAAAGAACATGTGGACTCTTTGCAAATTTTCATTCTAGCAAATAAAGCTGCCATGAGCACTTATGTGCAGGCACTTGTGGGCATGTGCGTTTCTGTCTCTCTGGGGTAATGAGGAAATGGACATTGCTAGATCAAATGGTAACCACACAGTTAGCTTCCTCAAATACTGCCAGGCCATTTTCCAGAGTGGCCATGCCGTTCTCGCTCCCACCAGCCATCCACAAGAAAGCCCGTTTCTGCATTATGTGTTTTGTCTTCTCTGTTTCAATGCACAAGCTGTAATATCTCCTCTTGGCACTAATGGCACATTGCATTGAACATCCTCTGCCTCTTCACACTAGGGGGATGCTCACTCTTGGGCCGAGCATCCTCTGCATCCTTGTACTCTTTCTGGTGGGATGCTCACTCTTGGGCTGAGCATTTCCTCTATCCTTGTACTCTGTCTGGATAGATGCTGCTTCTTTTCCTTTGCCCAGTTTCTAAGTGGATGATTTGGAGGCTTTGGAATTTTTGTTGTTGTTGTTAATTATATTTATTTATTTATATGTCTGGGTGGTCACATCACAGTGTGCATGTGGAGGTCAGAGAACAACCTGTGGGAATAATTGCTCTCCTTGCGCTATACCAGGTCTAGGGCCAGGTGCCTTTGTCTGCTGGGTCAGCCCATCAGCCGTGGAGGTTCTTTTGACTTGTGAAGATCCTCTGTGTTCTAGAAATGTATCCTTTCTGGGATTTGTGCTTCACAAACATCCTCTCTCATTCATAATTGTCTTTTCTTCTTAGAATCTTTCATAGTAAGTGAAATAGTTTTGATGAAGTCCAGCTTACCGAGTCTCACCAAGCCCTAGGTTCCAAAAGATTTCTCCTGTATTTTACTCTACAACTGCTGATGTTCTGCGCTTTGCATATGAAGTCTGTGGCCCTTCATGAGTTGCTTTTCGTGTGAAGCAAATGGGTGTGAGAATGGGCTTGGTTTTCTTTTGCCCATTCAATATAAAATTTCCACCTTGCTGTTTGTTGAGTACTCTCCTTCAGTGACTTTTTCTTGAACTTTTGTTAAATACCACTGGTCACCCTTTTCTGGATATATCTCTGGGCTTTTTAGTCAGTTCAATTGAATATGTGTCTTCCTATATATATATATATATATATATATATATATATATATATATATATATATATATATATTTATTTATTTATTTTTATTTTTATTTATTTAATTTTTTTTTTGGTTTTTTGAGACAGGGTTTCTCTGTGTAGCTTTGTGCCTTTCCTGGAACTCACTTGGTAGTCCAGGCTGGCCTCGAACTCACAGAGATCCGCCTGGCTCTGCCTCCCGAGTGCTGGGATTAAAGGCGTGCGCCACCACCGCCCGGCATCTTCCTATATATTAAAGCCTGCCCATTTTGATTACTGTAGCTACATGGTTAAGTCTTAATATTTGTTAGAATAATTCCTTCTACTTTATTCCTTCTTTTTCTTCAAAGTTGTTTTATTTTTGCTTTTCCACATTAATTTTAGAATAATCTTTCCTGTCACTACAAACAATTCTTGCAGAAATTTTGACAGAAATTACACCTATAGACTTGTTTATAGAAAATTTGTTTTTTCTTTATTGAATATTCTAATCCATGAACTTGGTATACATACCCATTACTTTCCTTGTTGCTATGACAAATACTTGACAAGAATCAGCTCAAGGAAGAAGGCGTTTTTTTTGTTTGGTTGTTTTTTGGTTTTGGTTGGTTGGTTGGTTTGGGGCTGTGGAGGGTGTTTATTTGTTTGTCTCACAGTTGGAGAGTGCAGTTTATCACAACAGGGATGGAATGGTGGCAGGAGCTCGAGGCAGCTGGTCATGTGGCATCCACAGTCAGGAAGCAGAGAGAGATGGATGCTGGGGCTCAGCTCACTTGCTCATTTTCATTCAGTCCAGGGCCCCAGAACAGGGAGTAATGCAGTCCACATTCAAGGTAGGCATCTTCATTTAAATCGCTGAAGAAACATCTTTGCAGAAACGCCCAGAGGCTTGTCTCCTATCCTAGAGCCCAGTGGATTGACAATCAGTGCTTGCCATCACAGCATCTTCTCTCTGTTTAGCTCTTGATGGTTTTTCTACTGAGCTTTTCAGTGTTTTCAGCTTGCGAGCTCTGTTTGTGTCGGCTCAGTGTTCAGCCAACTATTGCTGCTGTGCTGTTGTGGGTGCTAAGATGATTCTCATTGTGGTTTTCATATGCTTGGTGCTGTTTTGTAGAAACAGAATTGAGAGTGTGGACAGATGACTAGAACCCCGCACTGGTCAGAGGACATGATATGGTTTGAAATGGTTTGTGCTCCAACGACTCATGGTTTGAACCCTTGATTCTTATCTTACAACATTGACTGGAAAGTTATAGACTCTAGAAATTGGGGCATGACTGGCAAGTTAGGGTCACTAGAGGCAGATCTCTGGAGGTTATAGGCTAGAAATTTCGGTTTTGGCTTGCCATCTCTGCTTCCTGGCCTACCACTATGTGAACAAGCCTCTGCCACACACTCACTCTGGCCACTGTGACTCCACCATGCCTTCCCCTTTGCAGACCAAAATCTGTCTGAGACCATGAGCCGAATGAAAATAAAGCTTTCCTCCCCTGGGTTATCCCATCAGGAGTTTTATCATAGCCACTAGTAGAGCAACTCAAACGGCACAAGATTTCATTTAGAAGAAGTACATTCCAAATCCAACCGTAGGCCAGGGACAGTGGCTCAGTTGGTAGAGGGCTTGCCTTGTAACAGGAGGACCTGAGTTCGATTCCCACAACCCCACATTAGAAAAGTAGATAAGATACAAATTCAACTCTTCATCATGGCCGCTGTAGTTAGGAGCAATATATTGTACACTTGCATATTGGCAAGAGAGTCGATTTTTAGTGTTCTCGCTACAAGGTCATTGTATGAGGTAATGCATACATTAACCAGATGATTAGTCACAGTGTGTACACATGTCAAAACATCATGTTGTACACTGTAAATGGAGGCAATTTTTACTCAGTGTTTAAAAGTGAATTGGGGGCTGGGGACATGGCTCATTCAGTAAAATGCTTCCCCAATATCCACATTAAAAAGCCAGGTGTTGTGGCATGCACTTGTGACCCCAGCACAGGGGGAGACAGAAACAGGCAGATAGATCCCAGGAGCTCACTGGCCAGAAAGCGTAGCCTTATTCACCTGCGCCAGGTCCCAGTGAGAGACCCTGTCTTTGAAAATCCAGGTAGATATCTCCTGAGGAATGGCACCTGAGGTTGTCCTCTGGCCTACACACATATGCACACACACACACACACACACACACACACACACACACACACACATACACACACCAGAGCACACATTAAACAAGTACACACCTGCATATACACACATAAAATCAATTTGTACTTTTCAAGTTAGTGAAAATAAAAAAGAAATTATTATTATTTTTCTTTCTCCAGAAATCCTTGATAAACTTACTGGTTCTTCGGATTGTGGTCACAATCAGTTGCTAATCGTCTTCTATGTAGACCATATTGTCTTCAGGGAGAGGTGGTTCTTATTCTCTCCCAACTTGCAAGCCTTCCGCAATGATGCTCAGTGTTCTCTTTTACCGGAGTAAGAACCTTTTTATGACAATCCCTAAGTGCATTTGACATGACTTAGACTTGGCCCCTATGCCATGTGGTAGAACTTGTTCCAACCTCATTTTATGCATTTCCCACCCAAACTCCGTACATAAATGTTTCTCCAGAAACTACTGATTTTGTGTGTGTGTGTGTGTGTGTGTGTGTGTGTGTGTGTGTGTGTGTGTGTGTGAAATTGAGGAACCCACAGGCTGAGAATGAAGAACAGTGTCTGACCTCCCATCTCTGTATCCCCACAGGACAATGAAGATTGCTAAACCCTGTGATACGTCTATTATGTATCAATATATCCCCCAGTAAGTGTTCCCCATAATTTTTAAAATTGAACTACTAGGTTAGGTATAATTTCCCTCTGGTAGATTGGCCTCAAATCCGATTGGTCAGCATCAGTTACCCCCACTATTGCACCCGTGGGACATCTTGCCCGGCAGTTCAGCATTGTACCATAGCACACAGGGTCTAAGACTTCTCCTCCAGCGGCCTACATAGCACCTTCCAGTGGGTGAGAGCTAGCCAGCAGGGAGGAAGCCTCCAGCTCTGTGAGAGTCATTGAAAGAAAAAAAAACATGTGCAGTTTTCTATTCTGTTCAAACTTTAGTTCTTGGTTGACTTTAATCATTTTGGTTCAGGGCAACTAGTTAAGTAGTGCTTGTGGGAAACCTAAAAATGCATGTTCAGGAATGCGGGCTGGCACCAAGAACAAGCATACCACAAGGGACACAAGGGACCGTTCTCCAGGAAGACATTAAAGGCAGGTATGGTTTCATTCTCGTGTTGCTGGTCTTGGAAATGATCCTCATGGTTATTAACAATAGCAAGAACAGGGACAGTTTGGGAGCAGCATCTACCTTCTACCTATTTTTTCAGTTTGTATTTGAATGTTGGGTATACTGGCCTTACGTGTAATTTGGTTACCAGGGCTAGAAGATAGCTTTGCCAGTGAAGGGCTTGCCATGTAAGCATGAAGACCTGAGCTTGGTTCCCAGAACCAGTGTAAAAATCCAAGCATGGTGGCACATGTTTACAGTCTCAGTTCTGTGGAGGCAGAGACGGGCCAGCCACCCCAGCCTAACCAGCTAGCCCCAAGTCCTAGCAAGAGGCCCTCAAACACCAAAGAGGTTCTCAAGACACAAAGTTGATGGCTCCTGAGGAACAACAATGGAGATTGATCTCCATATACACATGCTCACGCATACAAGCATGTATACCTACACACACATGAACACATACAACAAAGAGAAGAGTAACCTTACCTAAGTGCGCCTTCCTCACAGGCTCATTGCTGCAGGTAATATCACGTTCAGTAGACTCTCTCAGAAAGGCCCTCTCTGTGGTGATATTTGTGCACCCCAGTAAAACTTATCTGGGGATCAGAGAACAGAGACTGCCACCAAATTAGACATAGAGGTCAGGCATGGTGGCACACACCTTTAATCCTATTACTCTGGGAGGCAGAGATCCTCTGGATCTCTCTGAGTTCAAGGCCACACTGGAAACAGAACCAGGCAGCCATGGCATACACTTTTAATCCCAGCACTTGAGATCTCATGCCTTTGCTACCAAGTATTTGGGAAGCACACAGGCCTTTAATCCCAGCACTAGGAAGGAAGGAAGATGGCCGGGCACAGAAAGATATATAAGGCGTGAGTAAACAGGAAGTATTGCTATGGAGGCTGAGATGAGGTTGGCTGTGGCTTGTTCTGTTTCTCTGATCTTCCAGAGTTTTGTTTGTTTGTTTGTTTGTTTTTTATTAATAAGACCGTTTGGCAATTCGTCTTATACCTCTCTGTTATTTGTATCTGTATTTGGGGCATATCACCAGGCACCACATAAATATGAAGTGGCCTGCTTATCGTCTCATTTTAGACACATCCTAAATGTTCGGAACGCAAGGGTTCCATAAACCATTCCCTGGAAACATTAGAGTCGGTAACCCTTAAGAAAAACTATTCTCTTCCTATCTCCAAAGGAAACTGGTTCCATTAATCTTTGGTGACTAAATCTAGGGCTCTCATTCCTGCCTCCTGTTAGCTTGACAGATGCCAGTGGCTTCCTCCTAGGTAACTCATCTTCTACAGCAAGAGCATGAACACTTGGCTTTGGGGTTCCCTGGGTAAGGAAAGGAATTTCTTACCCACACTTCCCATAACGGGGATGTGGAAGACTCCTCCATGGAGCCTTGGTGACTGGTGGCACATTCATCCTGCTGGCCTGTGGGATCTCCTTAAACCTGTGGGCCCAGCCCTACCCATTGCATACCACAGCCAGTGTTGTCCATTACATACCACAGCCAGTGTCTCCCACTACATACCACAGCCAGTGTCTCCCATTACATACCACAGCCAGTGTCTCCCACTGCATACCACAGCCAGTGTCTCCCATTACATACCACAGCCAGTGTCTCCCACTGCATACCACAGCCAGTGTCTCCCACTACATACCACAGCCAGTGTCTCCCACTGCATACCACAGCCAGTGTCTCCCACTGCATACCACAGCCAGTGTCTCCCACTGCATACCACAGCCAGTGTCTCCCATTGCATACCACAGCCAGTGTCTCCCATTGCATACCACAGCCAGTGTTGTCCATTACATACCACAGCCAGTGTCTCCCACTGCATACCACAGCCAGTGTCTCCCATTTCATACCACAGCCAGTGTCTCCCATTGCATACCACAGCCAGTGTCTCCCATTGCATACCACAGCCAGTGTCTCCCACTGCATACCACAGCCAGTGTCTCCCATTTCATACCACAGCCAGTGTCTCCCACTGCATACCACAGCCAGTGTCTCCCATTGCATACCACAGCTAGTGTTGTCCATTGCATACCACAGCCAGTGTCTCCCACTGCATACCACAGCCAGTGTCTCCCACTGCATACCACAGCCAGTGTCTCCCACTGCATACCACAGCCAGTGTCTCCCACTGCATACCACAGCCAGTGTCTCCCACTGCATACCACAGCCAGTGTCTCCCACTGCATACCACAGCCAGTGTCTCCCACTGCATACCACAGCCAGTGTTGTCCATTACATACCACAGCCAGTGTCTCCCATTGCATACCACAGCCAGTGTTGTCCATTGCATACCACAGGCAGTGTCTCCCATTGCATACCACAGGCAGTGTCTCCCACTGCATACCACAGCCAGTGTTGTATATTACATACCACAGCCAGTGTCTCCCATTGCATACCACAGCCAGTGTCTCCCACTGCATACCACAGCCAGTGTCGTCCATTACATACCACAGCCAGTGTCTCCCATTGCATACCACAGCCAGTGTCTCCCATTGCATACCACAGCCAGTGTCTCCCATTGCATACCACAGCCAGTGTCTCCCATTGCATACCACAGCCAGTGTCTCCCACTGCATACCACAGCCAGTGTTGTCCATTGCATACCACAGCCAGTGTCGCCCATTACATACCAGTGTTGCCATCATCACTGCTCTATGTCAGATGCGCAGCCTGGAGAAAGAGAAGGGGTACTGAGATGCCACCTTGCTGGACAAAGCTCCCACAGTGTATTGCTCTCTCCCTGTAGCCTGCCAGACACTGCCTAGGGGAAATGACTTGAATTCAGAGAGGATGCATTTAGGGAAGGTAGGGGGCAGGTGCTGGTTACAGTCTTCTTCACTTTCTTTGGGGAAGTGTACCCACCTGTGAGCTTCTGTTTCCTGTCTGAGAGGGGAGATAATGCCATCAGCTTCCCAGTTTGAGCTTAGCTGTTGTATAAACCACTCTGTTAATGTTATCATGTGTAATTCTCAGGCCACCATGTTAATGTTATTCATACCTTATTAATTCTCATACCAGCACTAAACGGTAGTGCTTTTTTTTAAAGATTTATTTTTATTTATTATGTATACAGTGTTCTGTCTGCATATACACCTGCAGGCCAGAAGAGGGCACCAGATTTCATTACGGATGGTAGTGAGCCACCATGTGGTTGCTGGGAATTGAACTCAGGACCTCTGGAAGAACAGGCAGTGCTCTTAACCACTGAGCCATCTCTCCAGCCCCTAAACGGTAGCTTTTGTTATCCCCATTCCACAGATGAGGACCCAAGTCAAGGACCTGGCTCAGAGTGGCAATGTCATGTGACTAAGAAGTGTCAGAAAAGGAGGTCCCATTTGGCTGTCTCTTGATGTCAGCCACTGGCCACTGTGAAGAGATCTGAACACTTGGGTTGCTGTGCAGGCAAGAGAGCAGGAGACAGAGTGCTCAGAAGCTTGCCAGGCCCTTAGGAAGCTCAAAGAGACATCTCTCATTATTGCCCAGAGGAGGGGAGAGCAGAGATTGGGTCACAAAGGGGGGCACAGGGGGAACAAGCAGGGACTCCTTGGGAGGAACTGAAGTGGCCACAGTAGGTGGGATGAAGCATGAGCAGCGATCCAGCCCCCAAACAAGCAGACTCAGCTGGAAGAGTCAGCAGGGGACCTCTCAGCACTCTGAAAAGGATGCCAGGGGTTTCCTTCCCAAATAACCGCTAATGGTTCAGGTGCATTTTCAGTCAGATTTTTGGAATAATTCCCAGCACAGGTGTAAATGATTCAGGGCCTGTCAGTCCCAGCTGGGCCTGCCAAAGAGAAGCTGGTGTCATACTTTACCAAGGCTGGCAAGCCTTCCTGAAAGTTCAGTATAGGAGCCAGGATTTCTTTTTGTTGTAAGTATGTGTGTGTGTGTGTGTGTGTGTGTGTGTGTGTGTGTGTGTAGTCACATGCATGTGGAGGCCAAAAGACAACCTCTATTGTCATTCGTCAGGAGGCATCTGTCTTGTTTGTCAGACTGGGTCTACCACTGGCCTGGAGCTCATCAAACAAACTGGGCTGGTAAGCCAGAGAGCCCCCAGGGATCCACTAGTCTCTGCCCCACAGCTCTGGAATGATAAATTTTTAAGGTCATACCTGCTTTTAAAAATGGGTTCTGGGCATTGAACTCAGGTCCTCATTTTTGCAAGGTACGCATTTTACTTCCTAGCCCAGGGCACAGGGAAATCAAGAACTCTTGATTCTTGCTTCTTCTATGTGTTTTCTAACTGGTGGCTGTTTCACCACTGACCTACAAGTCTTTCCTAGGCTACAGCCACAGCCACAGAGAGCAATGGCAGATGGGATGACAGTGGGCGGCCCAAGATGGACTCCACTTATACACATGCCATGGCCATCATGGTAGCTTCCAGAAAGAAAATTGGACTTTCTTCTAGATATCTTTGTTTGTTTATTTGTGGTGCTGGGAGCTGAACAGAGGGTCCCATGTATGCTAAGCAAGCACTCTGCCTCCCAGCTATCCATATTCCCAGCCTCTTCTAGGCGTATTTCAACAGTCACTGTTGGGGGAGTTTGTAGGGGCTACGCCTGTCTTCCTGCGGCTCGAGGGGCCCTCCTTCTCAGAGAGGCCCTGCCATCGCCAAGATCGGCTGTCACACTTAAGACACGTCAGCCTCTGCTGTCACAGGTGCTCCCATCTCTGCTGCGGGCCCAGCTTTGTCACTTAGGCATCAAAAGGGCTTTAACAAAAGAGCAAAACTCTTGGCAATAATTACGCTCCTTCAAAGGGGAGCTGATGCTGAAACAGACGTGAGAGGTGGAGAACATTCAAAAGAGCAATTTGCTCTGCGCGTAATTTTCGAGTATTCCTCTGTGGTTATTTGCTTTTAGAGATGAGCAGGCTCTTTGAGAGAGGCAGCTCCCGATGCTTGATCCCACCATGAAGACTTAATCCTGCACCCTTAGAACCCCGTGAAACACAGGGCAAGGGCTCTCCCTGTTCTCCTTTCTCGGCACAGGGAAGCGGGCACCTTGTTCCAAAGGAAGGAAGACATGGAGAGAAATTGGCAATGTGTGAATTCCCAGCCCTACCCCACCCCCCACCCCCGACCTTCTTGCCTTGATGAGAGCAGTCCCCCATCTAGAGAGCCCTTTTCTTTGGGGCTTTTCTGCTATTTGGACCAAACACATGCCAAAAACATGGTGGAACAGTTTATTTGGTGCATGATTTCAGAGAGTTCAGTCCACACTTGCTTAGGCAAAGCATGGTGCCTGGAGAACATGGTTATTCACCTGATCACATGCAGGAAACAGAGAAATAGGGACAAGGAGCTAGGATGAAATATGGTCTCAAGGACATACCCCAGGATCCCACTTCTTCCCAGCAAGCCTCACCTTCCACAGCTCCACAACTTCCCGATAATCTATTCTTTCCCTTTTGTCTTAGTTTGCTTTATGTTGCTCTAATAAAACACCATGATAAATAAGCAACTTAAAGGGTTTATGTGCCACATCCCCTTAATACATCCCAACAGCAGTCCATTATGAGAGGAAATCAGTGCAGGAACTCAAGCAGGAACCTGAAGGCAGGAACCGAAACAGAGACCACGGAGAAGCACTACTTATAGGCTTGCCCTCTATGGCATCCTCCACCTGCTCTCTTATACAACCCAGGACCACCTGTCTAGGGCTGGCACCACTCACAGTATGCTATGTCCTCGTACATCAATTATTAATCAAGAAAATGCCACCTAGTGACTTTCACTACACCTTGCTTCAATGTGTAGAGCTGGTAGCTGAGGACATCTATCATTTTCTCATTTGCCATTTATATTTATCATTCCTGAAAAACCACAACCAAAGTCAACAGCCACCACAATAATAGCTTGGGGCAGCCTCTTTCACCTCCTTACCTGACTGTGAACTTCATAGAAACCCTTTAAATATCAGTGATGTCACATCTGTTTTACGGATGGGGAAAGAAGTGATGAGCTTGAGGGAATGGTATCAGGGACAGACCCTCCCACTGCTACCCAGGAGGTGCGATTGCCTAGGGTGTCTCTGTGCTAATGCAGAGTACTGTCATCACTTCTCCTTGTGCCTGTTTGTGTTGTAGCTTCCTGTCAACTGTAAGCATGTTCTGGCAAGAGAATGAGGTGTCTTCTCTATAGACACAAAGGATTTTAACTGCTGTGTGCACCCCATTCTATTTCCAGTCTCAAGGCACTCAGGGACTGTGCTGGGAGATGAGCACATCTGAGTTCACATCTCATTTGCACTTTGATCAGAGACGAGCAATGTGTCCCTGGATGCGTGTCCATCTCTACTGCTCTTCCAATAGCCCGGAGGCTCCCTGAACTTTCTTTGCCACCATGGGCTACACTGCCTGGGACACTCGCTCTGCACCTATGCCTATGGGGGAAGAATCGTAGAGCCCCCAGGCTGTCTCTGGTGACCTCTGTCTAGACTGAGTCTTTTTCTCAGTTCCTTGTTAAAAGAATCGAAGAAGCACAACTAACAAAGAAGGGATTTTATTCAGAAGCAAAGTGGATGTGCAGAGAGGGTCCACTGCACAGGAGCAGAAGTCTCTGAGCAAGCATGAGTTCAAGACCCCCTGGTGACTACCTGGGGGTTCCTTTTATGGGTCCAGGAAGAGGAAGAGTTAGTTTCGGGGGGGGGGGGCGCGGAGTGAAGGTGTTTTTCTGCTTTGATTGACAGACTTGGGTTGTATAAGCCTTTGTTCATAGTACATACCCTTTCCCATGGTGCATCTGAATGTCATCACATGCATGCCTAATCATGCATAGGCATGAAATGGCAAATACAGGGTTTTCCCTACAAGTTCACTCAAAGAACAGTTTGTCTTATTACACATACACACAAAACCAGGCCAGGCTGGAAGGGCCCACTGCCTCTAGTTGTAGACTATGTTCTAAGACGTGCATGGCTGGGTTGCTAGGGTTTTGTGTATAGCTTGATGCAGGTGGGGGTCTCAGGTTGCTTTGTTGGAAAAGGATATATGTGTAGCAGAAGGCAAATAGTGTTCTGGGAGGCTAAGCTGCCTCCGGACCAAGCCCAAATTGGGTATGTTGCCCATTCTAGAGAGCAAGTAGACCAACAGACATGAGGATGACATTTCCTTCTGGGTCACCTGCAAAAGCGGCCAGTCATCTCCTTCTGAACTGTCACTGTCTTCCAGGTGAGAGAGCTGTCTATCTTTGCAAGGTGACACCTATCCAAATTTTTTATTTGCTGCTGTTAAGTAGGTAGCTGCAGACAGAGCCGCATGCATTGTGGTGGGTGGTCTACAAGTGAGGCTTGCCTATTCCCAGGCATTCTACGAAACAACAGACCAGCTTTACCCATTGACTACATCATTAGACCTCATCACCCAAGGAGATATCTCTTTGAATGCAGTGGCTGTAGCTCCCAGTGTGCCTTTCTTGTGTGTGTGTGTGTGTGTGTGTGTGTGTGTGTGTGTGTGTGTGTGTGTGTAGGCATTCATGCAAATGTGTGTGCATGCCTATAGAGACTAGAGGTTGATGCTGTTTATCTTTCTTAATTGCTTTCTACCTTATTTTTTGAGATAGCATTTTTTTCCCTAGACCTAGAGCTTGCTGATTGTGATAGACATACTGGACAGAAAGCCCTAGGGATCCTCCTGCCTCTGCCTCTCCAGTGCTGGGATTACAGACCTACTCTGCTGCACCCGGCATTTGTACATGGATTTTGGGGGATCAAACTTGGGTCCTCATGTTTGCAGAGCGAACACTTTACTGACTGAGCCATCTCCCCGGGCCCCTGCTGTGTGCCTTCCCTGGGAAGTGTTGTACACTCTCCATAAATAGTCACTGGAGAGTTAAATGATTCCTCCCTTGCCTGCGTTCTAAGCACAAAAATATGCTTGCCAGTTCCTACAAGAACAGACAGAGCAAGTAGGTGAACGTGAGTGCCTGCATATTCCCTTCATGTCGTGTAGTTGGTGGATACATACTATTTTTTCAGACTCAGTGATTGAAAAGTGGGGACCATTGTGGATAAGACAAAATGTGTATCTGAATTATTTAAAATACGAAGGATTTTAGGGAATAACCAATTCGGAAATCCCACCCCACAATTTACCTCCACTAGCATCTATACCTAAAGAGTTGGCAGTCAAAACAGAACTGGAGAGCGGTGAATTCATATAAATGTAATTGTATCCTTTCTGTATTCCCGCTATATGAAATGAGCTATGTCTGCCATAGAAAAAGACTCCTGCATGGGTACATGGAAACATTTTGCAAGGTGCCAGCCACTTACTGGGGAATTATAGTTGAGCTTCCTGTTATGATTGCTGGTTTCCCCATGCCATAACAAATCAAGTGGTATTCCTTGTCACTAGTGTCCTCCTTTACCAGGAACAGTATGTCCTTCATAAAAAAACCACAGCTCTCAGACTCACTCGTGCCTTTCTTCTCATTGCTAACATTGCTGCATGTAACACTGGAGCTGGGAGCCTAGGCTTCATGCGTGCTAAGCACATGCTCTCTCTACCCTTGAGCCACACCCTAGCCCCTCACTGGGGGATTCTAGGCAGGTGCTCTACCACTGAGCCATATCCCAGCCCCTCACTGGGGGATTCTAGGCAGGTGCTCTACCACTGAGCCATGCCCCAGCCCCTCACTGGGGGATTCTAGACAGGTGCTCTACCACTGAGACACACCCCAGCCCATCACTGGGGGATTCTAGGCTCTACCACTGGGACACACCTTAGTCCCTACACTTGCTTTTTGTATATAATGTACTTCCTGGGCCTGGCAAGATGGCTCAGTGCTTAAAAGCACTTAGTGATTATACAGAGGATCCAGATTTGGTTTCCAGAACCCACATGGCAGCTAACAACTATCTCTAACTCCAGTTCTAAGGGATCCTTTGCCCTATTCTGGCTTCCGTGGGCACCAGATACACACGTGGTGCACATACATACAGGCACACAAACACTCAAACACACAATTATAAGCAAATTATAATAAAAATATATATCTTTATTATGTTCTCCCCCACTTAGAATCAGTGATTGGTTGGAAGTTTTCCTGTGTCCCGCCCACTCCCACAGCTTTTCAGACCCAAATAAACATACCGAGGCTTATGTTAATTACAAACTGTATGGCCATGGCCTATGGCTCAAGCTTCCTGCTAGCTAGCTCTTATAACTAAACTCAGCCCATTTCTATTAATCTATGTGTTGCCAAGTGTTCCGTGGCTTTACCTGTGTACCATTACCTGCTGCTCATTGGACAGCGAGATGGCGTCTCCCCTGCCTCTCCTTTCTCCTTTTACTATCTCCCTTGGATTTTCCCACCTGGCTCCATCCTGCCCTGCCATAGGCCAATGGCTTTATTTATCAACCAATCAGAGAAACACATATTCACAGTGTACAGAGAGACATTCCACAGCAATTGGCAGCAAGTATTTACCTCTTAACTAAGTAAATGTGTCACTCTAGTACCACAGCCGTTTACCCAGGGTCCGTCCAGTGCTTCACAAGCCCTAAAACTACTTGGAAGCAATTTTAGTTCTTGTAATTACACAACCAAGACAAGTTCATCAGTCCAAAGCTGGCTGTTTTGAACTTGCTATTACATGGTAGGACTCAGGATCCAAATCACACTCAAAACATTGAGCCTTGGAACCAGCCCATTAAATGGTCATTTAGTTAAAATGGAGCCTATTTCAAACACTTTTTTTAAAAGAGTTTATGAACAGCTTTTTTTTCCTTCACATTTTCCTACACTATTTCTTTGACTGCACTTAAGGGTCAATTGAAACTAATCAAATACTTCTTCAACATTTATATGTTACATCGTGACAGTCCATGACCAAAGTTCTTATTTCACTGGCCTCTACGACATTTTCATCATAACTTACAAAACGGTGCTTACCCTAGCATCCTTGCTTCTGTTGAAAATGTCTAAGACCAGAATACTTACAGGTGAGCTGGGGAGACAGCTTGCTTGGTGAGGTGTTGGTCATGCAAGCATAAAGACCTGAGTTCAATCCCCAGAGCACACACAAAAAAGCGGGGTGCAGTGGTGTGTGATGGTATTGCTACCTCTGGAGAGGTTAAAAATAAGCAGATCCCGGCGGTTTGGTCACCAGCCAATCTAGCCAAATTGTCAAGTTCTGGAAAAACCAGAGACTCTATCTCAAAAGAACAAGGTGTACAGCTCTTGAAGAATAACCCCAAAGGCTAGATTCTGGCTTCTATACACATGTACACACACACACACACACACACACACACACACACAATCAATCAATCAATCAGTCAGTAACCAACAACAATATTTATTGGTAGTCTAAGATGATTTACCTTGTCATGGAAAACAAATAATAGGCTCCGTTGTAGATTCTGAAAACCACTTTGGCGCATGCCCAGAACTCCTGATTGGCCCACCAGCTCCTCCAGGGAAGGTGATTAGGGAGTGTGTCCTGTGTGTACGTAGGTGAGTTCAGGCTCTGTGCAATGAAAACATGTGCTCTCTGTTCAGCTTATTCTCCCTTCCACTCAGACCCAGGCCTGGGAACCCAAATGGTTGCTCGCTAAATGGTGAATCGGGGTATTTAATATCTTTTCTTTTCCTTCCTGGTCTTCGGGTGCTTACAAGGTGCCCAGTGGGCTGTTTTCACCAGCCACAAATCCAGAGCCTTGGGAATTACTGCATCAACATCATATCCCTGAAAGCGGGTAGTGTGCTGTGACATTGGGATGGTGACTTCCCTTGGACCCTGATGAGTGCAGCAAGAAGCTCAACCAGGGGCTCCCACATGTGGAGGCTCTCCCCGACATCTGACTATCCACTTCTGTCACTTTTCTCCAGCATTTTGTCGTTGTTGTTGATGATGATGATGTTGCTGTGTTTTGTTTTGTTGGGACGGTCTCATGTGGCCAGGCTAACCTCAAATCACTATGTGGTCAAGGCTGACCTTGAACTTCTGATCCTCCTGACCCTCTCTCTGGAGTGCTAGGATTACAGATGTGGGTCACCAACCCTGTCTTATATGAACCCAGAGCCATGTGTGCTAGGCAGGCATTCGGCCGAATGAGCTACATCCTCAACCCCTTGAACAAACAATATTTTGATCATTGTTCCTGGTCAGAAACCCCAAGTAGTTCCTCCATACCTTGAGTTCCATCTTTTCTGAAACAGAGTTATTCTGTCTGACACCTCCCCAACAGGCTAAGGTCAAGTGAAAAATGACCGGAGGTACTTGGGAAGTGCCCGCTGGAAAGTGGAATCCTTTACAGACCTGTGATGTTGTCTCTGTTCCTGAATCCCATGTGTTCAGGACAACAGATCAGTCCCTGGCTTCTGAAAACACTTCCTGCAGTTCGAGTTTACACCCGAATGACCCTCTGACCTGCTCTCTATGAACCCTGTATTGTAGTTTTCTCAGTACCAGCTCTATCGGCTGACATTGGAGTGAGGTGGTTTTTTTTTTTTTTCCTCTTGCTACTTTTATTACAAACTCACTGAATTAGAAATAAGAATTCTAAAGTTTCATTTTTAAAGTGTGGAATGAAGGTAGTGGAAGACTAAAGACATAATTTTATTTTTTTAAAAAAATACATACATTTATTGCGGTAAAGTTAAGGGAAAATCTCTCTGGCTGAACACTATAATTTTCCTGCAAAGTCAATGCAAGTTTTAAATGAGTTCTTTGGAATTATGTTATAATAAAGCTGAGCCGTTCCTATTACGGGCAGAGTATTAAACTCTGCTCCCGTAATCACTGAGCATGCCCTCTGCACTTCTTTTCAACGCCGGCCGTTCTTCTGATAACCAAAGTGATGTGCGTGTTTGTTGTAGGGAGATTGGAAAATATTCAGAAATACAGGAGTCCAAAGAAAATGGCTTGCACTCTTGCCACTCACAGACCAAGCACATTTCCATTTGATGTCCACACACATAAAAAGACATTCCTGGGATTTTGCTGTCTGCCCAGAAGACAAGCTGTCTTACAATTCTGCATGCATGTGGCCATGGGAGGCTGTTTGGAGTCTGCATCTGAGCTCTATCCACTTCTAGTCACAGGAACTCGGACTCGAGCAAATTCGACATCAAGGGACGTGAGTTGTTAACCTTGTGAAGCAGGCAGTGCAGAGCTGGTGTCCCAGTTCAGTTCTGTTGCTGTGACAAATACCACGACCAAGAGCCACTTAGGGGAGGCATGGGCTCATTCTGACGTACAGATTACAGTCTGTCACAGAGGGAAGTCAAGGCAGGAAGTGAAATGGGAACTTGAAGCAGAAACCGTGGAGGAACACTACTTCTGGCTGGCTCTCTGGCTCATGCTTCTTTAGCTCTCTCATGCAATCAAGGACCACCTGCCTGGGGAATCTTGCCTCCTATGGTAGGATGGACCATTCTGTGTAAGTTCACAGTCGAAACCATTTCCCACAGACCAGCTGATTGGACAGTGCATCGATCATGACTCCTTTTTTAGATGACCCTGGGCTGTGTCAGGCTGACAGATAGAGCTAACTAGAATGGATGGAGTAGATTACGGGATGAAGGGTTCTGTGGGCCGGGGAGATGGCTCAGTCCATAAAGAGCTTGTCATAAAAACATGAGGGACTGAGTTCAGAACTTATCATGGTGCACACTTGTGATCCCAGCACTGGTGAAGTAGAGACATCTTCTGGAGGATCCCTGGGACTCACTGGCCAGCCAGCTTAGCCTGATCAGTTAGTTACAGATCAATAAGAGAACCCATCTCACTAAACCAAGGTGAATGGTGCCTAAGGAACAACACTCAGGTGTCATCTGGCCTCTACATGCATGAGCATGTATACACATCCATGTGCATCTACAATTACACATGTACCTGCACGTATGCATACACACCAACCTCAGAACCCAAATCATCAGCTTCATGCTATCCCTGTGTTTCCCAATAGCCATAAAAAGTGCCACTATGGGTACCTGGGACCATCAGCCTGGGCAGTGGGGAACACAGGCACCTCTGGAAGCCGAGCCACAGACCAGACCAGCAGCTGTTCACTGTGGCCCACTGTCTCTACAAACCGTTCCTCTGATTAAAGTCTCACAGCGTGAGGGGCCAGGCTGATGGCTCACTTGGTTAAGTGCTTGCGTTCAAGCACAAGGACCCCGAGTTCAGTCCCCAGAACCCATGTCAAAAGCTAAGCAAGGTGCTGCACATCTGTAATTGCAGCACTGCGGTGCACAAGCAAGCAGGTCCTGGGGGTTTAGTGGTCAGCTGGTCCAGCTGAACTGATAAGTCTCAGGTTCAGTGAGAGATCTTGTCTCTTTCTACCCAACATCGTCAACCTCTGACCTCCACATGCACGTGTACAGATGTGTGTGCATACACCCTCTACACTCATGTACATACCTACACACGCATGTACTTACAGCAGAACACACACACACAGGTAAGTGCACACAAATGCACACCTATTACGGCAGACATCAGGACATAGCATCAAGATAGATGTTTGTAGATATTTTACTTTTATTTCACAAGTCAGTTTCTTTCGTATAAATTCTCTACATGGAAATATTTCATAGAGGGAGAAAGAATAGCCTTCTGTGGAATTGCTTCTTCTTTTCAAATGCCATTTTTGTGGCTGTCTTTTTAAACAATACGTAAGTTTTATTTTTTAATGTTAGTCTTGAACATGTACAGAAATCAAAAACTGAAAGAAAAGAGCTTTAAAAAAAAACCTTAATAGATATAAAACTTACTGTTTTTGTTTTTTATATACTTTTTAATTTTCAGTAGCCTTGAAACACTGTGGTAAATAATATAGAGAATTAATGAGCATTTAAAAATGACTAATTTTGAGAAATAATAGGCATACTTAAGACTAGTATGCTAAAAATCAGATGTGAAAGCAAAAGTTATATATTCAATTTTTAAATTATGCTATTAAATGTATAACTTCATGTGTAGTAAATATTCATATTTAATTTTAGGTGCCAGTGTAACATATACTAAAATAAAATGGAACAATTTCTATGCTTCTATAAAAGAACCTATAAAGCAGTCATAAATAATTATAGTAAAACTCTTTTTGAAATATTTTTATGGGACGAAAAATTGAAAACTTCCTAATAGGGAAATTTTCTTAAATGAGACATGAAATAAGTTAGCCATAGAGACCTAAAATGTAATATGCCCTGTGGGAGCCTGCTGAGCAATCACTCCTTAAGATAATTTTATACAATGTAGAAAAACCAGGAGGTTTCTGGAAAAAAAGCTCTCCACAAGGTAACAGGAGGGAAAGATGATTATTACCTTTGATTCCTCGGGAGAGATGACTGCCTTTCCTGGCTCTGGGAGGGCTCTGCAGGTCAAAGAGCGAACACGCAGGCCCCTTCCCTGTGGGGCTTGGAAAGAGGAGAGTGTGGGTTCATGCTGTGTAGCAGGGCCTGACTTGTAAGCCAGAGATCATGTAACTCATATTTACTGTGTGTATGTGTGTGTGTGTGTGTGCGTGCATGTGTGTACATGTGTGTATAGACATGTGTGCATGCATGCACATGTGTGTAGACATGTGTGCATACATGTGTGTTAGTATGTATGTTTGTGTGTGTACGTGCATGCATGAGTTCATATGTGTATTAGTGTGTGTATGTGTATAGACATGTGTGTATGCATGCATGTGTGTTAATGTGTGTGTAGGTGCATGTGTGCATGCATGTGTGTGTATACATGCCTGTGTGCATTGCATGCATATGTGTGTTAGTATGTGTATTTGTGTATGTGCATGTGTGTAGACACGTGTGTTAGTGTGTGTATATTTGTGTGTATGTATATATGTATGTGTGACTTGTGTGTACATGTAGAAGTCAGATATGAACTTTGGGAGTCCTTGTTTATTTGAGACAGGGTCTCTTACTAGATCCTGGATTTACTGGTTGGCTGGGCTGGCTGGGCAGTGAGCACCAGAGATCTACTTGTATCCTTCCCAGCACTGGGATTACAAGCAAGCACTACCACAACTTGCTTTTTACATGCGTGCTGAGGACCTATCTCAAGTCCTCCTGCTTGTACAAGAGACCCATAACACACTGGGCCATCTCTCCAGCTGCACATTTGCATTAATTTTTTTTTTTTTTAACAAATCCCACTTCCCCATTGACTCTTCAAACTAGCCAGCGGTCTACAGACTAACGGGAGGGAGGATCCAGGGCTTCCTGTAAGAAGTGGCTTGGGTCTGTGGATGTTATGACTTCATTGGCTTCCTCCTTTCTAGATAAATATCATAGTGAGAAGTCCTTCTGTGATCTGTGATGTTAGTGTTTGTCTTGATAGACTCCTGTAGGACAAGGGCCTCTGACCTGCTTGTGAGGGGCGTTATCCTGCCTGCACTGACATGGGAAGACCCGCCTACTGTGGGTGGCAGTGTTCCCTGGCTGGGACACTGGACTGTGTAGGTGGGGAAAGACCCTGAAGAGTAGCCTGTGTTCACCTTGCTCTGCTTCCTGACTGAGGATCACCAGCGGCTTCTGCTTCTGTTTGTTGCCTTGCCTTTTCTGCCATGATAGACTTGACCTTCGATTTATGAGCCAGAATAAGCCCTTTCTCCCTTAAGCTGCTTTCATCAAAATAATTTTCTCACAGCAACAGGGAGAGAAACTAAGGCAGATGTGATCTAGAAGTACTCATCTGTGTGGAGAAGGCCTTGTCTCACCTCTGACAGCAAGCTGCTCTGTGACCTTAGCAGGCAGGCAGGGCTCCAAGAAAGGGTGTGTGGATCAAATGTACCTCAGAGTTCTTTTCTGCTAAAACTGGGATGTCTGGGGAGGATTGATCGTTAATTCAAGCACATCCACTCTTCAGGCCAGCATAGTTATGAGTGTAGCCCAACATAAAATCATAAACTTAGATCAAATATTTTTAAACTTTTTTTGGAACTCAGTCAGACAGTTTTCAAGTATAAATTTTGTAGATGATAACGTGTGTCAGCCAAAGTGTCAAAAACTAGACAGGTGTTATTGTTTAATTGCTCCTTTGTATGAGATGTGGGAGTGCAGAAAGGAGTGTGCACTCCATGGCTAGTAAGGATGAGATGGCTTAAACAGAACCAGTCAGCCCTGTGGCCCACGGCACCTCTTCCTCTGCCCGTCAGACATAGGAAGTCCAGTGAGGTTTCCGAGGTGGCAAGGGACACAAGAGTCACTTGGCACAGAGTAGTTGGTGGTCCAGCCCTCTGCTGACCTAGAACAAGAGGCTACTTCCCTGGAACTTCTAACAGGCAGCATTTGAATTCTCAGGAACCTCTGTGTTAGTCCCTGGAGGTGTGTGTCATCTTCCTTCCAGTCAAGAGTTAGTTCAGACGGAGAGCTCCTGAGGAGGTAGAGTGCTGCCCCACCAAGAAGGCACAGCCACAAGCTAGCTGTGTGTTGCTTTTGTCTATTTATTCCTTCTTCTTATTTAATTTTTGAGGGACTCTGGAGGGTATAAGTGTGCAGGTGTGTGTACATTCTTGTGAAGGAAGGCCAGAGGTCAACTTCAGCTATCATTCCTCAGGCTCTGTTCTGTCTTGTATTTTGAGATAAAATCTCTGACTGGCCTGACACTGAGTAGGGATAGGCTGGTACCTTATTTACTTTTTTTATTGCTGTGGCAGAACACTATGGCAAAGGCAACTTATTAAAGCAAGAGTTTAACTTGCTTACAGTTTTAGACATGACCATCATGGCAGGGGGTGGAGGGGTGGCAGGCGGGCACAGAGCTGGAGCAGTAACTGAGAGCTTACATGTTGAGACAACAACCACAAGACAGAGAGAAAGGAGGAGGGGGCTAGCTGAGGATGTTGTGGGCTTTTGAAACCTCAAAGCCCACCCTCAATGACACACCTTCTCTGACAAGGTCAAACCTCCTCATCCTTCTCAAACAGTTCCACCAACTGGGGACCCAGCATTCAAACATAGGAGCCTATGAAGGCTATTCTCATTCGAACCACCACAGCTGGCTGGCCAGTGAGCCCCAAGAGTCTCTCATCTCTGCCTGCTCAATGCTGCGATTACAAGCATGGCATCACACCCAGCTTTTTCACAGGTTTCTGGGGGTTGTACTCAGGTCTTCGTGCTTTCAAGACAAGTACTTTAGTGATTGAGCCCAGGTTTGGGTCTTTATTACTATATAGTTGGCCTGATGAATTAATTCTTTGTTACATTCCCTTAAGTGGCCTTGACACTGTGTCTTGTCTCTGAAACAGAGCCATCACACTGGAGAATCAGTTGGTGATCCTCGATACAAAAGAGAGTGACGCTGGGGCTTACTACGTGCAGGCTGTGAACGAGAAGAACGGAGAGAACAAGACAAGCCCCTTTATCCACCTGAGCATAGCACGTGAGTTTTGGAAATCCAGCTGATGGTCCTGAAAGAGAGTCTTGAGTGGCGGGACACCATCCAATGCTTCTTGTTTCTCTGGTGTGGTTTATGGTTTAATATTGGTCAGTTGTTGATAGTTCAAAGGGCTTCGGAGTGATTGACTCCTTTGACTGGTTTGCAGATGATAGGAATTTTATAATTTTAACCCCAGAGCTTACTTGTTTTGCGGACTTAAAAATGTTTGTTATTTTTGTCCACTGCCAATATCATTGTTTTAACAACTTCTTCAGATTGTACCTATGGGTTTTATTTGAGACTAAGATGTAGGTTATAGTCTGTTAACCTAAGAATAACAATCTTGAGAAAGAGAAAGTGTGCATATACAGCTGTGTTTAAATTAGTGATATTTGGGGCCAGCAAGATGGCTCAGTGGGTAAAGGAGCTCGAATCTTGATGACCTAAGTTCCTAAAATCAATTCCCAGGCTCGTGTGGTAAAGGAGGGTACTGATGTCCAGAAGTTACACACACACACACACACACACACACACACACACACACACACACACATCATGACATGAATTTTAAAAAATTAACAGAATTTTAAAAAGTAGGTTTAGTGGCCGAGGCTTATCATCCTCCCAATCAGGAGACTGAGACAGGAGGATTACAAATTCTGTTGCCTATTACCAAGTGAGCACTAATCCAACTTGGACAATTTATAGAGACACTACCTCAAAATTCTGAAAGGCGGTGTCTAAGCATTATCCGTTGCTCATTTCTCACTCGACTCAACTAAATACACATAAGTTGCAGTGATAGATCCAGTTTATTTAGGGAAGTTATAGTTCAAAGAAAAACTTTAAATATTTGGACTTTGAAATTTTACTAGCAAAAGTTAATTCAGAAGAATGGGAAAAATAACCCCAAGTATGAACTGTGAGCTATACCAGCTTCCAACATACATGTCAGAGGTATGTCCTCACATGCTGGCCAGTGTGCCCTTTCATGGTATGAGACACTCGAGAACATGCCAGTGGGGAACAGTCTTGGAAGGTGAATTTCAGAGTGCTATCCCAGCACACGGGCATGTGTTATCTGTGGATTTTATCTTCCTGAATACACTTGGAGGCTTGCGGGAAGTGATTTTCTGTGTGTGCTTTTTGAAATGTGTGGGGTGAACTGTAGTGTTTGCTTTGCCTCGTGTCTCAGGACAACTGCTTTGCTAGAGGGGGAAGAATGCTCAGGGAGATGTCTGCCTTAAGCACTGGGTGCTGGTTCTGGGGTTTGAGGGAGTGTGTCCTCAGATACCCGTTACATCCTGACAAGTGAGCTGTGTGGCTCTGCTGTGACTCCACCATCAGCTCTTTTAATTCTTTTTTTTTTTGTTGTTGTTTTTTTTTTGTTTTTTTTTTTTGTTTTTCGAAACAGGGTTTCTCTGTGTAGCTTTGTGCCTCTCCTGGAACTCACTTGGTAGCCCAGGCTGGCCTCGAACTCACAGAGATCCGCCTGGCTCTGCCTCCCGAGTGCTGGGATTAAAGGCGTGCACCACCACCACTGGGCCAGCTCTTTTAATTCTTAAGTGTGTGTGTGTGTGTGTGTGTGTGTGTGTGTGTGTGTGAGAGAGAGAGAGAGAGAGAGAGAGAGAGAGAGAGAGAGAGAGAGAGAGAGAGAGAGAGAGAAGCCTGGCCAGAATTCAGCTTTTCACTTGGGTACTAGAATTTGCAATTCAGATTCTCCTGATAGTGCAGAAAGCACTCTTACCCACTGAGCCGTCTCTCTCCCCCTTCCTCCTCTTTTTAAGGCAGGTTCTCTCGCTCACTGATTCAGCTAGACTTGGGTGATCCTCGGGGATCTGCCTGTTACCACCGACCCAGCACTGTGCATTGGAGATCTGTTTCTGTGTCCAACCTTTATATGTGGCTCTGGGTGATAGAATTAAGGGTCTATGCTTGCCCAACAAGCACTTTACTGACAGCCATTCCTCCGGCCCCTCAGAGCTTCCTTAATTCTGAGGAACTGAGTTCTCCCCAGATCATAGCCCAGGCAGACTGAGGATTAGTCAGGCCTTTTAATGCACATTGATCGGATGGGGCGTCACAACTTCCCACGTGTGATACTCTGCTATTGGAAGAACTGCTGTTGTTGAGAGCCAGAGGAAAGTGAGCACCACTGACCAAGATGTTTTCAGCGGCAATAACAAGAGATAGAGATTGTATTACCAAGGAGCTCCTGACTATTGCTAATGATTGCCCAGTTTTATAACTAGAGGCATTCATTCTGTTCAGCAAATCTGATTTAGCACTCGATTGTGATATACATAGGATAATGATGGCCAAAGAGAGTGGCATTCTGGCTCAGAAACAAGGAAACCAGCCTTAGCCTGTTAGAAGAGGGGAAATGATTGCTCAAGAAGTTCTGGTTCCCATAATACTTCTATTCCAGATTTACAAAATGGTTAGCACACTGACTTCCAATGGTCTGTTCTGACCTGTGGTAGAGACTAGAACTAATACAGTGTATTTTCAAAGTCCCTTCTGAATGCAATACTGTGGCAGTAGATAATTGGAATATGTAAAATTTTTGCAATAATTTCAGCTCTACCCCAACCAAAAAGTATATAAGAAGCCACTCATAAATATTATAATTAACCAACTCACGTCTTATTCCCTTGTAAAATATTATCTTTTCATTGGCATTGGGTTAAACACTTACAGTTGAGCTATAATGAGATTGGTACTGAAGACTTATGTTGTGTTAGGTAAAACCCTGCATTCTGTTCCTTTGTGTAGTCTTCACTTTTTATCAAAACCAGATATGGTGTGGGAAGGGAGGAGGTGGAAGAACTGGTCTTATTTTAATTCTTAGGCGAACCTTCCCCTGACGCATCAGACTTAGCTAAATGTTAAATGGAACCAATTATGCATTTTCCCAGTAGAAGTTCTATTTGAAAACCTCTAAAGATCAGAAGCCTTGATAAATCTACAAACCTCTCAAGGATATGTGCTTAAATGTGGCTGCCGGTGTGTCACACAGTACCGTGTAAGTGGGAGCGACATCTTGGGATGGGCATGTAGCATCCCATGAGGCTTTGAAGCATGATAGGCCCATCACCCCCCTGGATGCTTTATGGAATAAGGCATTCTCAAGAGCCATTCACATTTTTATTGAACTTGGGGGCAGGGGAGGTGGTTCACAGCCTGTGCTTCAAGCCACGTTCAGCCCCCTATCCTCAATATGCCAATTAAAAGAATCAATTAATTGCAGAAAGCAGAAAAAGGGATGTTTGTCCAATGTGGCCACATTGGGAAGAGGGGCAAAGCTAACCCTATCTCCCCAGGTCCACCTTTGGGGGGTCCTGAAGTGAGATTGAAGATTGATTTAATAGAAGGGCCAAGGATATGCACAGCTAAGCAGCCCTGGTCAAGGTGTAGTTCCCCCACCACTGTCTGAGCTTCCGTCTCATACTGTTAGGTGTTCTGACAAGAACTGTAAAATCTCTTCCTGGAGACAACCTCCGACTCTGCTTGGACCTTTCTGTCTCTATAGAATGTCTTCATCTCTGCCAGGCCCCTTAGAGCAGCACAGCCAAGGTGTGCTGTGTCTACAGCCTCAGATGTCTGTTTTGTATTTTCCTGAGGTAGCCTTTTGTGAGGACACCGCAGGAGAAGGTTGACAATTTAAAAAACAAAAAGCCACTAGCATTCCAGAAGAACCGAAAGGTATTTCAGCCAATTAGCATTTAGTGAATATAGATGTTTCCCCCACCCCTTTTTGTCTAGAGAATAAAGTAAGGGACCTCGGTTTAGTGGGTGTGCATGATCCAGTGCTGGGAATTAAACTCTGGAAGGATGGTACTACAATTAGCTAAAAAATGAATTACCGCTGGACCCACCTCTCCTTTGCTATAATGTAGGGATAGAGGGAGAGACAGGGTTAACCTTGTCTCTGTTTCTAAATAGTGTGCTGTCACCTGCTAACAGGAGACATTTCCAGAACGTGTGTGGTATGTGTGTGTGTGTGTGTGTGTGCATGTGTGCACATATGTGTGCATGTGTGTGTGCATGTGTGTGATATTCATGTGTACACATGGAGGCCACAGGTGGTTGTCTTCCTCAGTTGTTCTCAATCTCATTTTCAGAGACAGGTTTCTAAACTGAACTGGAAATCAGCTATTGGCTAGGCTTGCTGGTCTACCTGTCCAGCACTGGGGTTAGACACTATACCCTACAGACACTACACTTTTGCCAGGCTTTTTATGTGGGTTCTAGAGTATCTGAACCCAGATGTTCATGCTTGGAGGGTAAGTATTTTATCAACTGAACCATCTCCCAAAGCACAGTGGCTGAATATCTTGGCTGCACTTGAAGCTTATGGGAAGCAAAAGATAACTATGTATGGATAAAAATAAACTTTTAAAATGCATGGAGTGTTAGAGCTGAAACATGGTCCCCTAATGGGACCACACGCTGTGCCATGCCTATTTAGTGGATGGCATTATTAGGTATCAACATTTCTCCCCTTGTATGTGGTTGGGAAGATAGTGTGGCATGGGCCAGTCCGGAAGGAGAGTCCTGTCCCTCCATCCAGGCTCCCAGAGTAGCCTTGCTCCCTCACTGGGGCAGACTTCCTTTGACATTCTAACATGACCTAAGCCACCAGATGTTAAGGACATAGGGAGCACGGGAAAACATTCCACATGAATTTTTCATAGCTAGCTCCCGCAGCTCAGGTGCACACCCAAAAAAAGAATGGGCTGAACTTGCCTGGAAGTAGACATTTCCATTCTGAGGTCAGACCCAGGCAAGCTTTATAAACCTGTCAGCCTGCTTTGCCCTTTCATTTTGAAAAGTTTACAACGAGTTACCTTCTGCGTATTGGCTCTTCCACACTGAATTAATATGTGAATGGGAGTTTCCTCTAAAAAAAAAAAGAAGCCTACAGTTAGGAGATAGGATGGGTTCTGCACAATGATTAATCAATCATTGTTTAAAAGCCGTCGTACGTACTTTCGACACATCATCACTTCTGACCCAATATTCAAAATGTCCAGTGTAATGAGATTCTCTGTGAGGGATGAAGCTCAGATTAAACCAGAAATGACTGCCTCTCTCCTTCCTGCTTTCTTCACCTCTTTCATTTTAATGTCTGCTCTTCAAACAACATTTCCAGATAGGCTATCATTTTAGCTGATCCTCCTTCAGGCTGACAAACCCGGCTTTTAATTCTGAAGCCCACTTAACATTCTTTTGTCCTCTATCATGCTAATTTAACGGCAGCCTCATAGATGGTTAGTAGTTGAAAGCGGGTTCCGGAGAATAATGTCTTCGCACAGTCATCCGAGAGGACTGCCCTGTAAAACACGGCTTTTTGTGTGCCCGGATGAAATCCTATCTTATTTTCCTCATGCTTTTAATATTAAAAGGATGAAAGGGAGCAGGTGTAAGCCTTTGAATCGACTCTGGCATGGGTTGGCTTCCTAAAGCAATAGGAAGCATTTGAAAATAGTCTCTCCAAACCAATGCGGAGACCTTGGGTCTTCCATCCTGGTTGAGCCGCTTAGAATCCAGCCGCAACTCCATAGGGCGCATGATGCTTTGCTGCCAGAATTCTCAGAAACGTAAGTCGGAAGTGTTCTGTGTCCTGAGGTCAGCTGTCTAACCACACAGCTAGCTAGGTACCTCACTTGTTCTACCCAGCAAACGCTGCCCTCCTCCTCTCGCGGGTGATGGTAGGCAGAACCAAGACCCACCCTCATCGTCTCCAGAGTCCTTCTGTGAACCTATGAGGAAAGAAGCCATGTTAGAGCTGCAGAGATGACTCAGCAGTTAAGAACACTCACAGAGGACCTGAGTTCTGTTCAGGCACCCATGTCTGACAGCTCACAACTACCTGTTAACTCCAGTTCCAGGGCATCCAGTGCCCTCTGTGGCCTCTACATGCCGCCTGCACTCACATACACACACCCACATGCAGACACACAAACATATACATACTTGAAAGTCAAGTCAAGGAGGAGAAGGAGGAGAAGGAGAAGCAGCTCTGAGGGCTGAGGCTGTAGCTCAGCTGGGACAAGGCTTACGCAGCATGCACAAAGCCCCCGGTTTGATCCCCAGTACCATATAGACTGAGCCTGGTAGTAAAGTGCCTGTGATCCCAGTGCTCAGGAGGTGGAGGCAAAAGGATCAGATGTTCTAAGTCATCCTCAGCTACATAGAGAGTTCAAGGCCTGCCTGGGCTACGTGAGAACATCCGAGAAAGGAAAAAAAAAATCCCCGAGCATCTGTCCCTAGTATAGGAATACTTATTTAATCATTAGCTACAACATTCACTGATCTGAAGGAAGCCAACTGTCTCAGGTGTCTTGCTGACCCTGGAAGCTTCATCCTGCACCACACTGTTCTCTTGGCATCTTCCCCATGGCAGCTTCATTCTGTCTTGATGTCTCATGGATGAGCACAGTGAACACTTGGTAAATGGAAGCCTTTACTTTACTTGGTCTTGACATTATTGAACTGTTTGGCCAAATGCTTATGCCATGTAGTTGTTCCCTGTGAATGTGGCCTCCAAGTTCAGCATGGCCTCTGTGGTAGCATCCCAAATACCCTAAAGCTGTGGTTTCTCCCCAGGAATACTTTTATATCCACTAGTCATGCTGTGAGAATTCATTCAGTTCAACAAAATACACAAGTCCACAAATCTCCTTCTTTCTGGCAAAGGTGAAACTGTAGCCTATTGCAAAGTCACAGAAGCACACAGACTTGTGAGGACATCCTGTCCACTGGCTCACCATGTGGTCCCTTGGGATAGCTTGCATACAGGGTTCAACTTCAGGTCACCCAATTAAAGGATGCAGTCTGTATGATCATTACGGTTAGCACACAGTATTCTACTTATGTTCTCAGCTAAAATGTAAGTTAAAACCACAACTTAAATATTTTGTTTCTGAGCCCCACGTGGCACAGGAGGATGGATAGTGAGTGGGTGGGTGGGTAGATGGATGAATGGGTGCATAGATGCATGGATGGATGTTGAGTGGGTGGGTGGGTAGAGGGATGAATGGATGGAGAGTTGGTAAATGGATAGGTGGATGGGTGGGTGGATGGATGGATGGATAGATGGATAGATGGATGGGTAGATGGACAGATGGATAGGTGGTGAGTGGGTGGGTGGGTAGATGGATAAATAAATGAATGGATAGAGAGTTGGCAAATGAATAGGAGAGTGGGTGGATGGATGAATGGATTGGTGAGTGAAGTTAAAATAAGAGGCTAGGCGATGATACTCACCAATACTTCAATATCAACAAAAAGACCTTGAGTGCCAGGGCTGTAATTTAGTGGTAGAACACTTGCCTACCATGTATGATACCCTAAATTCAAATTCTAGCCCTATCCCCCCTACCATCACCACCAAAGAAAAGAAGGTAAAAATGACTTCAAGTTTCATTGACAATACTTTAGGGCTTGGGAATTTGGCTCAGTTGGTAAAGTGCTTGTCAGGAGAGCTTGAGGGCATGAGTTCAGATCCCCAGCATCCACATAAAAAGCTGAGCATGGTAGCATGTGTGTGTGCATAATCCCAGTGCTAGGGAGATGGAGACAAGAGAATCACTATTGTTCCCTGGCTTGCCAGTCCAGCTGAATTGGTGAGCTCTAGACCAATAGAGACCCTGCTTCAAACACAAGCTAAACATGTCTCCTGATAACACTTGAAGTTGACTCTGACTTCCACAAGCACAAACACACAGATATGCACATGCACACTAATGGGAAGAACACTACATGCTCTTCACTGCTGAGCCAAGTCCCCAGCCCCTGTGATGCACTTTTTGATTGAATGTTAGAAATCATATCAGTAACTCAGGGTGAGAGAAGAGGTTTGGTTTTTGCTTCTTCTTTTTTTTTTTTTTCTTTCCAAGACCATATGGTCTCTGGGTGAAATGTAAATTCACATACATACTACTTCAATGGCTGTGATGAATGATCAATAAAATACTTTGAGTCAGTAAATATAACAAATTAGGATAAAAGTGTGGAAGGAAAAGGATGGAAATATCAGCTCCAGAGGGGATTCGGAGAAGGATGTAAAATCCCTACGTAGAATAGGAACTGGACCGTGTGCTTTAAAATGGCTAGTGGATGTGTGACATCTTTAAACATGGCCCATCCAATATTTAGATTCCATTGAATACATAGAAAAGAGTGCTGAAAGAGTTTAATTTCATTAAAATATGCCAGCATGCTAAAACACACTGAAAATTGTATTTGCATTCTTTTACATTTTATGACAAGAAATTCTAGATGTCAACCTAAAATGTGGAAATGATAGATGGTTTTACAGAATGATTTCAGGTGATCAAGGAGTAAAATATTGTTCTGGGGTGTTTGCAGGTTTGGTCGTGATCTCTAACTAAATATACTATTAAATGGTTCTCCAGGGACTTGGTAAAATGAGGGGCAAGTCTTCCCTTGAGCACCAGATAGATGTGTTCTTGTATATGCTCTTCCCCTGTTCCTCATTAGCTCCCCTGGAGTCCATGGTCAACTCCATTTCACAAGCTAGAAGATCAAGACTTTGAGGGTAGAGCTTGGGACCCAGTTCACAAGCTCACTCACACAATCATAGGCTGCTGGCCCGTCACAAAGTCACTGACTGTCTTAGTCAGTGTTCTGTTGCTGTGAGGAGATACTGTGACCGTGGCAACTCTTATAAAGGAAAGCATCTAGTTGGGACTTGTGTTTCAGAGGTTTAGTCCATCATCATCATGACAGAGAACATGGAAGTATGCAGGCAGACAGGGTGCTAACAAGGTAGCTGAGAGTTCTACATCTGGATTGACAGGCAGCTGGAAGAGCAAGAGACACTGGCTCTGGCTTGAGCATTTGAAACCCACCCAAAGCCCACCCTCAGTGACATACTTCCTTCAGCAGAGCACACCTACCCCAGCAAGACCACACTTCCTAATCCCTGTCAAGTAACACCACTCCCTAATGACCAAGCATTCAGATATATGAGCCTCTGGGGGCCATTCCTGTTCAAACCACCATACTACCACACCGATCAATCACAAGATCATTTACCCAGGCTTAAGATCACTGACCTAGTCTCATGATCACTGATCCAATCACAAAATTGCTGACACAGTCACAATGTTACTGACCCAGTCAAGAGAATAGTCAATTCTGAGGACTCAAGACAATGTCTATATGACTTCTCCCCGCAATCTAGTGACTCCTCATAAGGAGACTATTATATGTCCTAGGTCATATGACAAAAGTGGGGACACAGCCTGCTTACCCTTCCACTGGGGATTCTCTGAGAGCCCTGCTCCACCTGGACCCTTGAGAGCCTGTGATTGTTTTGTAAAGGAGGAGGCCTTCTGTCTTGGTGGCAACACCCCTCCCACTGAACACTGGGTCTACATGACAGTGGTGTGCTAGCTATGCATACTAAGCTGTGAGGCTGACATGACACCCCAGAGTGCCATAGCAAAGTATGTTTGAGTGGACAGTAATCCTAGGTAAGGCTTAGGGGTGGAGTGGATGTGAAACTGGAAGTGGAGTTGTGTGTGTGTGTGTGTGTGTGTGTGTGTGTGTGTGTGTCTGTGTGTCTGTGTGTGTATGTGCATTCCTGCACATGTCTGCATGTTCACGTGGAGGCTAGAGGTTAACTTTGGATGTCTTCCTTGATCCCCCTTCACCCTATGTAAGCCATGGTCTTCAACTAAACCTGGAGCTCACTAATTCTGCTAGATTGTCTGGCCAACAAGCCCCAGGGTCATTTCATCTCTGCCTCTCTAGCATTGGGATTCCAGGCATACATTGCCATGTCTGGCTTTTATGTGGGTCAAGTCTTTGTCCTTTTGAGGCAAGCCAGTGCAGCGGTTATTATTGGCAAAGGTGCCTTTGATACTGTGGAGAATGTAAAGGAAGATACGCTCTGTCCCATGGATTTCTAAGAAGGATGTTCGTGGAGCTCCTAGTTCCCAGCAAGGACACGCAACTCATATACCTTTCCCAATGAGTGAGCGCTCAGGAGAATTTGTTCACCAAGCTGACCTGCCCAGTTGGAATTAGTAAATAGACCATAAGTATTCATTTACTTCTGCCAATTATGAGCTGAGTATTTAAGGGCACAGATTACCATCTGGTGCTGATTTGCCTAATCAGATTTTTCACAAACTCCTCCACCAAGTTCAGCTTTAATAACTCCGGCAAACCTTCTTCCCTCTGCCCTCTTGTTAAATGCACCAATTTAAATGATCATACACAGATATGTCAGCGTGGGAGTCCACTAATGGTGCCAGTTTAAGGGCTGGAACTTGAAGTTGCCCTTATAGTATTTACCCTTGACTATGGAGTCTGAAATTTTAAGAACTTGTCTGAAGTTAGCCGACAGGGGCCTTAAGTTAATTCCATTGTAGACTTGACATATGAAGGAGTAATATTTCGAAATGTATACTCTATGGAAGGACTCAGCATTGTGGTTCATCCACACTGCCCTGCTCCCGTCCATTGCATGCTGTAGACCCTACTGCTCCATCACCTTCATTACTAGTAAGAAAAGACAGGAAATTTGGGGAGCTCAGGAGATGCCCAGCAGTTAAGAGCATGTACTACACCTTTAGAGAACCTGACTTTGGGTTCCAGCAGCTAGTTCAGGTGGCTCCCAACCACCTGTAACTCCAGTTCTAGGGGATCTAACATCCCCTTGTAACCTCCATGGGCATCTGCCTAATTGTGCTACACATAGAATCATGCATGTTCATACATGTATGCATAAATAAAAAAATAAGAATAAACCTTTTAAAAGATACGGACGTTTTAGGGGGCTATAAAGAAGGGGGTTGGCAGTTGAATTTTCTTACAGTCATTCTCTTAGCTGTAGCATGGTCCCATCACATGTCTTGTCTGGGGAATCCCTAACTGAAGTCAGCTATGGTGGCTGCCCAGGAAGAGACCACAGAGCTAGCAGTTAGTCATAAATGTGGTTTTCCTGGAAAAAAAAACAAACCCTGTATTTATTCAATAGTCAATTACAAATAGTAATCCTGGTTAGTTCCCTGGTGTGGGGATTTTAGTAGTTATTTTTCTGTTTTACTCAGTCATCCCCAGTTCATTTCCTCATATGAACGAGCTCGGTGTTCTGAGGCTACTAATTAAGAAACACCTGTCGGCATTTTTTCCGTACTTGGGAGTTTTGAGGTTTTCTAAATCCAGATTGATTTGCCAGACTAAATTGTCTTTTAACACCTCATCTTTCAGAAAAGCGGGAACATACGATGTTCTGAAGGACAGAGTGGAACCAATTGCTTTAGTAACAGTGTTGAGGGCACTTGTGTTACCACTGAACACCCAACAAAAGCGCCTTCTGGGAGGGGGGCTTTATTTTGATCGACAACTCAAAAGTACAGTGTGTCACAGCAGGGAAGGAGTGGTGACGAGAGCCTGAGGCAGCTGGTCACGTGGCATCTGCAGTCAAGAAGCAAAGAGAGGTGGATGCTGGGACTCAGCTCGCTTTCTCCTTTTTTATGTAGTCCAGGATCCCAGCCCATAGAGCCACCCATCCCCAGGGTGGCTCTCCCCACCTCAGTGAACACAATCTAGATAACCCCTCATAGACCCCAGATGTGCTTAGAACTTTGTTTCCTGGGTGATTCCACATCCTGTTAAGTTGACATTTAGTACTTTTGCCAGGGAGAGGGGGGAGAGGGAGGGTGTGAGACAGGGTCTCTCTGTGTAGCCCTGGCTGCCCAGAACTCACTCTGTAGACCAGGCTGGCCTCAAACTCACAGATCAGCCTGCCTCTACTAGAATTAAAGGTGTGCACCACCATGCCAGGCTGGACACTCAGTATTAACCATTAAAGTATTCTAATGTCTTACCTGTTAACTCTAGCTTCTAACACACAAATAAAGACAGGAAATATGATTTGTCTCAAAGTTTAATAAAAAGCACACTATGGTAGTTGTAGTAAAAAGAGCCATTTATTGAATGTCTACTATGTATGCACTATGCAAATATTATGCTCCATTAAAACTATTGACCCCCATGAATCTCTATTGGGGGAAAACAACAAGAGGTAACAAGGTCCGTATCGTCCTCATTTTACAAGTGAGGAAGCAAATCAAAGGAATAAATAACTTGCACGGCCCTGCACAGTTCACTTGGTAGTGTAGATTTGAACCCAGGTCTGTCTTTCTCCAAAGACACTTTCAGTATTTTACTCACTTGCGATGCAGAATTGCATTTGACTTTAGAAATCATGTTGGAATTTCTCAGCTGGCCCCTGCTTTAGTACATGCTGCCTAACAGTGGTCATCTCTTTGTGGCACTCAGTTTCCACCTTTACTGCTCAGCCATAATGTTTTATGACTGATCACTGTAAATGACTCTCTTTGGGCCCTTATAGATGGCAATTACTGCAGGTAATTAAAGCTGCAGATCTTTACAGTGTGCCTGAGAACACTAAATCAAGCTTCAGAAAGATCAGGCGAAATGTCTGTTACAGAGAATAGCTGTTTCCCAGTATTCTGAAGTCTGTTACCAAAGCCAAAGCCAGCACCGAACCCTTGCTTTCCCAAGAACACTGTGTGTGAGCTGGACGGAAGTGGGATTTATTTTAAAAATAGTAGGGCCAGAAGCTTACAGGCAGAGGTAGCCTGTGTGTCCTAATTAGCAATCTTCTGCTAGAATCCCTGTCGTCTTTGTTACTTCAGGTCATTATGCTGCCCAGGCCCTCTCACCTTTTACCAGCTTCAGGAACAGACTCTTTTACCACTAATCAGCTCCCAGCCCTTCCTTCCAGCTTCCCATGGCTCTGTGTTTAGCAGAAGTGGGCAGAGGAAGGAGCATTGGACCTATGACCCAGCTGTCCGTGCACTCTGCTCTGTGTCTAGACAGGTCAGCAGGGAGAACCTGGGATGTTGGCTCAAGAAACTGTTAGTTTATGTAGTTTTATAGAACATAAAGACGTGAGCTGGTTTTGTCGGATTCACCTTAGTTATAGTGTCAGTGACCAGGGAGTCTGAAAGCTGTAATGGTGTCATGATTTTCCAGCAGGCAGGGGAACAAAGGGGAACCAGAAGGGTCAGACGAGCAGATCTCCAGAGAGAGGACTGGGAAGATGGCTCAGTGAGGGAAGCTCTTGCCATGCAAGTGTAAGGTCCAGAGTTCAGATCCCCAAGACCTGTGCAAAGCAGGATATGGCAGCACCTGTCTGTAGTCCCAGCGTGCCTACATCAAAACACAAAGGAGAGACACTTGTGGACGAGCCAGCCTGGTCCACGCAGCAGTGAACAAGAGACTCACTATCAAAGATGAGAGATGAGGGCTGACGCTTGAGGTTGGCCTCTGACCTCTACATATGTACACAGAGTCACAGAGTCTCTCTCTCTCTCTCTCTCTCTCTCTCTCTCTCTCTCTCTCTCTCTCTCTCTCTCTCTCTCTCTCAATCACAAGAAATATATTTAGGGGCATCTACTAGTCTTACAGAAGACCCAAATTTGGTCTCAGCAACCATATCAGGCAGCTTACAACCACCTGCAACTTTGCCTCCAAGAGATCCAATGCCCTTTTCTGGCCTCTCTGGGCATATACTCATATGGTACACACACACACACACACACACACACACACACACACACACACACACAAAGAAATCTTTAAGAAGATAATCCATGAAAGAATACATATCCCTCTGTTCTGGTTCCAGCATGGACTTGTGGAAAGTTCAGGAGAGGGACCCATCAGCTGACACTTAGAATGGCAGTGGGAAGACTCCCACCCAGTGTGACACATACATACTGAATTGGAACATACAATCCTGAGCCTGGTACGGTGGCACAAGCAGGTAATTCCAGCTCTTGAGCACAGAAGCAGGAGTGCCAGGAGGAGTTCAAGGCCAACCTTAGCTTCATGACAAGTGGAAGGCCAGCCTAGGTTAGAAGAGATCCACTCACAAAATACATGTACACAGACACATAGACATACAGAAAACACACATACACACACATACACACACACATAAAAACAGATACTCACACATAGACAAACACACAGAGATACAGATATACACAGACACACACACAGACCAACACACATAGAGACAAACACAGAGATACATACACAGAGACACACACAAACATGCACAGACGGAGACACACAGATACATACACAGACAAACACATACAGAGACACAGATACACACACACAGACAAACACACACACACATACATACACAGACTCACTGAGACACACGCATACAGACACAGACACACACACACACACACACACACACACACACACACACACACACACACGGGGGTGGATGTGGAGAAGGAAGAGGAGAGATAAATAGATGTGATATGTTCCTTACCCTGCCTGGATGGTCTTCGTTGCTTGGAAGCTAGGATGGGGTCTTTTGTTAGAGGATCACAACAGTCTCCATGGTTGGTTGTCACCACCAACCCCATGACCACTGATGTCACCATCACTGCTGTGCTTACCGTGACCATCTTTGTCACCATTACCACGGTTATCATAGTGCTCCCATTTCTTCCCCAATTAATACCCAGTCTCCCTGACAGAATGGTCTGGGGTGTTTTTTTTCATTCGGGGTTTGGGGGCTAATTCCATTTGGGAAACAGTCCTGTACACACGGGCTCTGGAATTCAAGACCCTCCCTGCCTATTCATTCTCTTTAGACAGAGAGATCTGGGCAAAGTAACCTATGCATAAATTAACCTTTGCTTATTAGTTCATTCCAGACCATCTGAGTACTTTTTTCCTTCAGTACTCAAGAAAACTTAACTCCTGGATTGAGAAAATGGCCTTGGGAAAAATTATGCAAAAATGGTTCCATCATCAAAAAGTACAAAGTGAATAGGCAATATTTTGACCTTTCATTTCCTATTTTGCTTCAGGTATTGTGGCATTAAGTGTATTTGTGATTTTAAAGGGTAAGGGTAGTTCTTATTTGAACCCTGCCCTGTCCCTGAGATTAGCTGGGCCACATGTACATCTTAAGCGCTGTAGAAGGGCTGGTGTCCAGTCATTTGGCTTCCATTGTTCTGATTGGCTAGTGCACTTGCCATTTAACCAATGTTAAACATTTTGCATATGACTCCAGGCTGAAACAATGCTCAAGGACACATAGAACAGCAGACATGTCATCATAACTACCACGACCGTGTGTGTGCATTTGTGTAGCACTGTACGTGTGAGTACAGGTCATGTAGAGGTCAGGGGACCACCTTGGATGTTGGTCCTTGGATCTTTTGCTTGAGACAGAGTCTCTCCATGTCCTGGAACGTCACCACATAAGCCAGGCTCTCTGACCCAGAGCTTCCAGGGAACCTCCTGAACTGGCCTCCCAACTGCCTCTGGCCCTCCTCACATTTGCAAGGTGAGCCAGCTCCACAGTCCCTGGCTCCGTGCCTGAGGTCCACACTGAAGCAGCCTTAGAAGCATTGCTGGTTCCTTTCGGCTTCGAGAGTTTTCACGTCTCGTTTCTATCCCCAAAGTGATTCCTCCCTTGGCCTCTTTAGAAAATTCAGCTCATTTCCATACTTCATTCAGAAAATACACAGCACGTGTACCCAGCATTGTGAGAAACTAAATAAAGATACGCAGCCCTTGCCTGTGCAAGCCTCCTTTTGCAGGGAGAAGCAGACTCAGAAGAAATGAGAGGAATCCGCCGTTCAGCATGCCAGATGCAACGGAGTTATGCAGAGAACGCAGCAGAAGCACAGGCCAGGGAGCTATTAATCCTGCTTTCGAGGTCGGAATAGCTTTGTTAGCAGAACTCTTTAAAAATCTTTTCTTTTATGGGGCCATGCACCGCCTGTGAGACGATTAAGAATGGGAGATCGGGGGAGAGCGGCTCCATGTGACCAGGGGCCTTGTCATTTCTTGTTTCAACACAACATCCTCAGTGAGACCTCAGTTCACACAACCTCCTTCCAAGAGTCCTTACTGTGTGGCCGCGTCGGCACCATGATAGAAGTGTCACAAGGGCAGGGGACTTTGTGTCTCCCTCCAAGAATCTTAAAGAATGGGTAACAGATAACTGCACTAGATATACTTGTCCCATGAAAGTCTATTCAGTGTGGGAGTTTTGCTGTATGTGTATGTGTGTGTGTGTGTGTCTATGTATGTGTGTTTATGACTGTGTCTCTCTCTCTGTGTCTGTATACATGTGTGTATATATATCTGTGTGTATGTGTGTGTGTCTCTGTGTTTGTGTGTCTGTGTGCGTGTGTCTGTGTATGTGTCTCTCTCTCTGTGTATATGTATGTTTCTCTCTGCATATATGTGTGTATGTGTGTGTGTCTCTGTGTATATGTATGTTTCTCTCTGCATATATGTGTGTGTGTGTGTGTGTGTGTGTGTGTGTGTGTGTGTGTAAAACTCTCTTTCTCGGTCTGTGTGTATGTAAGCATGTCTCTGTGTGTGTGTCTCTCTGTGTATGTATATGTGTGCCTGTGTGTCTGTGTGTGTATATAACTCACTGATTCAGCTAGACTGGCTGGCCAGTGAGCTCCAGGGATCCATCCACCTGTCTCTGTCCCCCTAGACTGGAGTCACAGGCACACATTGCCACACTGGGCTTTGTATGTGGGTTCTGGGAATTGGAACACAGATCCCCATGTGTTCACAGAAGCACCTCTCTGACGGAGCCGTCTCCCCACCTTCCTTCTGACTCGATCCTGGCTTCTGGACTGAGGGTCCTGCCCCAGCAGCCGCGTTGTCTCTCCTCTGGCTTCGTTTCTTCTGCTGTTCCTTTGGGCATCCTTACTCCACGTGTGAGGAGACAGCCATGTTTAGCCTTTGGAACAATGATCTTCTTGTCTTTCTGCCTTTTCTTTTTCTTCTTGAAGATCTTAAGTATCACCCTTGGTCAGATTTCCTCTCCAGACCCCAATGCCAGCCTGGAGGTGGTTGGTCTTGTCAAGTAGGAAACTGGATGAAACATATTTAATGCTTAGGTCTACTCTGTCTGTAAAATACTGGGGCTTGGCTATTTTCAGAGGAGTCTGTTTCCGTACCCCCAGTTTCCATTCCAATGCTCTCCTGGAGCTGGTCTACGAGAATGGGCCCTCGCCCCATGCAGGCTCAAGAGCGGATCTTCTCTTGCCTGTGTTCTCCGAAGCCCCCACCTTCTTGTGCATTGCTGTTGGCTCTACAGTTTCTTATTAGACAGCAGAAGGAGCACCTTAGCCCCAGGCAGAGGTGCTGAGAAAGCAGACACCTTCCATGCTTGAGGAGGAAATCTGCCTAGTGACATAGAGTTCTTAGCTGCTGGCAAAGTTGGAGGGTGACTTGGTCAAGTTGTCAGTCAACAGCATCATTTGAAACTGAACTGGAGATGTGGCTCAGCCAGTAGAGTGATTGCCTGGCATTCATGCAGCCCTGAGATTCCATCCAGAACACTGCGTAAACACCTGTAATCCCTGAACTCTGGAGGTGAAGGCAAGGGATCAAAAGTTCAAGGTCATCCTCAGCTAAAGGGAAGTTTGAAGGCACCCTGGGTTGCAAAGAGATCCTGTGTCAAAAACAAAAATAAACAAGCAAACAAAAACTATAGTTTTCTGGTAAACTACTGTGATTTAGAGCAACCCCAAGTGAAGTCAATGAATTGAGATTGTCACAGTAAAACTTCATTCCCCCTGGCTTATCTCTGAAAGACGTTTTCTCAGTGAGTACATTTATTAAAATGAAAAATAGAAATAAAATCGATGCCGAATGCCGTTTCATTTTTGCTAGAAGTAATATTCATCCATGAATACAGGAACTAATTAAAAAAAAGAACGCTCCATTCATCTCATTAAAAGATGTGCTCTGCAGTTTGCCTTTCATATTCCATAATGATTTGTAAAAATTTGTCATGGCATTTGTGAGTCTGATTAATTACTAATAATCACTACAATGGGTAACTAATCCATAAATTTTTAATAGTTGAAACTTTAGGCTCCCAGGAAATTTTTACAAATTATTGGAAAACCCTTTATATAAGAGAGATGTAATTCAATGATAAAAAGACTTTCAAGTATAATATATATTATAGTGAATGAGATTCTGTACATGGCTTAAAGGGGAAAGAGATGACATAAAATTCTCAAATGTAGCAAAGGAAGGATTTTTTTTAAGAGCTACCTTTTTTGTAATTACGTGTATATGTGGGGGATGAGGGTACCCATGTGAGCACAGGTGCCCATGCAGTCTAGAAGATGGTGTTGGACCCCTGGAGCTGGAGTTATGGACAGCTGGGAACTGCCAGACATGGGTGCTTGGAAGCAAACTCGGTCCTCACCAAGGACAGTTTGTGCCCTTCACCTCGGAGCCCATTCTGCAGTCCACAAGGAGAGTTTCTGAGTGGGTGATGCAAGGTTCACAGCTCATTGGTTCCTAGATCTCTAAATTTATATGGAAGAGTGAGCTAGAGTGCGTACTGCTCTTTCAGAGGACCTGAGTTCAAATCCCAGCACCCATTTCAGGCAGTTCCTAACTGCCTGTAACTCCAGCTCCAGAGTCTGATGTCTCTGCCTGGTACCCACACTCATGTGCACATACTCCCTCCCGCCACACAAAGACACATAATTTAAAAATAAAATTTTGTTTATAGTACACTGTGAATTGCATTTAAACATTTAAGTATAAACTTAAACTATGTGAAGGTAAGTTTTTCAAAATTCTTTTATGGCGTATGGGAGTCAAATATATTCTATGAAAGTTCTGATAGCATCTCGCCATGTAGCAGCCTGGGTCACCTGAGGGAGAGAATTATAGCTGGGTGCCACCAGGCTCGGCCCTTGTTTGGAAATGAAAGTTGAAACAGAGGGTCAGGGAGGCTGTCACAGGGAAGACTCCAGTTGCCTCTTGCAGATGGGTAGGGATTGGAAGATCAAAGCAACACTTGAGAAAATCCTGGACCAATTGAAGAGCATCATCCAGAAAGCATTTAAGATCTCAGAACAGAGCCTGGACTTTAAAATACCGAACAGTTTCTCAACTCCAGATGTCCACAGGAGTCACCTGGGCTGTCAGCCCGTGTGTCCCTGGGTGTTTCTGAGCATCAGTGGACTTGACTGAAAGCCTGGTCCCTGAGCAGTCAGTGGAGCCTCATCCTGCGAGCTTGTTAGACAAGCCGAATTGTGACCCCTCTCAGAATCAAATTCTGCCTCCTAACAAGACACTCAGATGATTCTGTGCACACTAGAGTTGGGGAAACCAGATTTCTAACAAGCTCCCTGGTGGCACCAGTGTGGTCGGTTGCCGGTAGAGTGCTACAGTCACCAGGCATCCCAACACAGACGTGCTCAGAGAGTGACCTCCAGAGCAAACTCGGGCAGCACACAGAGTGCTTGTTGAGCAGATGTCCCCAGCACCCAGCCCAGACCTAATGACCAGCTCTCTGGAAGCAGGCTTCGGGGACCCATGTATCCAAACCTCCTGGATGTTTCTGATGTCCACCTAAGTTTGAGAAAACTGTGTTTGAGAGAGCCATGGCATCCTCATCTTGTTAAGCCTCCCAGGTTAATCTAGAACAGTGATTCTCAACCTTCCTAACGCTGTAGGCCTTTCAACACAGTTCCTCATGTTGTGCTCACCCCCAACCATAAGATAATTTTTGTTGCTACCTCATAACTGTAATTTTGCTACTGTTATAAAACCTAATGTAAATATCTATGTTTTCTGATGGTCTTAGGCAACTCCTGTGAAAGGGTCATTCAGTCACTAAATGGGTCATGACCCACAGGTTGAGAACCACTGATCTAGCATGATCAGTAGGAATTTAATGCCAAGAGGCCCAGCTTAATGGAAGCTGATGGTGTAGCCTGCGCCCCAAGCTCTGCAGAGACTTCTGAATGTGTGGAAGGCTTCTATGATAGTGTGAAAGAAAATGACTCCCAAAGAGTGTGGCATTATTAGGAGGTATGGCCTTGTTGGAGGAAGTGTGACACTGTGGGGGCGGGCTTTGAGGTCTCTTTTTCTCAAGCTTCCCTCAGTGTGACAGTCAGTCAACTTCCTGTTGCCTCTGAGTCAAGATATAGGACTCTCAGCTCCAGCACCACATCTGCCTGCATGCCACCATACTCCCCATCCTGATGATAATGGACAGAACCTCTCAAACTGTAAGGGAGCCACCTCAATTAAATGTTTTCCTTTGTAAGAGTTGCTGTGGTCATGATGTCTCTTCACAGCAATAAAAAACCCTAACTAAGACAGGTTCATTATGCCACATCCTTTAGAGCCCTGGCTACTGTTCAGCCTTTGTATTGAGAACTGACTGTCTCCTGGTGTGTGATTTAGATCCAAGTTCAGACTTCCTACCTGTGCATGCATGTGTACACCTGTGCCACACCCACATGTGGAAAACAGAGAACATATTTTTTTAGAGTCTGTTCCCTTTTACCATGTGAGTCCCATGGATCAAACTCAGGTTATCAGGCTTGGTAGCAAGTGCCTTTATCAACTGAGTTACCTGGTTGCCCCCTACCTGATTTTTGAGGCCTCAGTGGGACCAGAGGCTTGACAATCAGGCTAGGATGGCTAGCCAGCTAGCCCAAAGGATCTACCTGTCTCTGGCTCCCCAGGGCTGGGATTGCAAGCATGTACTACCATATGAACTCTGGGGATAGAACTCACATCCTTGTGCTTGTTAGCTGGGCTACCTCTCATCCCCCAGCAATATCTTTTGATGTAGCTGCAGATCTCATGGCAGTGGGGTAACCTCCTTGGGTTCTGAGCCCTGGAGTTTCAAGGCAAGACAATTCCTAACTGCTCAGTGTTGCAAAGGACTAGCATCCAGTCTGATGGGCCTCTGAACTCTGATAATACCAAGTGCCAAATGATTGGGAACCAGAACCAGGTGTCCTCGGACTCCGGGGTGCAAGTGTAGCCCCGGAGGGTAGAAATGGTATAGTTGGGACTAGGCCCAGACAGATACCGAAACAGGAGAAAGTTACATACAGGGTACCGCAGACACCACACACTGATAGTTAACCAAGACCCCTGTCCCCTGCCTCACAGCTGTAGCTCAGTGGGAAGGCCTCCCTATGACTATGAACCCAAAGACAACAACTGTCATCTCAAAGGGAACAAGAGATAGTTTCCTCCTCAACCAAATATGAGTGACCATGACCTATGAAGACAGCTTTAGGTCAGCCCAAATTCCATGTTCCAATGTGAGAACAGTTTGATGGAGTTTTTATAGCAACAGAAATAAATAAATAAAAAGAAAGCCGTAAATCACAACATTTCAAATATGCTGGCGGAACCATCTGGTAGGCAGGTTACAGCTAAGCAGAGAGAGCTCAGCTGTAGGCCTCGGGTGCTCTCTGATGACAGCCTTTTGGGTGGTGGAAACTAGCGTTTTCTTAAGTTAATGCACTCCAAAAGGGTTTTATCCATTAGTGATAGCATGTTAGTTCAGACACACAGGTGAGCGAGGAATGGCTAGTAAGGGGGTGAAAGATAGCCCAAGGTAAATTGTGATTTGGCTCCAGATCAGCAACACTCTAACTTCTCCACATCATTGATTCTAATCTGTCCGTCAGCCCTGCAGAAGGCTCAGTGAAGTAGGCACAGTCCTTTCTTGCCATTTTTTTCTTCATATGACCAAGTGACAGAGAACTGAAAACCTTGGGGCTGATTCCTAGGTGGGTCCTGGAGATATGCTGAAGACAGTTGAAAATGCTGTCCTACCCTGGAAGAGTGCTAGCTAACAGTAAGGAGGACACACACACACACACACACACACACACACACACTACTGTAACTGGCCTGGCAGAAATGAAGATATTCTAAAGAGGTACTTGTGTGTCTCACTCTGACTGTCAGACTATTAAAACAGTGGACCGAAAGAAAGGGAAAATCCTCAGGAATCTCGTGCTGGGGGAGGGAAAAAGCACCAGCAAGTGGGAGTAGTTGATTCCAGAAAGAGATTTCCAACTTGTCAGACCACCTTACACGATGAGCTTGGAGCCTGGACGGTGAGTGAGTGGTAGCTGGGGCCACCCCTTGGCCATCTGCTTACTTCTAAGTAAACCCTACCCTCATTTCAGGACCCCAAGGATGACCTTGCTGGGTCTGGTCCCTGGATCTCTTTGTCCCTCTTTTCCACGTGGCCATGTTGAATACATCTCCTTTCTCTGTTTTCCACTATTTTTTTTAAAAGATTTATTTATTTATTATGTATACAGCATGTTTGCCTGCAGGCCAGAAGAGGGCACCAGATCTCAGTACAGATGGTTGTGAGCCACCATGTGGTTGCTGGGAATTGAACTCAGGACCTCTGGAAGGGCAGCCAGTGCTCTTAACCTCTGAGCCATCTCTCCAGCCCCTGTTTTCCACTATTAATCAGTCTCTTTAAGTGACTTGTTGAGAATGGGTGTCCCTAACCTAGCTTGTTGGGGCATAGGCTGTTGCCCTCAAGTTTGATAGCAGTACTAAGACTGTCACCGTCTCTCCTGTGGACCCCTCCTAGGTCCATGCTGACTGCCCCTGTGCCATAGGCTCTGCCACATTAGTGGGCCCATGCCTTGTAGGTAATGCCTCTTTGGTAGATGCACAGGGTTCCATGGGACACCTGGAAACCATGTGCCGGTGTGCATGATTGGCACTGGGGACCATGAAGAGCTGCCTGCTAATGCCCCTAAAGAGGGAAGAGATCTGTCTGAAACCCAGCTGACCCTCTGGCATATTCCATGGTGGCGTCTACATGCAAAAGTGATGGTCATCGGATTGTTAGTAGTGACTCAGGGTAGGTCAGTGAGCGCTAGAATGAGAAACATCTGTGTTGAGCCATAAGAGCAGCAACCTCCACCAGCTGGAGAATTGGGCTAAAGTGAGGAAGCACATGTCTGGAACTCACTTCTGACTCCCTGGGAATCCTGAACCCATAGATCAAGGAGAAGATGACGTCTCCATGGGCAGTCAGAACTGTGCTGTGATGCATGTGTGATTCCAGTGCAAAGCACACCGGCCCGTTTGGGGAAGGAATCTCAGAAGAGCATGTGTCAGCCAGGGAAAAAAAAGCAGATGGCCCCCGGGCTCATTCCTATTTGGTGGGAATGCATCTGGGAAACATGAAAGTCCCTTGTCAGTTGGATTGATGAAAAAAACTGCTCTCACCAATAGCCTCTGTATATCTGTATTAGTCAGGGTTCTCTAAGGGAGCAGAACTGATGGATTGAACACATATTAAAAGGGGACTTATTAAATTGGCTCACGCAGTATGGGCTGAGTAGTCCAATGATGGCTGTCTACGTCCAGAGAAGCTGAAACCCCAGAAGCTGTTGATCTGTGAGTCCAGATGTCTGCCTCAGCAGTCCGGATCTGACACTGAAGGCCTGGAGGGTTCCTGGAAGGCCCTGGTCTTCAGTCCGAGTTGGAAGGTTGAAGAAGCCGGGGGTCAGAGGTCAGTGAAGGATATAGACATACTCTCAAGCAGAAGGAAAGCAGGCAGGCACTTGGCCCTACCCTCTACCCCTTTATATCTGGGCCACCCATTCTGGGGAGGTCTTTTCCCACAGTTAATCATTCCTGGAAATGTCCTCACAGACCCTCCCACGGGTATGTCTTCAAAATCCAGTTGTGTTGACACAGTTAGCCATCACAGTGTCTTTGAGTACTTATGGTAGAAAACAGAAAAGAGGGCAGCCCGCCCTTTCCTGTGCTCTTGATTTCCAAACCCTGGCTTTTCTGGGCGTGCAGAGCTGCATGTTGTGCAATCTTTTTTTTTGTTTGTTTGTTTGTTTTTAATTATTTGTTTGGAAGCGAGGTCAAATACCACGACTGAAATATGGAAACGAGAGAACAGCCTACGGGAGTTGGTTCTTTCCTTCCACCATGTGGGACCTGGTCATCAAACTCAGGTCATCAGGCTTAGTGGCAGTCACCCTTACCCACTGATCCACCTTGCCATCCCCTGACTGTCTTAGCTTAGAGCCTGATACTCCAAAGGAAAAAACAAGAGCCGCTTTCTTGGATTTTTTCCTTGTTGTTAACTTCTATGTATGCCAGAGTTCTGCATGGTCCAGGCTCACGCTGCTTTGTCTTCTAGGGCAAGTTGAATTTCGAGCTTCATATTGTCTGTTTTCTAACTACGGACGAGTGTGATTTATTAGCTTTTGTCTCCAGCTGTTCGAAAAAGGAGCCTTTTATTGTGGAGGGGAAATTGTTAAAGTCCCATCACCTGCAGGCTAGCACTTGGCTCTTTCTTCCCCCAAATTAACTAAAATCAGCCTGTTTTCAGTGGGCAGTATTCTTTTATTAGTTTTAATTCATTTTTCTGCACATCTGATTTTTTATTCATAATGCTTTTGATGAAAATTAATTAGTTTCTTTTACAGCTGAGACAATATTATTGCGGGCACCCAGGCATTGTTGTATAGAAAAGTCCCATTGTAAAGGCCACCCCAGGACTCCCAGCTCTGAGTTGTTTCTCAGAGCACAGGCCACACCATGAGGCCCTGGGAACATGGATGCTCTCTGACTTCTGGGGTCCACGCCTCAGTTTCTCCATCTGTACAGTAAGAAGTTTGAATCAATTAAATTTTAAACTGGCTTTGATGAGCCCATGAGCAGGAGATAGATGTGTAGTGATCTGATGGGTAGATAAGGTAAATTCATACTAAATAGATTCATATTATACTGCTTAAACATCTTGATCTCCCCACATAAACTGTCAATCACTAAGTAACCATTTAGGACAAAGGGGAAGTGCTGAGAAGAGGATGAGGAGCCATGCTCCCCAAATCTAATCACCGAGACTCAGAAGAACTTGGATATGCTCACCTGGAAAAGCCTGGACCTACTCATCAGAGGGGCCAGGAGACCCTTATCTAGAGGGGCCTGGACACACTCATCTAGAGGGACCTGGAAACCTTTATGTAGAGAGGCCTAGGCACTGTCACCTGGAAGGGCCTGGACATACTCATTGGAGGGGCCAGGAGACCCTTATCTCTATAGAGGGACTTGGGCACTGTCACCTAGAAGGGTCTGGACACACTCACTCGTCTACAGGGGCCTGGGCACTGTCACCTGGAAGGACCTGGACACACTCATGTGGAGGATACTGGGCACCATCACCTGGAAGGACCTAAAGCCCTCATCTGGAAGGCTTGGGCACCCTCCCTTCAGTATTCCACACATGCTCACCTTGCTTTCAGGTCCCATCAAGTTTGAGATGGATGCCTTTGCTGATGTCCCCAGGTAAACAGCTTCCTACAACTTAATCTCTTTTGTAACTGGGAACTGTAAAATCAAATTTCACTAACAAACAAACAAACAAATCCCCTAACTATAATTTCGCTAAGAAAAAGTTCAGAGAGCAAAAAGATCACATTTTCAAAGTGTGATGGTTTCACGCCAACAGCCTCTCTCCAGCTCTCATTCCGTTCTGTTGCTGTTTGCCTTAGGCCTTGGAGACAAAAGTCAACCCGTTTACCTACCGTGCAGCTGTGGTCGGATTAAGCAGGAGCCTTCATTTTTATGAGACATGCAGTTCTGTTTTGCAAAAAAATCCATTAGGAGTCGAACCAACCGAATTAATCAAATTATCATTTACTTACAGCATGCTACTTTATTAGGTGCAGCGTGCACTTAGGCAGAGCACCTGTCACCACACAAGAAACAGAGGAGGGAGATTCTGACGGTGTGAGCTTAGCTCCCCATGAAAGAAGCACGCACTGGGGTGCAGCCGGAGGGTGAGGTGAACCCGCCATGGGAATGAAAGGAAGAATCATTGGCTTAAATGGATGAACAGCTGGAAGTCTGCTTGTGCTAAGTGTACTGGGGAGACAGGAAGTCAAGAAATATAAATGCCTTTGAAAAGCATAAAGGCTGGGCCTTGGAGATGCCACAGTGAGTGAAGTACTTGCTGTACAAGCATGAGGAGCCACGCTGAATCTCCAACACCCAAGTCAATGCCAGGTGCCAGGGCGTGTCTACAACCCTAGCACTAGGGCATCAGGGAGCAAAGAGAGAAGGATCCCTGTGGCTCACTGGCCAGCCAGCCTGTTGGAGCTGATGTGCTCCAGGCTCAGTGAGAGACCTGTCCCCAAAACTAAGATGGAGAACAATCAAGGAAGCTTCCATACCCACATCCACACATCCACACGACCAACTGTGTACATACACCACACACACACACACACACACACACACACACACACACACACACACACCAGGGGTTTTGTTGTTATTTGAGACAGGACACACACACACCCCTTCCCCAGACAGGCCTCAAACTGACTATGTAACTCCTTCTGGCCCTGAACTCACCCTCCTCCTGCCTCAGCCTCCTGAGTTCTGAGATTCCAGGCCTGAGCCACCACACCGAGCAGGTCATGCCGGAGATGCCCTGAAGTAGAGGGCCTCCCTTCCTGATTTAGGTATCTCTGATTGCTTTTTAAAATTGTATTTCTTTTAAACAACTAAAACTTAATCAATTAAAAAGAAATTCCCGCCACAGTATTTATTTAAACATCAAACAAGTTTTTGCTATATTAGAAGAAATAGGATAAAAATAATGTTTGAGTGAATAGAGAAAATCACGATACACTGGAAAGTGGCTGAGTTTTCATTATAAACAGGCGGAGATCGTTTTTTTCTGGACTAAGTTCAGTAGACATGTTTTATTTGGGCTGCTCCCCTATGTATGGGTTTGCAGAAATCCAATTTAATAATTTCAAACCCTACTCCCAATTACTTGGGGGGGTGTATTTCTTGCAGGTCTGTATTTCTTGATAACACACGTGAATAAAGTAAATGAGAGTATCCTGCATACAGCAGGAGGAAGAAGGCCCCGGGAATTTCATTAACTCTAAGTTTAGGTTGCTGAGAAATGACACTCTTTTAATTTCATGAACTGAATGAGAAAACGCTCACCAGGAGATGTACACCTCGCACATACGTGTGCACACAGAAGGAAAACCCACGGGTATGCCCCTGTGAATGTGAAGCTAATATACCACTTAAGGAACTCGGTAAAGATTTCCCATAAATTACGTTTATTGCATGAGAATAAACAGAGGATTAGGCGTGAATTCTAAGTGTGCTCGGGGAATCGCACCCTCTTATTTTTAAAGAGAGGAGGACGTTTGCTTAAGGAATTTGATTATCTACTGATCGGTCATTTTGGAAACTAATAGCGAACGTTCATCTTCCATCATGGCTGATGTTTTAATGCATTCCCCTCTCCCGGGTCTCCCACAGCTTCTTTCTTGGTCTCTGGTTCTGTGCAGATAAGCAGCCATCCAGTACACTGAATAGCCTCAGATCTGAGTGGACTCCTGGACCAGTCTTGTTTATGGTCCTCCTTTCCTGGGGCGATGCGTAGGGCTGGGGCGATGCGTAGGGCTGGGGTGAGGCTTGGCTGGGGCTGAGCAGGAAGGCAGGACGGTGCCAGGGGTGGGGCTGGGAGCTTTTTCACACCTCTATGGAAGTGTCCTCACTGCTCAGAACTCCTTCCCCTTTCTCTGCTATGATGGTTGATAATAATGGTCAACAGTATTTAGAATCATCTAGGAGACAAGCCTCTGGGCAACTCTATAAGGGAGTTTTGAGAATGGGTTAATAGAGGTGGAAAAAGATCAATGAGATGGCTCAGCAGATAAACATACTTGCCATCAATCAAGCCCAATGATCTGAGTTCAATCCCCAGCACCCACATGGTGGAAGGAGAGAATGAACTCCCACAATTTATCCTCTGACCTACACACACAGGCACACACTCCTGCTCAAACACAATAGGGAAAAATAGAGGTGAGAAGACCCATCCTATCTATGGGTGCCACACCTCCTGGGTTGGCATCCAGAAAAATGAAAATGAAAAAAAAAAAAAGAGCTGAGCACCAGCATTCACCTCTACTTCCTGGGTTGTGGACAATGTGTGAGCAGCTGCCTCACAGTCCTGCTACTGCCCCTTCCCCACCACGGACTGTGTGCCCTCAGACTGTGAGCCAAAGCCAACTTTTCTTCTTTAAGTGATTTTGTGAGGTATTTTGTCACAGCAAGGAGAAGGTGACAAATGCGTCTGTGTTCCTTTACCAGGAGCTCTGTGTTACCATCCTTTGTCTTACCCCTCTGATCCCCCCTCCCCCAAACCCCCTCCCACCGTGAATGGCAGTCTCTGTCCCCTTGACCCTGTCCATGGTCCCTGGGTTGCTAGAACTGGCTGCCTCTTATTCTGTCTCCAGAGAAATTGCCATTGGAGGTGAAAGGCCACTGATTCATCCTAGATCTGGGGTCTGTGTTGTTTTTGGTCTCCTTGGCTTCGTGACAGGGTGGCTGCCTAGCAGGCCTGGGTCCCTGCTCTCCTAGCTCAGGCAGCTATGACTCAGCCTCTCCTTTCTGCTCGCCCCATGCCGTGCCATGTGTGCCTCACTGCTCACATCTGTCACTTGTCCTCCACCCGACTCTGTGGTCTTGAGATTTAGATGGAGAACTCATTCTCTCCCAAGTCCCCACTATCTAAAGTGGCCCATGGGCACCTCAAATTCAACACCTACATAAACGAAGCAGCTATTTCTTGCCCACATGAAATCCTCTCTATCAGTGAGGTCATGCAGAATTCAAAATCATAGGGTCTTCTGTCATTTTCTACCTGTTCCACTCAGTTTCCCAGTTCTGTCTGTTTCTGAAATAGCGACATTGGGATTTAGTGTGTATTAGGGATAGCACATGCTGTGCTGCAGTAGCTATATTATAGAGGAGAGTGCATCTCACAGCCACCCACCAGTAAGTGGCAAAGGGGGACATATATCATGTGTGTGCACCTGGAAAGCTGCCTTCCTGCCTCCTCAGGCTCCTTCCTGCCACCCTGTCACCCCTCTCTGGACTGACATTCTTCAAGTGTGTTTGCTACTGGCCCTCCTGGAAGAATATCTGGATGCCACACACTCTCGTGCATAATTAAAATATGGTAATTTATATATATGAATAGTATGAGAAATATTGTGTATGTTCATGAGGGTACCTGTACTTTTGTGTGTGTGTGTGTGTGTGTGTGTGTGTGTGTGTGTGTGTGTGTGCAAATGCCTGTGGAGGTCAGAGGACCTTTCTCTGGCCTGTAGCTCACCTATCTGGCTGGACTAGCTGGGCTTGGAAAGACCCAGGAATCCATCTGTCTTTGGCCCCGGTGCTGGGATTCCAAGCTTGCACCATCATATCTGACTCTTTTAACCTGGGTCATGGGGACCAGTCCTCATGCTTGCAAAGTAGCATTTTCCTGACTGAGCCATCACCTCAGCCTGTTAACTATTGATGTTTACTGACATCATTCTTCTGAATGGATCAGCTGAAATACCTAAATGCCATCATGATCTGAAATGATCAAATGCTTCAGGAGTTGAAAACATTCTCCTTGACTACTGGAAATGGAATTGGTGCCTGATTCCCCCCACCAAAACCCCAGAATTTTATTTTCTCAGTGTTACTTTATAATGGGAATGATGCCACTGACCAGCCTATCATATATATGCTACCTACACCCATATATACACACATATCCATACACACACAACAGCTCTTGCTATTTGTTTCCAGTGACCATAAATTAGGTGGGAAATTAATTCTGTATTGACATATTATGGCTGTTATTTCTAAAACAAAGTTGGCCAGAACACCCTAAGTGTACTACTGTCTTGTTTACTTTTCTGTTGCTGTGATAAAACACCAGGACAAAGGCAACTTACAGAAGAAAGATTTTATTTGGGGCTTACAATTCAGAAGGTTAGAGTCTATGACTGTCGTTGTGGGGAGCATGGCAGGAGGCAGGTAGGCAGGGCACTGAGGCAGTAGCTGAGAGCGCACAGCTTCAAATACAGCCTCAAGGCAGAGAGAGCTAACTGGCACATCCTTTGGAAATTTCAAAGCCCACCCCAGTGACATACGTCTTCCAACACACCTCCTAATCCTTCCCAAACAGTGTCACCAACCGGGGACCAAGTATTCAAATACAGGAGCCTGTGAGGGCCATTCTCTTTCAAGACTTCCCCAAACCCATCACTCGAACCATTTGGATTGGAAGCATGTACCTCCTTCATTGGATTCCTGAGCATTGGTATCTTTGTGAGAGGGACTCAATCGCTTTTCCTTTCTTACCCAGTGGAGTTTACTCAGGGATCCTTTCTCCAGAGCTCTATAAGCAGGCTTTGTGCCCTCCTACATGCCTCATCACTCAGGGTTGCTCCTGTTCAAGATATGGGGGAGGGGCAGACCTTCTCTTCTTAGACCATCACTCAGTGGGGACAGGAAAGTAAGAACCTAGACTGTCCATGGCCTCTTGTGAAATGAGATAGAAGTCAGGTCTCTGAAAACAGATTCGTGAGACTATTTGGAAAGGCCTCCCCAGTGGAGCCGATGCCATCTTCTGAAGACCACTCCCACGACTGGCCACTTGAAGGGACGACAGTAAAGTTCTGTTTCTCCTGCATGCCGTTCCTCCCTGAATCCATCTCAGGTCATCAGGCTTGGCAGCCAGCACCCTTTCCCACTGAGCCGTTGCAGTGTCTTAACTGGTATGTAAGACCTTTCACACCTGTCACTGGCAAGTGTTTCCCATCCCAAATTTCCTGCCAACTGCTAAGCTATGCTCTGAACCAGCCCTGAACTGCTGTACCGCCATCCACTTCTCATCTGCCAGCTCTTCTCCAGAATCCCACATTTGCCTCCTCTTCACACAGCTGCTCCTCCAGCACACACTGTACCCTATGATGAGAGATCACTGCACAATGTTGTGTGCTTGCCTTGCCTGACACACCTGCTGCTGTGTGCCTCTGTGTGTGTGTGTGTGCGCGCGCGCGCGTGTGCGCGCGCGTGCGCGTGCGAAGGCCAGAGGTCAATGCCGAGTGTCTTCCTCTGTCACTCTCCACCTTATTAGAGACAGGGTCTCTCACTGAACCTGGAACTTACCCTTCCGGCTAGACTGCTTGGCCAGCAAGCTCCATGGATTCTCCTGTCTCCATTCCTCAGTACTGCTGGCTGACACAGGCCCAGGCCCGGCATTTACCAGGGTGCTGGGGATTCAAACTCAGGCAAACACTTTACCCACTGAGCTGTGTCCCCAGCCCCATAAGCTTTTCTTTGACCTTAGATCCCTGGCTGAAGCCCAGTGGAATGGAATGTTTACAATTTCAAATGCCAAGAAATGAAAACGTCTTCGATATTTATGTGGAAATTGATTTATTAGTCTTTAGATAATTTTTGAGAAAATTTTGTTGAAAAAAATTCATTGGTTCAGAAGGTAATTTTTGGACTTCAGGGCACATCACAGGAAAATATTATGAGTTTGGAAGATGTTTTGAACCTCACACTGACTGGGGAATTTCAATTTGGAGCAGGATGCAGAATTCATTTTGATGGATGGCTGTGAGGGTCTGCACATTTGGGGAACAAATTGGAAAGCAGCTGATGGCTGGCCGCTGCCTGTACACAAGCAGTCCTTAGGGCTGAAGCAAGCCCATTCTTTTTCCTCTGCTATCCTTTTCTTTCCAGGCTATCCTGACACCTCTCCTCCCTCTCCTTCATCGCCTCTTCTTTTCTGCCTGTGTATGAAAATCATCAATTAATCTCTTATCTACAAGCTGTTCCCAATCTCACACAGTGAGTCTGTGGGAATGAAACCTTTAACTATGAAGGCAGCACTTTTGCACTGTGATAATATGTTAGCTTTGTTAGAAAGAGAACTTAGAGGTTTGGGATAAGGACATAATATTTCCTATGTGAGAGTGGCCAATCATCCACAGCTGGGGTGGGGCGCAGCAGGGCAGGGTGGGGTGCAGCAGGGCAGGGCAGGGCCTGGTCTGAGATTCTGGGATGTTATCGACAGTCCAGATGTGGCCTGAGTTCCCTCTTGTACTTCTGTTTTCTGTTTCCACCTCTTATTAGAAGTGTGTCTAAAGCAGCGGTTCTCAACCTGCAGGTCGTGACCCTTTTCACAGTGATCACCTGAGACCATCAAAACCCACAAGTATTTGCATTACAACTCACAACAGTAGCAAAATTACAGTCATGAAGTAGCAATGAAAATAGTTTTATGGTTGGGGGTCACCACAACATGAGGAACTGTATTAAAGGGTCAAAGGTTGAGGACCCCTGGTCTAATGTGAAGAAACAGCCCTGGTGGCTGTGCGTCTCTTTGGGTCCAGCCTCCTACTTACTCTGTCAAATGGATAGTGATGTCACCTCTTCATCTCAATGTTGAGTAAACATAAGAAAAGCATGTGATGGCACCTGGTGGTGTCACTCAGATCAGTCCTTGTTTGTGAAGTCAAGAACCACATTTCCGCATGCCTGTAGTCCTGGTGCTCAGGACTAAGGACTAAATTTAGATCCCCCCTAAGGCAGGGGGATCTAAAATTCAAGGCCAACCTGGGCTCTACAGAGAGACCCTGTCTCAAAAATCTAAAAAACCAAACAACCCTAAAAACAAACAAATCTTTAAAACTTGTTTTTCTAATTACGTGTGTGTTTTTGGCCAGAGTTGACCAACCTGTATGTGCATAATCAATAATTTAAATTTAGACAATATGTGTGGACATTTCACTTCCTGGAGTGAAAATTATCATTTTATTAAAATTCATTTAAAGCTTGTTAGAAGCAGACAAAGATACTATCTACGCCTGAATAATGAGCTTTGAAACACAGTGTCTTTCTTGAAGACATGCTATCCTTTCTGTAAATTGAATTATTTGGCGATATTAACATTTTAATGAAGGAATTATCCCATTTTCGTATTTCAGAAGGAACTGATATTCAATTTCTGCTCTGTGTTAAGCGTGTGATAAGTATTTAACATAGTTGAAAAATCCCGGTGAAAACTAATTTATGTTGAATATTCCTGTAAAGACAGAAGCTGTGATGTGCTTACCACCTTGCCTTTCCAGTCCGTGGATCTGTATTTTGTAAATAGAGCCCTAAGAGGGTAGTAATTGAGGTGGGTAGGATCTTCCACGTGAAGACTTCCCATCCAGCCAAGTGTTAATGTAGATGCTGCTTTTTGGAAAGTGCCTTGCTCAGTGGTAAGAGTTGCTGGCACTAGGCAGCTCAGCTCTTCTGATTCATGAGGAAGCCTGTCAGTGATTCTATACAGCCCACCAGTAAACCTGCCTCGTCGGTGGAAATGAGGTTGAACCCAGGACAAATGGCCTTTGGAAGGGAACTGGACGCCGAAACTAAATGGCTAAATAGCTCCAGACACCCCCCGAGGAAGAAAAATAAGATTTAAAGTGTTGTTATTAGAGAATACGATCTATAAATACAGTAGTATATTCTCATACCCATGACAGATTTTGACAAATAAGAAAAAAATGTTTTGCTGATAGGAAAAAAATGTGTTTGGAGTGTGTTTTACACTATTGAATGCCGCTGGTGCGTTGAGAGATCGCAAGCAGACTTGACGGAGAGTTAATGGGGGTGAACTGAGAGAAAAAAGGAAGGACTGTCTGGGATTGGAGCACTGTTTTCCACAGGACATCTTCAGCAATGCCCACATCAGAGGCCAGGTGTCTCTGCTGGTTCCCAGCGCTTCCTGAGGAGGAAGGACCAGATATCAGAGTGTGGGTCACTCTTGTTTTTGCTTGGGATGGTTGAATATGCTTGTGGCACATACTCCAGGGAAACATGAAAGGCTAATGACCCAAGAGAGAATGAAGAACTGTCATTCACAACAAATGGGCAGACATGATGAGGGCTCTGTATTCCTGTCGTGCAGGAGGTGGAGGCAGGAAGGTCAGGAGTTCAAGATCATCATCGGTTACATGTCAAGTGCAAGGCTGGCCTGGTGTATTAGTTACTTACCTGATTGTTCCGATGATGAAATACAATGACAGAAGGACCTGCAGGGAGGAAGGTTCTTTGGACTCACAGTCCGAGGGTACGATCGTCAACAGCAGCGTAAGCGGGAGCTTCAGGCAGCTGCTGACATGGCATCCACAGTGAAGAAGCGCAGAGTGATGGATGCTAGTGTTCAGCTCCATCTTCCCTTTTCTCTCAGTCCAGGCAGGACTCCAGCTGAGCCGTGTCTCTCTCTTCCCTTAACCTCATCTAAATAATCCATCACAGGCCTGCCCAGAGGTTTTTCTCCTAGGCGATTCTAGGTCTTGTTAAGTCCACAAGCAGGACGAACGTTCCACCTGTGTTACAAGAGACCCTGCCTGGAAAAAATAATCAAGGGGCTGACAGTGTGGGTCAGTGGGTACTGGCACTCGCCATCGAGGTTTACAGCCCGAGTTTGATCTCTGGGCCTTTCCCAATGGAAGGAGAGGAAAAACTTCTGCAAGTTGTCTTCCTGTCTCCACAAGTACACTATTATACACACGCAGGCGTGTGCACAAGCACACACACACATGTACACACAGGAGCACACACACACACACGAATAAATGTAATTTTGAAACTCAGCAAACAAAAACAAAAAAGTGAGTTTCAAAGTTGAAGAGAGGCTGGGAACAGGAAGCAAAGGCAGAGAGAGAGAAGCTGGGTAATACTTAAGCAAAACAGATAGCTAAGGGAAATGAATTCCAGTGTTTTAAAGCACACTGGGATAACTAAGGCTCACACTAACCTGTGAGGGGTGTGTGTGTATGTGTGTGTGTGGTTTCTTACTGCCGTGTGCATGTGTGTGACATGCATACCTGTGTAGGTCAGAGTTAAGCTGAGGTTGCAGGCCTTCACAACTAGAGCTTCGCCTTCTGTGCCATCACCATCTCACTAGCCCTACAGTCTATTTTATGAAGACTTAGAAGCCAGGAGCTGGGAGGCTGCAAACACATAGAGATGATAAAGACATGGAAATGCTAATTACCCTGACGCCATCAGTAACTTCTGCCTACTGGAATCACAACCTCCCCCATACCCTTGAAACAATTATTATGTGTTAATTAAAAAGAAAATGAGACTGACGACCTGGAGTGGCATGTAGCAGCATGTCCTTGAAGGAAACTCATTCCTGGATATTCAGGGCTGTCATCAACTGTCACCAGTGGACCCCATGTCAGTTTCTGGGGTCTGTCTTTGTGGTGGAAAACTCTTTTAAAAGTTAGTTTGTGTGTGTGTGTGTGTGTGTGTGTGTGTGTGTGTGTGTGTGTGTGTGTGTATACACATACATGCATACAGATGCTCTGGGAGGCTAGGAGAGGGCATCAGATCTCCTTGAGCTGGGGTTACAGGAAGTTGTGACCTACCCAATGTAGATGCCGGGAACTGAACTCTAGTCCTCTGCAAGATCAGCAAGCATTCCTAACCACTAAGCCACCTCTCCAATGCCCCTGGCCCCACTTTTGAGACTAAGCCTCATTTAGCCCAAGCTGGCTTAAACTTACTATGTAATGCAGGATGATCTTGAACCCCTGATCTTCTTGTCTCTACATCCATAGTTCTAAGACACAGGCGTGTGTCATCACACCTGGTTTTACACAGACCTAGGGCTGGCTAAGCAAGGACTTTGCCAGCTTCAAATTTATTTTGAGAATATCCTATTATGGGAAAGGAAAGCCTAAGTTTATAAGCCATCTATGGAGTGTCCCTTTGTCACATCAGTCACCCGCCTCACAGGTTTCTGAGAGAATATCCCTCTGGAAGTCAGACTGTCAATTCATCCACTCTGTTCTCCCATCTAGCAGTGCAGATGAGGCCATGTTTGGCCACGGACAAAACCAGTCTGTATTGACTCTGCTGGTTGAGATGAAGAAAGGTCATCCTTCAGTCAACGAATCTCAGAAAGCGTGTATGGGCCTGAGGGTAGTTGGGAAGTTTGATCATTTATTTATCAAGTTTGGAGGACATTTATTAATTGCCAGCTCCTAGGCAGATGGTGCCCACAGGGGCATTGCAAGCTAGTATGACTTACATCTTCAAATCATTGTGTATGGTTAAGCAAGTGTGGTGGTGTGAACATGTATGGCCCCCACAGACTCGTGTGTTTGGATGCTTGGCCCATAGGGAGTGGCACTATTAGGAGGTGTGGCCTTGTTGGAGTAGGTGTGGCCTTGTTGAAGTAGGTGTGGCCTTGTTGGAGTAGGTGTGGCCTTGCTATAGGAAGTGTGTCACTATCCGGGTGGGCTTTGAGGTCTCATATGCTCAAGCTTTTCCCAGTGTGTCATACAGTTTCCTTCTGCTGCCTGCGTATTCGGATGTAGAGCTCTCAGCTCCTTCTCCAGCGCCATGTCTACCTGCATGCCACCATGTCCTGCCCTGATGATAATGGACTAAACTTCTGGAACTATAAGCCAGCCCCAATTACATGTTTTCCTTTATAAGAATTGTCATGTCCATGGTGTCTCTTCACAGAAATTGAAACCCTAACTAAGACAGCAAGTGAATGTCAATATTTTAAGCTCACTTTAGAGTGTACAGATCACTTCTCGGCCTTTTGGCTAAGATCAAGTGTAGAGTGCACAGAAGTTCTAGTGGGTACCATACTTAAGTTTACCTTCCAAGGCAAACTTGTCAAAATGCCACTCCTGATACCAGATTGTCTCAGCCTCAATAACAACAGAGAGTGTAGATCTGAGCCCCCACCCCCAAACCAAATTGCCATGTCTCTCTCTCAGGATCTCCTACCAATTTCTGAGGATCTGATTATTGTGAGATCACAAATGACCATGTTCCAGAATGCCAATGGGAAGATCTCTCATTGAGAATGCAATGTAGCTTCCAAAAAAAGAAAAAAAAAAGTCATTTAAGAAATCTTAATCCTACAACTAACTTGAGTACCTGTATTTATTAGAAAATAATAAAAGCACAATGTACTATTTTTGATAATATCTTCTTGAAACAGAGAAGGAATTCTTTTTCTTTCTTTTGTGGTATGTTGGGAGGTGGGGGCTCAGAACATACCCAGACACTAAGTTCTCAGCACAAAGGAAATTTATTACTCCAGAGGAAGGAGCATTGTATGGTGGGAGAGGGGAGCTGCCTCTTTTGTTTGTTTGTTTGTTTGTTTTGTTTTTTGAGACAGTGTTTCTCCATGTAGTTTTGGTGCCTGTCTTGGATCTCGCTCTATAGACCAAGCTGGCCTTGAACTCACAGGGATCCACCTGGCTCTGCTTCCTGAGTGCTGGGATTAAAGGCATGCACCACTGCCACCTGTCTGGGAGCTACCTCTTGATTGGACAAAGGCAGACAGCAAGCAACAGGTGTATTTTTGTTTGTTTGTTTGTTGTTTGGTTTTTTGCAGGAATGGTTTTTTAAGGAGAAAGGGGGAAGTCTGTGCTAGAGCAAGTTGGTAAGTCCTGATTGGCCATGTTAGCCATTGTAGCCAAATAATGAATTTGGATTGCTGGACCTTGGTGTTTAGTTTCAGCAATGAGCCAGTGGCCAAATTAGAGACTAGAGCATGGGGGCTAGCTTTAGGAATGTAATCTAACCATTTAGCAAGGGAGCGGGAAGAGGAAAGGCAAAGCCTGTCTGGAATGCTTGGGCCTGCTAAAGAGCTCTTCATTCCTACTTTTTTGTTTTCTTATTGGGTTTCTGGGTGTTAAGGGGGTGTAGTTCTCTCTAGCTGCTTCCTGCTGATACTGGGGCATCTTATGAGGGATCCAGGAAGCTGGAATGTTGATCAAGGTCAAGAAGAACAGGCTGTATCAGTTGCTCTCCAGGCACTGTGGGACCATCTGGAGCACAGGAAGTACAGGCAGCCTTGGAGGGAAGTGTAGATAGCATTGGAGTAGTTTGTGAGGCTGGACCATCTGGGGCTAGTGGCTTTGGAGCTGTCTAGGATGCAGATTCCAAGGGATCATCTGGGGCTGTCAAGTTGCTGGAGTAGTCTGTAGTTCATCTGAAATCTTCTGGGACAGATAGACTAGTTAAGGAGTTAAGGGGAAAAAATTTATCTTGTGTGTGTATTTGAAAATTTTAGGCCCATGGTTCTAGTAGTTGTGGAGAGGAGTCCCAAGACTAGGGAAATGGGGAAGAGGACCAGGGAAAGGGGGAGAAACCCCACCCTTAGGAATAGTCAGATGGGGAATTTAGGATGTTGGTAGACAGGAGTACTTACCTATTTGACTTATAAAAGGTGGATTTAAGTCAATTTCCTGAAGCTTACAAGAATTTTTATATTTATTAAAGATAAAAGTTTTACAATTGTTTGTAATCTGTATTGAAATTTATGTCATAAAAGGGTAGTAGATTTCTGGTTTTGAGTTACAGTCAAAGTCTGGGAACCCAAACAATAGTATAGAGAGAAGGAAAGAATCTGAAACAACCTTTTATATACTCTAAATCTCTTTCTCAGACTCATACCCTAAATCACTTTCTCAGACTCTCACAACTTACTTAAGCTTTCATATCCTCCGACTTTAGAACATTTTCTTAGACCTTTATAACTTGCATTTGCAGACTTTTATAGCTAAGTTTTTATATCCCCAGACCTTCATAACTTGTATTCATAACCTGTCTGCAATGTGTGGGCCTGTAAGAGAACCCTTCAGTGTGTGTGTGTTTCTGTGTGTGTGTCTGTGTGTGTGTGTGTGTGTGTGTATGTGTGTGTGTATGTGTGTGCTCTAGTTTGCTTCTCTGTTGCTGTACTAAACCACTGACCATGATGGAGGAAAGTATTTAGCCATTGAAAAAGGAACCAAAGCAGGAACTCAAACAGGAACTGGGAGGCAGGAACTGAAGCAGAGGCCATAGAAGGAACACTGCTTACTGGCTTGCTCTCCATGCCTTGCTCACCCTGCTTTCTTATTCAACCTACTTTCTTATACACCTGCCCAGGGGGTGGTTCTACCCACAGTGAGCTGGCCTCTCCAACATCAATGGTCAATCAAGACTGCCCCAAAGACATGCCTACAAGCCAATTTAATGGAGACAGTTCCTCAGTTGAGGTTCCTATCTACAGGAAGCTCTAGTTTGCATCAAGCTGACAAAAAATTAGCCAGGACAGTGTGTGTGTGTGTGTGTGTGTGTGTGTGTGTGTGTGTGTGTGTGTGTATCTGTCTGTCTGTCTGTCTGTCCGTCCTTACCTTCAACCATGTTTTGTCTTGTCTGAATAGACTCTCTCATTCTAACTGGCAGATTGGCTGGCCCATGAGCTACTAAGCTTTCTCTTGTCTCTATCTCCCATCGGAGTGCTGGGTGTGTAGGTATGCACTACTGTGCCCAGCTTTACCTGGATTTGGGGGATTTTTGACTCAGGTGCTTGTGATTGCACACCACTGAGCCATTTCCCCAGCTAGAAGGAATATTTTAAAAAGATTTTACATCACATTTCAAACTAAAGGACTTGAAAATACTCCACTGCCTCACAGAATAGAAATGATACAAAAAGATATAATGAAAAGATAGGCAGGTAGAGGAATGGATATATAGTAAAGAGAAAGATAGATGAATTGTGACAAATCCTGAACAAAACAGGACCTACCTGCAAGTATGGGTATCCCTAGTCATGGGAGTTTCTGGGAGCAGCAGCGATGTGATGCACACAGGGGTCAATGGAGCTCTTACACCTCCATCAACAGTATTGTCCATACATCCCCATCCCAGACAGTCATGACCACAGGTGTGTGCATGAAAATCTCAACATCAGAGGTTGCTTATTACTTAGGTGAATTAAGAGAGAGGGTCACCCAAACCTGGAAGGTTATCCTCAAATCTTTTATGAGGTCTGGAGAGCTGGCTCGGTGGTTTAGGGCACATATTGCTCTTGCAGAGGACCAGAGTTTGATTCCCAGCACTCACATTGGGTAGCTCACAACTGTCAGTAACTACAGCGCCAATTGGATCTAGCACCCTCTTCTGGCCTTCATGGGGACTGCGCTCAGGTTTATATATAGACACATATGCATACACATAATAAAAATAAATCTTAAAACAGACTGTTAGCATTGAAGCCAGTGTTACAGCCCTCCTCAGTGCAGTGAAAACCGTGAAATAGAGACACCATTCACAAAGTGTTGTTTGTCAAGTAAACACTGACTGGAGAAAGCAAAAAAGCTATAGAAAAGATGCATGGATGCTTTTAGAAGACATGAAGAAACATATTGCCACCACTAAAAATGGGTAACTTAGAAGTTACATGTTGCCTGTTGAAATAAAAATTCAACAGACTGGAGAAAAACATGAATATAACTGGAGAACAAGCTTGGAAATTCTCCTAAAATATATTACAAGTACAACAGGAGATACACTGCATATTTAATACTTCAGTGGATACTGAAGGCAGAGCCAGTACTGCTGACAGTCATCTGTTGGAAGGCTTTTTACAAATAAGAGACCATACAAAGGAGTTCTAGGTGGTTTTTCATAAGTGAAGAAAGATAAATTATGGGCTCTGTTGTGGCTCAGTTGGTAGAGAGCTTGCCTAGCATTTATAAAGTTCTGGGTCCCATCCCCAGCATCACATGGTGGTGCATCTGCTGGAAGGTGGTGGCAGGGGCAGGGGGAGCTCATGGTTGGTCATCTTCTGCTACATGTTGAATTTGAGGCTAGCCCGGACTAGTGACTCTGTTTCAAAAACAAACACAAACAAAAAAACCCAAGCAAAACACATCCCTCAAAACAAAAAACAGCAACAAAAAAAAAGATAAATGAAACAGGTCACTGGATGCCAATAAAATGGAAGCAAAGTTAAAGAAGTTATCTAAAAGGACTTGTGGATAAGTGATCTTTGGCAAAAGTTCTGAGGATAAACTTAGAATGTAGAATTCTATGTTCCCTGTCAAGGACCAACATGAAGCGAGGACAGCAAAGACTTCCCAGGCGTTGAAGATCTGAGGAACTTGCCAACTACACTTGTGAATTAATGAATAAATGATGGGTTCCAGCAGTCAGGGAACGACAGAGCCATGCAGTGTAATGAACAGGAAACTCAGTGCATAATCCACAGTGTTTACTGTCGACAGTACCAGTAATAGTAAAGATCCGTGGACATCAGCAGGCAGAGATGATGTGGGGTATGGGAAGAAAGCTGTAGAGTTGGGAGGAATGAAGTCTACAGAAATGCCAAACATTTCAAGGAAGCTCGTAGGACAATAGACATTTATATCACAGGTTCCAAATAACAGGGCTGGGTGGTGAAGTAAATCTTATCATCCAAGGAAAAACAGGAAAAGAAAGTTAAAAATAAATAGGGGCTGGAGAGGTGGCTCAGTGGTGTGTACTGCTCTTGCAGAGGACCCAAGTTCTGTTCCCAGCATCCACAATCTGGTACATCTCAACCTCCTGTAACTCCAGATCCAGGAGATCAGCCTCAGGTTGACCAGGAAACCCCCTCCCTGCTGGTTTGCTCACATAATGCCAGAGGTGCTTGCAGTCCACTAGGGGAGGAAAGACCCTGCCTGCAATAACACTGACCTGCTGGCAAGACGGGGCCACGGATGCAATGGGGGAAAACCAACCGCTTTCTGGTTGGATATGAGGCTACTCTACAGGAGGGATTTCATGCCTGGTTTGGGAAAGCTGGCCAGATGCTCATGACTGAGGAGAACATAGGCCCTAGCAAGAAACCTACCGCTGTGGTTTTGCTGAGTGGTCACGTTATCAAAACTGCATGCTAAGTATTTATATTTATACCAGGAGATCTGTGTTGCTTTTGCTCTCAAACTTAGCAGAGAAGCTCTTCCCCCACCCCCCACCCCAGTGGGCAGTGGTTAATGCAGAGACTCATAATTGGTCACAGTGCCTAGCATAAGTAGCTCTGTGTGCTCAGCTGTGATGGGCCATGTATATTAATTAACCTTCCACCCTCTAAGGCTCAGGGAACTTCAAGGAGGAGGTGGTAGGCAAGAGCTAGCAGATGGGGAAGGGGCTGTGAGTGTTGACTTCAGGCCATGGCGAGGCTATGGCATTCAACTCACAGCAGCTGTGGTTACCTGCCTAAGACCAAGGCAGTCAAAATTCCAGCATAGAATGGGGACAGGCTCCCAAGGCCCCACCCCTGTTTGTGGAGCTATTGGAAGTTGATGGTTGCTGAGGGAGGGACAGCCAGTCTCTTTGGAGGTACCAGTAGCTGGTAGGTTGCTTATGCCCCACTGAATGGCCACACACTCATATACATATGGGCAGCACCAACTGAACTCGAGGTTATTAAAAACAAAAATAAATAAAAAGAGGATGTGAAGTGGGAGGGAGGTGGGTTGGGTTACTAGAGGGATCTGGAGGGAGGTAGTAGTGGATGGATACCATTGTATGAGTGCATGGAACATTCAAAGAATAAATATGTTATAAATACAAAATTAAAATAAAAAGAAAGAGTCCTATAAACAAAATTGAGAAAAACAGACCTGAGGACAATATCCTCTGGCCTGTTGACATAGATAGGCCCAAATTCTAGAGTTAACAAAATTTAAAAAAGACAAAATGTAGATTTGACAAGACATGGGACAGAAAACAAACATATATTGCCAGTAACCTTATGGAGTTCTGATTGGGTTCATAATTAATCTACAAATATCTAAGTTTAGGGCTGGAGAGATGGCTTGGCAGTCAAGAGCCCTGGCTGTTCTTGCAGAGGACCTGGGTTCCATTCCCAGCACCCACATGGTGGCTCCCAACCATCTGTAACTCCAGTTCCAGGGGAGCTGACATCCTCTTCTGGCTTTGAGGGCACCAAGCATGCCCATGATACACAGAAATACAGGCAAGCAAATACATAATTTAAAAATATCTAAATTAAAACAAAGTATAGATTCTTTTCACTCACCAAATTGTTAAACCTTTGAAAAGTTTATCACACCAGGTGTGAAGGGTACAGGGATAGTAGGATTTTGAAAACACTACCAATTGATGCATTAATATGGTCGTCGTCATCAGACAGGACAGGTTGTGCAGGACAGGTCCAGGAAGACACTTTGGTGCTATCTTTTACCAGGAGAAATCTCATACCACATGGCCACCCTGTCCACAGCCGTGAGAAATGGCCACTCACAATCATCAGGTGTCAGACATGCTTAAGGATATGCACTAGTTTCAACCAAACAGCCCCCCTGGCTCCTGAAAGAAGGTTGGTTAAAGGCCCTGTTGCATATCTAAAGAGCCATCTTATTCACGAAAGTCAGAGGTGTGCTGTCTGGATACGGATCCCATTTCAATCCCCACTCCTTGCTGAGTCTCCAGCTCACAGTGCCTGCGCAAACGCCTTTAAACAGACTTTGTATGCGGTTTCATTTCATGTCTTTGTAAAACCGGATCGTCTCCTTTTACTTGATTGCTGTGGTGCCCACAGGAGGGCTGTCATCAAGGAACTTGCATCTGGGGTTTGGGGAACTGCTGTGTGCTTCAGACTGAAGAGTTTTAGCTGACCCCCTGCTGTTTGGGTGCCACCAAAAAGAAATGGAATGAATAATTTGAACACAAATGGGAGACAGCAAGGCTCATTTCCATACTAGGGAGAACCTGAATGTCTTCAGGGGAGGGGCGTCTGCTAGCTTAGTGCTCATTCAGATCCTTATTTGGGACAAACAGCTCTTTCTAGGCTGCCTTGCATGAGCCTGGAGTAATTTGGGTGGATTGATTTGTGAAACATTCCGAATCAATTAAGGCTTTAATCAGCAAAGTAGCAAACTTCACATGGCTTGTGGACTAATTTTACCGTCTCCCATCAATGTGAACCTAAGATGAAATAAGACAATTAAGAGGATGCAATTATCTGTCCTGATTACTGGATTGGAGGTGTTTGTGTTGATACGTCCCAACGTGAAGGTGGACATCTTCGGAACAAAACAATCCCGGCAGCTGCAGTGCACAGGAGTCCTGGCTCTGTCTCCTGCAGGGGACTCTGCTTATCAAGCAGGGACTCCTGGGTCCTTTGTGTAGCTAGGCTTTGGAAAGTGGGTTGGAAAAAGGAGTCCTGCCAATAGCAGCGGGAGTTCCCACATACACACAAACGTCTCATTTGAATCACCATGTCTACAGTTCTGTCTGCGTACACAGCGATTGGAAAATTGGTTCCCGTTCTCTAGATCAGCTCCCTCCCAGCAGTCACTGCATATTAGAACCACGTGGGGAGCTTTGGAAGGCTCCAGAAACCACCCAGATCAATGCCAGCAAGCACCTGGCAAGGAAGCCAGGCCGAGGGCTTTCCAAAGCTTCCTGGGGGATCCCATCTGTAGCCAGCTTGAGAGCCACAATTTAGCACTTTGGGGCCAGTGCCATCTCAGCCTGTTGCTACAGAATGCTGACAGAATCCTCTTGGAGCAGACACCTGCTGATCACTTGTTCTTTCTGGAAAAGCCTTCCCTGACGTGGTGGACTGTATCCCCAGAACTGTAACTCATAGAAACCCTTAAAGACGTGGTGGTGCACGCCTTTAATCCCAGCAGAGGCAGCTGGGTCTCTATGACTTTGAGGCCAGCCTGGTCTACAGAGTGAGTTCTGGGACAGCTAGGGCTACATAGAGAGACCCTGTCTCGAGGGGAAAAAAAGAACCCCCCTGCCCTTAATGTCTTCTTGTGGAATCTTTGGTTGCAGGAATGAGAAATCAGGAATGTGGTGTTCATGGGCTCACAGGTTTTGATCTTGTGGACTCCTAGCCATCTGGGTTATTTGCCTCTTGGGAACGGTGTGCTCTGAACACTGGTGATCGCTGGTGTGCAGATGTCCTTTCAAAGCCACATTTTTTAATCCTTTGGGTCTCTATCTAAGGGTGTAATTGCTGGGTCACATGGCAGGAAACCATTGGATTTGGGGGGGGGGGCAGTTCTTCCACTGTTTCCTGTAGCTACTCTCCCAGTTCTACCCAAGGTTCTCAGAGATATCGGTTCGTTTCTCTGCCTCTTTGCCAACACTGAATTCTTATTTCGATGCTTTCATAATTAACAGGCTAATGCGTGTAAAGTGGTTTCCTTTTTAATGCAACTCTGCCTGGAACTGGCCCACCTCTAATATTTTAATGCACAGAAAGAGACGGTTTTATGTAAATTTGGGCCGGGGCCTCACATGAGCTCCCAAAGCTCATGCATTGAGCTTTGAGTCCTCCAAACTTCCCTGGCCTCCACAGCCTTCCCCCTTTCCCTAACTACTCTATAAATTGCTTCATCTTTTTAGGGTGTGTGTGTGTGTGTGTGTGTGTGTGTGTGTGTGTGTGTGTGTGTGTTATACACATGTCTGTGCCAGTGTCCATGTACATATGTGCACAGAGGCCAAAGGAGAATGTCGGGTGTCCTGCTCTGTCACTCTCCTCTTTATTCCCTTGAGACAGGGTCTTTCCCTGCACCTGGAAGCTAGGATGCTGTCCAGCAAGCTCAGTGACCCCCTTGTCTCTGCCCCTCATGGGACTGGCAATACAGCAAGCATACAGCCATACCCAGATTTTTACATGAGTTGTGGGGATTCGAACCCCAGCCCTCATGTTTGTGCAGCGAGCACTCTTAACCACTGCGCCATCTCCCAACCCCATAGGTGTCTTTAAAAACAGGCTCTCATGGTATAATTCCCTCCACTCCTATCAATTAAATTCTCGGTAATCTCTCAGAAGCTGAATGTCCTCTTTGGCTCACTTTGTACTTACAGGCCAATAATTTTTAAAGATCTCTTGCTGTCATTTTAGTTGGGTTTTGGGAGAGAAAAGGTGACTATATATTGACAACAGTTATAGCTTGAGAGCTCCCTGAGTTCTTACTCTGTTGAAAGCAGGTAGGAGCTTAAAATATGATCTTAATAACTGATCGGGATGGGGCCGAGAGCTGTAGAAAGTGGCAGGACTGAACTTAGCCACTGTGTCCGAGAGCAGCTGAAGAGCTGTATGCTGCCCACCTCATCCAAGGTGGATTCGAGGAACAGGAGCAGGTCCCCACAGGGAGGAGAAGGGGTGCTGAGAGAAAAGCATGCTCCCGGTTTTAAGCAGGGAGAGCTGCAAGTATAGTGAGAACACACCCACCCACCCAGTGCCTCTCAGGGGTGGGAGACAGCCTGAGTACCTAAGATCATCAACCAAGCCCCACTCCTCTACTCAGAGGAAGATCGACCCTATCATGTGGCTGAAGTCATGTATGGCCTGTCTGCTCCCCTACTTTGGTTACATGGCATAGTCAGTATTAACTAGGCCCATTCCCCGGCCGCTTCAAGATACAAGACCTCCCCTTCCTGCCAGCACCTTAAAAGAGATAGCTGTCTTTGGCTCAGATGCCCACTCAGTGCCTCTCTCCAGCTTCTGCTCTTCCCCCTCCTGAAGACCTGACAAGTTCCTCTCTCTCAAGCTCGCCATTGGCTAAGCTGCATCTCTCTCCCTAGAGAGGTGGCAAATGAGGAGGCAGAAGAGAGGGCATGGAGGTAGTAGGCCTCCCCAGAGCAGAGAAGAGGGCCGGGAGTGGGGGCTACTCCAGCACACAGCCTTCGCAGCCAGCACACTGTCCTTCGGCTCTGCTTGAGCTAGATCTAAACCTCATGTTCAGACCTCAAAGATGGACTCGGGGTGGGGGGAATCTCTAGACCTCTTTGTTCCTCTTCCCAATGGCTACCCTGAATCAATCTCCAGTAGGCAAACTTGGCTTGTTAGGAGACTGTCAAGGCTCAAGCTCTGACCCTAATAACACCTGTAACTCACCAGTTTTGTTCATAGCCTAAGCACGACTTTTATCCTTCCCTCTTACATTTCCCCGGTCATTTCCATCTGCCCGAGGATGGGAAGCTCTCGTGAGGAGCACACATTAAATACACAGATAGGATTGTTACCTGGGCTGTTAAGATCAAAGCTGCAGCTCCAACAAGCCAGGCCCCCAAATCCATCCTCAATCCACCAACGAAACAGAAAAGAAATGGTGAAAAGCAGAGAAAGTACGTAAATGTGTTCAATGTGACCACACTGGGAAGAGGGACAGATGGGCCTAGGGAGCCTCTAGCCTATCTTCAGTTTTAAGTTTAAATAGAGGACAAGAATAAGCAAAGTTAAGCAGTGCCGGCCCAGAGATGACCCCACCCACCGCTGACATCACTGTCTGGCTCCACCCACCGCTGACATCACTGTCTGGCTCCACCCACCGCTGACATCACTGTCTGGCCCATCCTGGCATCTGAACATGTCAGAACCCTGCGAAGTTTCTTCCTGGGAGCAAGCTCCCTTTCTGGCAGACATTAGGCTTCCCCTTCCTGGAAAAATGCCTGTTTCTGGGGGGTCTGTTTTAGTAATCTTTCAGCCAAAGGAGGGGTGTAGTGTCTACAGATCAACTCCCTGCTAAGATGCTAGAGTATGCTACTCTCTAAGGCAGTGGTTCCCAACCTTTGGGTCGCGACCCCTTTGGAGTTGAATAACTCTTTCACAGGGGTCGCCTAAGGCCATGAGAAAACACAGATACTTACATTACAGTTCATAACAGTAGCAAAATTATAGTTATGAAGTAGTAACAAAATATTGGGGGTCACCACAACATGAGGAACTGTATTAAGGGGTCGCAGCATTAGAAGGTTGAGAACCACTGCTCTAGGGAGTCTGGCACACCAAACAAACAGTAATTAGAACAAAGAACAGGACAGTCCAAATGTATTTTTACCTTGTTTTTATTTTTTAGGTATTTTAGAATCTATGTTCAGAAATTCTTTTGACAATTGATTTCTGTTACCTATAACAACCAAATCAGAACTTTCCTTGGGACTCAAGCCAGGCTGGGACATGTACATGTGTGTGTGTGTGTCTGTCTGTGTATTCCATGTGTCCATGTGTGTGTCCCTGTGTGTGCGTCTGTGTGTCCATGTGTGTGTCCCTGTGTGTGCGTCTGTGTGTGTGTGTGTGTCCATGTGTGTTCACTTAGCAAATACTGATGGAGCTCCTCTCACTGGCTGAACCTTCTCTAGGTTCTGGAAACCCACAGATAATCTTGCCTCTGGGGAGAGAGATGAACACTGACAAGCAGGTGGAGCCACTGCAGAGAAAGCCTTGTGGTTTCAGTGCTGAAAGAACCTGATCTTTCTCAACAGAGGACAAGGAGGAGGCTTAAGGCAGGCAGGGGTTCATGAAGAAGCTTGGGGTGTGGTGGCACACACCTTTAATCCCAGCACTCAGGAGGCAGACGCAGGTGGATCTCTGGGAGTTCGAAACCAGAGTGGTCTATGTAGTGAGTTCCAAGTCAGCCTGGGCTACAGAGTAAGACCCTATCTTGAGAGAGAGGGAGGAGGAGAGGAGAGAGAGAAGGAGAGGAGAGAGAGAAGCAGGCTAGAAAGATGGAGGAATGGGAAGGGTGGGGACTACCCTCACCCTCACTCTGGGGTCTGGTTGGAGACTCTTGCCAGATGAGAATCTAGAATTCCAGTACAACTAACACTTGCTGTGAAGTCTGCCCTTCTGACATAGAGATAAAATTCACTTATATATATAAAATGGGTATTACATATATATGAATGAATATATATATGTGTGTGTGTGTGTGTATGTATATACACATGGATGTGACCGTGGCTGGGGCCTCATTCCTCTCTCAGTCATTTTTCAGGACTTATCATGTGTTGTTTCATCACAAATGAGACTGTTAACTTCCTTTACAGCAGTGATTCTCAACCTTCCTGATGCTGTGACCCCTTAATACAGTCCTCATGTTGTGGTGACCACAACCATAAGATTGTTTTTGTTGCGACTTCATAACTCTAATTTTGCTACTGTTATGAATTGTAATGTAAATATCTGAAATATGAAAGAGTCGTTTGACTCCCCACCACCACCAGGGGTCGTGACCCATGGGTTGAGAACCGATGCTTTACAGTGAAGCTGCTCCACTGTCCTGCACCCTCTGAGCTGGAGTTTGACCCTGTCAATTATGGTCCTGCCAGATGCCACCCAGGATCCACCCTGAGACCCCATTTATGTTCCTTAGCAACCTTTAGACGATAACATCCTTAAATCCAAACTGATGTGTCTATGTATTGTAAAGAAGATAAAGCGTATTCTTTGAGAAGCCCACAGCCACGCCCTAGGGCGCATCTTACTTTGTGTATAGGTGCTTTTCTTTCTCCTGACCCTCATGTTTAAAGTTCATATTAAAATCTCTTTTAATAAACCACCAACTCTGCCTTATACTGGCTCATCCTGAAATTCTTTTCAGTGCAGAACCAAGGACCTGGTTTTACACAGGTCAAGATCTCTAAAAAATATAGGGAACTCCTCAGGCTCCTGGGGGCGACAGTGCGGCCCTGTGCCTCTGTCTCTGTCACTGCAGACAACAGTGGCCAGCTGTTACAGAGTTTGTAGGGTCAAAGCCTGGGCCTGGCAGACATAACAAGCCAGCCTTAATCTCTGGTCACGAATTAGCCAATTAAATAGAGTAATGTGGGCGGGTTAAAAAGAGGAACAGAAACCCAGTGACACCATAAGTCCATCTTTGGGGTCCTGACACAGGCTTGAGTAAGTAAAGGCCAGAAGTGTACATAGCTAAGCAGTTTTGGTCAAGACATGGTCCCACCATCATTGATCCATCTCTGTCTCAGCTCCAGTCTCTCCTGCAAGGTGATCTGGCAAGTGGTCAGAGCATGGTGAAATCTCTTGCTAGGAGAATCCCTCCCATGGCTGGTACCAGGTTTTGGCTGCTTCTTGCAGCATGGGATTTCTGGTGAATTTCTGGTTTCTTGGGGACCATTATTTCAATAGTCTGAGAGTCAGAGGCACACACAAATATTTCTCTAGAGGACCCTCATTCCTGCTAGGCTAGTCCCATAGTGTGTACCAGATGGGATGAGGGGGGGCCAGCCCTGCAGAATGTGGTGTGTTCCTACCCCTTCCCAGCATCTATGGGACATAGCATAATTTGAGAGAGGCAGAGTATCACTGGGACAGAATCCAGCTGCTCACTAGGAAAACCTACCATTCCCAGCAGAGCAGGGCTGTGTGTAGAGATGGGACAGAGAGACTAGGGACAGATTGCCAAATGCTCCTGAATCCAAGGTAAAGAATCTGAATTTGATCCCAATTCATCTTGGGAGCTGGTTTGCTGAGAAAGGCAGGACTACTGTTCAAAGCCCTCAGCTTGGTTGTCCTGGTTAGTCACTGGCCTCTCTGTTGGGCCTCAGGCTGTTGGGAGTAGCCACCTCCTACCTGCTCTGTGATTCTGGCAGATGGACCACAGACGGCCAGGCAAAGGGGCCATGTGTGGGCGTGGCTCTTCATTCACAGGACTAAGGGAAAGTCACATTGTTCCAAGTGATGAGCTGAGAGCCAGGAAGGTAAGGTTTAATTAAACACAGAAGGAGTCTGATCTTATCATGCCAGGTTCTAGTGAGATAAAGACTGACCTTCACAGACCTCAGTATGGAGAGGAGAGTTCAAACTGACTGGTGGTGGTGGTGGGGGTCACCCGAGAAAGAACAATAAATTGATGTTTTTAATTGAAAGCACCTTTCTTTTCTTTTGTAGTATCAGGAGTTGAATCTGGTGTCTTTCACATGATAGACAAGCACTCTGTTTCTAAGTCATGCCTTCAGCCCCTCACTGGGGGATTCTAGGCAGGTGCTCTACCACTGAGCCACACCCCAGCCCCTCACTGGGGGATTCTAGGCAGATACTACAGTCAGCTACTGAGGATGTAGCTGCTTTGATTAAAAGACACTTTAAAAATTAAACTATAACTTTCTATCTTTAATGTATTATCCATTTTTTTTAGAGAGTATATGGCTTTTTAAGAATCTTGAATCTTTTTTAGGGCTGTCTTCTTTCTTAGCTATTGATCCTTAGGTGCGCATCTGTTTCTCTGTACAATAGTATCTTCTTTCATTTCCTTCTCCTCCTCCTCTTCCCCTTCTCCCCAGTACCCCCTCCCCTCCTGGAGGGGGTAATATAATTTCTGTCAAACCACTACTTATCCTTTATAACCTTCTGGAGATGATCAGAGTGCATGCATTGCATAAAGTCTCTCATAAAACCCTATATCATAACTCAGGAGTGATTCTGGTGTGGACGCTTAGCAGAATGTTAATCCTTGAATATTTAGCTTCTGTGTTAAAGGATTGCATCTGAGAGGTGAGTAAAGTTCAGAAAAATTCTCCGATCCGCCAAGTCAGAGGTCAGCCATTAAGTCACAAGGAAATATAATGGAGAGCCCCAAGGACACCCTGGGGAGGACTTCCATTCACTGTTTACTAATAGACAACACATATACCTGTCAGCAGCCATAGATTCTGAGAAGTGCACATGTGTCTGTCCCAGTGACTGTGGAACCTAAGCAGAGGGAGGGGACGCTTCTCTGCAGGAAGCCCTGTGGTTATTAAATACCATTTTGCAGATCCTTGATATAATGAAATTAAAATGTTCTGCGGAGGACATGAGTTTATTAGAACAGAAATGGGAGAAGAAAGCCGCCGTATCAACATTGGCTTTACAGACTGGGTGACATCTGGCTAATAAGTTTGCTATTTTTGTTGAAAACATCATTTGCATCACTATTAGATAAAATAAAACAGATAAGCATCTCCACAGCCCAGTGGCATGATCTCTGCTGCTGTGGTCAAACCCGGTTCTTTCATCTGTAATCTTATATTCCACAAGAATTCACTATTTCTTTTGCAATTCTTATTATTTATTTCTTTGCAGTACTCATGACTGAACCCAGAGCAGCTCCACCCTCGGTGCAACATCCTCTTTAAAAAATTTGGCCGGGCGGTGGTGGCGCACGCCTTTAATCCCAGCACTTGGGAGGCAGAGCCAGGCGGATCTCTGTGAGTTCGAGGCCAGCCTGGGCTACCAAGTGAGTTCCAGGAAAGGCGCAAAACTACACAGAGAAACCCTGCCTCGAAAAACCGGAAAAAAAAAAATAAAAAAAAATAAAAAATTTGGAGGCAGAGTCTCACTAAGTTGCCCAGGCTAGCCTGTAACTTGCTATGTAGTCCAAGCAGGCCTTGAACTTACAATCCTTCTGCTTCAGCTCCCTGAGCAGCTGAGATGACACAGACAAACATTCTAGGCTTCCTTCTTGATTTAGGACGTGAACTTCACCATAAACTGATACTTGTTTATCCTATTTATAAACTACAGGCACTGTGCTTACTCTGACATGTACACAATGGCTTTGTGGGCTGCCCTTGATAGCATTTCCTGGGTACTGGGGAGATGGCTCAGTGGGTAAAGTTCTTGCTACACAAATCATTAGGACCTGAGTTTGGATCCCCCAGGACCCATGTCAGAAAAAAAAAAATGTGATTATTTGTATTTGTAATCTCAGCACTGTGGAGGCAGAGACAGGAGGATGCCTGTGACTTACTGCCCAGCCTTCCTTGATGAATCAGTGAGCTCTAGATCAACAAGAGCCCAGTCTCAAAAAACAGTGTGGGGAAGGACACCTGAGGTTAACCTATGACCTACAGAGAGAGAGACAGAGACAAAGAGAGAGTAAAAGAGACAGAGACGGGAGGGGGATTCCTAGGGCACCTTCACAGCCTTCTGCATGAGAAACATCTTCATTGCTTCTTTTTGTAACCTAATATACTGAGCAGAATAAATGGTGTGTACAGTATCATTACTCTGTGTGAGAAAATGCAAATCGCCCCTTTACATCATTAGACAGCAGTAATATGGAGGGAAGATAGGAAGCTGATTGACGTTTCCCATTCAGGAAAACAAGCTAATTTTTGAGGATTCTGTAGAGGGATTCTACTTGGCTCCAGGGCATTGTAAACTGAAATTGTCTGTTTATCTTTTTTTCTTTCCATTTCTTCTCTCCTTCCTTCTTGTTCTTCCTTTTCAAAGTAGAAACCAACACAGCATTCCTTTTGACATCTGTCAGACTGCGATCAAGAGAGCAAACCCAGAAGGACACAGGGTATCCTTTTCCATGCTGCTTTTAGCATCACGGTCTTCTCAGATGCTACTGTTTCTACCCAGCTCTGCCACAGTGCCTCTCCCTCCACATCTCCTTTCCAGGAGTGTGCCAACTCCAGCCCCCCCTGACAGCCACAAGGAAGCTGTAGTTTTCCTTGCATGTCAGAAAATGGCCCATGAGGTATTTGGGTTTGAGAAAAAAATCTCACCTATCCCAGGCTGGCCTTGAACTCATGATTTAGCTCCAAACAACCTTGCAGAGACTCCCAGCTCCACCTCCTGAGAGCTGAGTTACAGCTGCATATCACCACTCCCAAACTGCATAGTGCTGGAGTAGACCCCCCAGCCAGGACCTGATGCACTCTAGGCATGCTCTCTACCAGCCAAGCCACATCTCCAGCAGCCATGCTGTTTTCTAAGTTTCAGAAAGTTAAGATTTTGAGAGCACTTAGAGAAGGACCTTGGCTCTCTTAGGAGCAGTCACTTTCGTGTGGGAATGCCTCACTGCCCAGCAGAAGGTGGGGGCTAAAGTGCACGTTTAAATTAAAAACCAACATAACACATTGCCTGCAACCTTTAACAAATAATATATCGGTTCCTTTTTGCTCCCACAGGGTAGTGAATGGAAATGCCGATTAAATTGTTTTATTTGAAAGAAATGTCATCTGATATTTATTGTTGCCTGAGTATTACAAGTTTTAAAAAAAAAAACAACACCTCGTGGATTTATTTGGGATCATTCATCTAATGCAAGGAGAAGGGATCTGGTAAATGGATCCTGTCATTGCGCCATTAAAAGTAGAGCTAGGGTTGGGGATGTGGTTCAGTTGGCATGATGCCTGGCTGGCATGCATGAAGCCCTGAGAGCCATCCCCAGCATAGTGTAAATCAGATGTGATGATGCATGCCTGTAATGCCAGCACTTGGGAGGTAGAGGCAAGAGAAGCCATCCTTAGCTACAGCCAGCTAAGGGCCAGCCTGGGTTATATGAGACCCTATCTCAAAAAAAAAAAGATACAAACAATAGAAGGCATTTGAAGATGCATTATCCTTTAACACAGAGCCTTGGTCAGCACTCAGGGAAGTTTATGTAGAGTCACATAATAGTTCGCCTTTAAGACTGCATAACGCTACTATAATGTAGAGGCCGTGGTTTCCATGGGGCTTGGTTATATTAAACTTAACTCTCTGGTCCTATAAATGTATTCTAATATATCAAGTAATTGCCACTTCTCATTATTTTTACAGCTCTTTGCCTCTTCTAAGCTGAGGTAGCTGACCTTGTGTGCCAGTGGCCAGGGAACAATGACGGCTATCAGGGATAAAAAGAGGCACTTGGTAACCAGACAGCTGTTATGCCACGTGCGGGACTGGGAGGGAGGCACACTATTTAAGGAAGGGCTCTTACTGCTGCCTCCCACTTGTTGTCCATAGTTTTCATTATTCTGAAGACAGTCTGTGGACTCATCCTTTATGTCTCCAAAAGAACTCAGTTCTCCCTTCCTTCCTTCCTTCCTTCCTTCCTTCCTTCCTTCCTTCCTTCCTTCCTTCCTTCCTATCTCCCTCCTCCCTCCCTCCCTCCCTCCCTCTCTCCCTCCCTTCTTTCCTTTCTCCTTTCCTCCCTCCCTCCCTTTCTCCCTTCCTCCCCCTCCCTCCCTCCTTTTCTCCCTCCCTCCCTCCCTCCTTCCCTCCCTCCTTTCTTCCTCCTTCCTTTCTTGTGTATGTGGAGAGGTGAGGCATGTGTACAGAGGCCAGAGGTGGACACCAGGTGTCTTCTTCAGTTGCTTCCTGTCTTATTTGTCGAGACAGGGTTTCCCACTGAACCCGGAGCTCACCGGGTTCAGGTAGGCTGTCTGGCTGGAATAAAAGTAAGAGACACAGACTGGCTGATCTGTGAGCCCAGGAGCCAGCGGTCAATCACCTCCCCAGCACTGTGGTGACAGGCCTGTGGGCTGCTGTTCCTGGCCTTGTTGTCTGGAAACTGGGGATGAAGCTTGGATCTTTATGGTTTCACAGCAGATGGACTGACTGAGCCATCTTCCTTGAAGTTTATTACAAACGAGCTTTCAATTCTAAATCATTCTAGATGTACAGAAGAGTCACAAAGTTAGAGTTCCTGAAAACCCAGTTTCCTATAATATTAGCATTGTGTCTAATCACAACATATGGATCAGAATTAAGACGTTAACATGGGCAGCTCTGCACCAAGATACCACATGGAAGTTGGTTGCCATGGGTCTTTCTCCCACAGTACATCATAGTCACTCATTATCTCTTTGTGTGTCATGAGCTTCATACTTCACAGGGGCCACAGTCAGGTGTTCTGTGCAGTTTACTTGACAAATATGATTCTGAGTCCATGGATCATGTTGGAGAGCACCTGGTTCTCAGCAATGAGGGTGCTCAGTCTCTCCATGCACCTAGGATGTCTTCAACCTTTTCCTTTCGTAGTTTAGAATTTTATGTCCTTTGTGTGTTTGGAGGGGGATGGGAAGTATGTGGAGGTCAGAGGTCGACACCACCTTGTTTTTGAGACAGGAGTTCTCACTGAACCTGGAAGTCACTGTTTCGGCTTGTCATGCTGGCCAGTGAGCACTCTGAAGGCATCTCTTTCCACCCGTCTGTCATTGCAGTTACAGGGCACAACACGGTACCCAGTTTTTATGTGGGTTCGGAGGATCCAAACTTAGGTCTTCATGCTTGCACAACATATACTTTTCTGACTGAGCCATCTCCCCAGACTCAACATTTTAGAATTTTTAACAGGTATTGTGCATTGTTGTATTAATTTTTTTACCTAATTATTTCCTTTCCTTTCATCCTCCCTTTCCCTCTCCCTCTTCATATCCCTTCTGTATCTGTCTGACTATCATTTCTCATCTCTGTCTCTCTCTTTGCCATCATAAATGCTAGTCCATTGCTGGCACAGAAGGACACAGTTGATCCTCATGTCCTGACTGTATCTCCTCATATCTGCCTTCATGCTAATCCCATTTATATGTTCTAGAAGATTTTTGTATAGTTCTTAGAGATGTCTGCATAGCGAATGATTTCAGTTGTGAATGAAGACAGTTTGATTTCTTTTCTGTATGCCTCATCTCAATTCTGTGCTTTATTGCACTAGATTAAGACAGGGTCTCTGGTTGGCCTTGCATTCTACTTTGCCCAGGATACCTGGCATATGAACTTCCAGGGACCCTCCCATCTCAGCCTCCCATCTGATAGCACTGGGATTACAGGTGCATACTACCATGCCCTGATTTTTATTGCAGGTCCTCATGCTTTCAAGACAAACACTTCACTGACTGATTCATTTCCTTGGCCTTTGGTTTTGTTGTTTCTCCCCCATTCCTCCTACACAGTCAAATTTTCATTCCTTCAAGAAGGTATAATGGGGGACTCTGGGCAGAGATTCTGCAAGGGCTACAGTTGCCTTCTCTGCAGCCGGCATATGGGGGTACCATCTTAGGATTCCCACAAATCTTCCCTGCACCACTCACAAGAGCTCCTACATGAAGCTGTAATGGCTGCCGTCTAGGGCTTCACACACCCATGCTGGCCCATAGCTGTTCTCCGGCAGCTCATTGAAACTTCAAGCTGAATTCCCTAATGGCCTCTGTTGAGTGGCAGATGTCTACCCCAGACACAGAGTCACTTAGATGTTTCTGTCAGGAAGTGCTGTCTCCATCTAGATTTTTCTAGATTTCAGGTCGGCTGTTCACTCTATGACGTCCACTCTCTGACAGATCCAAGGAACAAATTTGGGCTGCAGTCTACCCAGAACTTTCTTGTAATGGGGGGAGTGATGCTCTTAAAATGAAAGTTCATAGCAGCCGACTGTTGCCATTTACCTGTAGCCTCACTCTCCTCGGTCCCTTTAGTCTCAGGCAGTCCCTCATTGAGAGATGCTGCCTGGTCGAGATGGGCAGAGGGCACACACTGGAAGCTGGCTCTCCCATCCAGTCCCTTCTGCAGCTGGCTGCTCTTGCCTCAGGAAGCTGAGAAGCTCCTATTCTGCTCTCATCTCAGCTTCTCAAGAGTCTCACAACTAGTATGCTTCCTTGAACTCCACTGTTGTGGAGATTGGGGACAGGAAAGAAAAATCAGCTAGAAGAGGGGTGTGGCAGAGATGGAGGAAGGCAGACAGTCCTAAGTCAGGATCACCAGTGCTCTCCTACTCCAGGAGTTGATGACAAAGTGGCCCATGAGACTCCACCGTGCTGGGAGGAGGGGCCTCAGACCTGCCGAGTCCTTCACACATGAGGATACTCCTGCTCTGGCAGGTATATTGTCCCCTTACTGAGCCAGGCTCTGGGCATTCATCTCTTCTCTAGACTGTTCTCTGGGGTAGGGCCTAAGACATGAGGGTCTACATGATCTGATCCCCCACCTTGGTGGTCTCTTTGCCATCTGCAGGGCAGTATGAATGCCTGGATGTGTGGAGGTCAGAGGTCAGAATCAGGCATCTTCCTCAGTCCTTGTTTGCTTGTTTATTTTTGAAGCAGGCTTTCTCAGTGGACCTGGAGTTCACCAATTCTCCTAGACTGGCCATCTAGTGAGTCACCAGTACCTGTTTCCCACAACCCGTGCAGCATTGGGGTTATAGACACACACTTCTATGCCCATTTTTATGTGAGTTCTGCAGAACTGAACTCAGATCCTTAGGCTTAGGAAGCAAACATTTTACTCATGGTACCATCCTCCAGCCCCAGGAAACAAATTTTCAATATCTGATGTTCAATTCTTGCTTGTTATTTTAAACTTTATTCATTTATTTATTTTGAGAGGAGGTTGGGGAGCATGTGTTCAAAGGATAACTTGCAAGAGTCTCCTTCCACCTTCTAGGTCCCTGGGAACCAACTCAGGTCCTCAGGCTTGCAGCAAATGCTGAGCCATGGTCACCAGCCCTGAAATTTTGTTTTGAGGAGTCAGTACTCTGGATGTGGAAGAAATTTTCACTCCACAATAGGGACTAAACCAAAAAGAATCCAATATTAAAACCCCCATATCAGCACTCCTCCACTTTAAATGAATAGATTTTTTTTTAAAGGAAATGGTTCCAAGACGTCCTTTTACTCTGATTGTTATTTTTATAGTTGTAAAATGTAAAAAGAGGCCATTGAGAGTGCCTCACATCCTCAGGTGTTTAGACTTTAAGATACTGAACACAGGCCTGAGAGATGGCTCAGTAGATTAAGAGCACATGCTACACCACTATAAGGGCCTGAGTTCGAATCCCTATGGCTCATGTAAAATGTTGGCATAGTTGGGTTCATCTGTACACCTGGCACCATGTGGAGCAGAGACAGGAGGATCACTGGGGCTTGCTGGCCAACAGCCTAGCGCCAGGTTCAATGAGAGACCCTGTCTCAGGAGAGTAAGGTGAGAGACCCTGCCTCAGGAGAGTAAAGTGAGAGACCCTGTCTCAGGAGAGTAAGGTGAGAGACCCTGTCTCAGGAGAGTAAGGTGAGAGACCCTGTCTCAGGACAGTAAGGTGAGAGACCCTGTCTCAGGAGAGTGAGGTGAGAGACCCTGTCTCAGGAGAGTGAGGTGAGAGACCCTGTCTCAGGAGAGTGAGGTGAGAGACCCTGTCTCAGGAGAGTGAGGTGAGAGACCCTGTCTCAGGAGAGTGAGGTGAGAGACCCTGTCTCAGGAGAGTAAGGCGAGAGACCCTGTCTCAGGAGAGTGAGGTGAGAGACCCTGCCTCAGGAGAGTAAGGTGAGAGACCCTGTCTCAGGAGAGTAAGGTGAGAGACCCTGTCTCAGGAGAGTAAGGCGAGAGACCCTGCCTCAGGAGAGTAAGGTGAGAGGCCAGTAAGGTGGAAAACAACAGAGCAGGACCCTGCCATCCTCCTCTGGCCTCCGCATATGCACACAGACATGTACACCTGCAGTAGCAGATCTTAAATGGCCAATGAAATTCTGGAGGATGTAGTGGATAGTTCATAACATTTTCTCTTAAAAGGTACTACATAGTGCCACTTGATCCAGAGTATCAACTGCCCTTCCCTGTGCCATTTATGTAGCTGAAGTAACATGTGATGACTGACCTGGAGTCCCTTCATTTGGCCTCTCTAGCCAGCTGTACCCAGTGTTCCCAATTTCTTTGTCAATGGGGATGGTCTTGTAAATCATTTGTTCTTGTCTTAAGGGAAAGGCTTTTTCCTGCAGTGAATGACCTTGCTCCCTCTGCCCCTACCACCTGTTTTACCCATGCACCTTGATACTTCTTAGATCTGGGGCAAATCATTGTTCAAATGGTGCAGTTAAAAGATGCAGCTTTGGGGCCGGGCGGTGGTGGCACACGCCTTTAATCCCAGCACTCGGGAGGCAGAGCCAGGCGGATCTCTATGAGTTCGAGGCCAGCCTGGGCTACCAAGTGAGTTCCAGGAGAGGCACAAAGCTACACAGAGAAACCCTGTCTCGAAAAACCAAAAAAAAAAAAAAAAAAAAAGAAAAGATGCAGCTTTGGGGCTGAGATGTGGCTCAGTCATTAGAATGCTTGCCTAATGTGCCCTGGATTTAATGTCCAGCAGCACAGAAGCCTGTCTTGGTCGCACACACCTATAGCCCGAAAGACATAGAGACAGCATGATCAGAAGTTCAAGGTCATCCTCAGTTACATAATGAGCTCAAGGCTACTCGGTGCTCCATGAAATCCTGGCCCCCATCAAAGATTCAGCTTTGTAATTAGGGATACATAGATTCAAATTCTGTTCAGAAGCAAACTCTGGCCCCTCAGAATAGAAATTTGACTAATCAGAAAGCTACCTGGCCTGATGAAGTCTCCCCACCCCCAAAGCACTCTGACCCAGAGCATCCTAACATCACCCCTTTTTCTGATGCTGTCTGTGTGTGGTCACCAGCCACTCTGAGCCTCAGTTTCCCTACATAACAGGCAGACTGAAGATCAGCTGTGATTCTTTGTACAGTGCTGGCTCTTAATGTTTTTAAGTATAAAAATGAGGGAAGACAGGAAAGGTCTGAAAACACGGTTTGTCACCCTGTGATGTGGAACTTGGGGAAATGTACAGACAGGCACAAGAGCGGGCGATATGTGGAGGCTTTCTTTGCACAAGGTGTAGTAGCACAGGTGACTTTCCATGTCAGAGGCACCTTCCCACGTGTCACTACATGGCTCTTGCATATGGATTCCACCATCGGCGTTGCTTAGATTTCTTCCCGTGCACTGCCTCTGTGTATATCAACTCAGACGTGTGTGGTGATTGACTTAGAATATATCTTTGTAAGGGAATTTGCTGGACTGGAAGGGCTGAGTAGGACAGAGCTACTCTTCTGTATGTGTGTCTGTGTGGGAGGGGATGGGCAAGTGGACACACAAGTGCCACGGTGCATATGTGGAGATCATAGGACAACTCTTGGGAATGGTTCTGCCTTTCATCTTGTTGAGACAGAGTCTCTCTTGGTGTTGCTGTTAGGCTAGCTGGCCCAGGTGATCCAACCTTCTCTGCCTCCCACTTCACCATAGGCATGCTGGGATTAGAGACGAATACCACGATCTCTGGCTTTTTTTAATGTGGGTTTTGTCAGGCTTACATGGTGGGTACTTTTATCCACTGAGCCATCTCACTGACCTGACATAATTCATCTTGATTGTCAACTTGACTACGTTGTGAGCTGGCTAGGAGATTCCTAAAGCACATCTCTGCGTGTGTCTCCTGAGAATGTTTCCAGAATCAATTAGATTAAGAGGCCTCTGACATAATCAGTGCTTTTACCCAGTGATAGATTCAACATTTGATTGGACTCCTGGGAGGCATTGGGCCTGTGGAGGGTGGGACCTGGTTGGAGGTGGTGGGTCTCTGGGGATGTGTCTGAGGAGGGTGTATCTTGTCCCTGTTACTCCTAGCTATTTCTGGGTTGCCACAAGGTGAGAAATTATGCTGCAGTTACACTCCACCATAGCCACAACTGTCTACCGCTCCTTGTATCTCCGCGCAGCCAGAGCCAGAACGCACCCACCATACGCTGAGACCTCAGAGACCATGAGGCAAAGTAAACCTGCCCTTCTTTGTTTACACCAGATGTCCTGCCACAGCTGCACCGTCCAGTGCCGTAGTTTAAATAATGAGATAGATTAATTACTATGTTCACTTGGAGAAAGGCTGGACTGTACTTCCGTTAATGTGTATATATCCAGATTCCCACACTTAGGGTCTTCTGAATAAAGTTATGTAATTCATTTTTTATGTGTTTGTGTTTTTATGTGTTTTGCCTGGATGTGTACTGTGTAATTGCAGTTCCCAAAGAGGCCAGCAGAGGGCACTGGGCCCCCTGGATGGTTGTAAAATGCTGGGAACTGAACCCAGGTCCTTTAAGAATACCAAATGTTCTTAAACCAGAGCTGTCTCTCCAGCTCCACAATTAAAAATTTTTAAATTCTGTGATAAATAGGAGCATTTCTCCATCTAGTCAAATAGTATGTCCCAGAATTCTTCATATTGAAAATGTTTACATCTGTTTTCTAATAATACACAAAAGCTTTTAGCTATGCACCAAGTCTTTTCATTGTACATAAGAAGATGTTGTATGCCAGGGCCATAGTGGAACCCTATAGACCATGGCGTACAGTCCGCTCTCTGCAGACAGGCAGAGTAAGAAGTTAGAGGGCCCAGAAGACTTCCCTCTGCAGCTTTTCATCTCTCCCACCTTCTTATATTGAAGCAGTCACCTTTTTTATTCCTGTAGAAGATGCTGGTATTTTTCTCCTAACGTCAGGGCTACCCTGTGACATTTAAATTTTGTTCAGTAAAAGTACAGCATGCATACAGAAAAGTCTAAAAATCTCCATGGAGGGAATTATCCTCAGTAAAGGCCTGTGTTGTCACCACCTGGGTCAAAATCAAAAACACTCATTCGGATTTCCCATCATAGATGGTTACAACCAAAAAGCCAGGATTGTCCTGAACTCCTCTTGAGCCATAACATACACAAATGCACACACACACACACACACAAACACACTTCATATATATATATATATATATATATATATATATATATATATATCGTATACATTTCACATATATGATTCATACATCTTATGTATGTATATCATATGTATAAAATAATTCCTTTCTGGTAAGTCTCCCTTCTCCTGGTGGTTTTGTTTTGTTTTGTTTTTGTTTGTTTGGTTTTGTTTTTTTGAGACAGGGTTTCTCTGTGTAGTTTTGGTGCCTGTCCTGGATCTCGCTCTGTAGACCAGGCTGGCCCAGAACTCACTGAGATCTACCTGGCTCTGCTTCCCGAGTGCTGTGGTTAAAGGCAGACACCACCACCACCCAGCCTGCTGTTATTTTTTTAGGTGTTCAGCTAAACAAGTGTCGACTTGTAATGGCATCTACAATGGTTTAGCTTCTGACTTTTCCAGTCTTTGCGTGATACAAAAACATACGGCATTCAGTAAACATTGCACTTGGAACTTGGAATCTGGATCTTTCCCCAGATTACTGTTCTTACTGTGACAAGATATTTGACATTAGCAACTTAAGGAAAGAAGGGTTTATCTGGCTCACAGTTTGAGGGTCCAGTCCATCATGGTGGAAAAAACATGGTGGCAGGAGCATGAGGCAACTGGTTACATGGTGTCTCTAGTCAGGAAGCAGAGAGAGATGAATGCTGGGGCTCAGCTCGCTTTCCCCTTTTCATGCAGTCCAAGGACCCAGCCTAGAGAATGATGATGCTCACATTTAGGATGGCTCTTCCCATCTCAGTTAACACAAACTAAAAATCCCTCACAGAAAGACTAGGTCTTTCCGTGTGGGTGATAATCTAAACCAAGACAGCCATGTGTGACACCATCCTCTCATGATGCAGGGCAGTAGTAGTTTGTCATGGCTCCCAGTCAGACACACACACGAGAAGTAAACTGATGGTGCTTCCTATCCATGGTACTTACTGTAAACTGTGATGATCAGCCAATGAGTACTCAATGGGGGATCTGCTCACAATATTTCCGGTGAGCACTGGCTTTACAAGGATGCTGTAACCCTGTTCTAAGCTGAGAAGTGTCTGAACATAGTCCCCTACATGGTTTTTAAACTATCTACAACAGTGAAAAAGATCATTCAACCTTCTTATCATCTGACAATGGAGTTAAACCGAGAACTGGGAGGGCAAAACAGGGCAAAACTGGAGGGCAAAACGGGGCAACTTGTGAAACTGTGTGATGGAGAGCTCATCACTGTAGACTGAAACAATAGTTTATATAGGTTGGTTTGAACACTTGTCACAAGTCATGAGACACAAACTCTGCAGTTTTTTAGCTACAGTGGAGGTGACAGTGAAACTGGATGTGCATCTGGGAGCCTGCAGGGAACCCGAAGTCCCTGCATGGGGTACTTGCTGTCACAATGTGATGACTGATCTTGGTTGTCAACACACCTAGGAAAAACAAACCTCAACTTCCATTACTTCCATCCGATTTGCCCATGGGCCTGTCCATAGGTCATTTTCTTGATGGCTAATCAACATAGGAGGCCCCAGCCCACTGTGGGTGGCACCATTTTTAGGCAGGTAGGCCTGGGAAGTATAAGAATGGAAAAGTGAGTGTGAGCCAGGGAGAGCGCAAGCCAACAATGTTCCTCCATGGTTTCTGCTTCAGGTTCCTGCCCTGTAAGATCAAATAATCCCTTTCCTCCAAGTTATTTTGGGTTTTTTTTGTTGTTTGTTTGTTTGTTTGTTTTGTTTTTTGGTGGTTTTTTTTGTCTTGTTGTTTACATGACAACAGAAACCAAACTAAAATAGACCCTTAGCCATCCAGGATGCCACATGCCACTGCCTCAGGATGGTGTGTGTATGTGTACATGTATGTGTGAGGAGGTCAGAGGTCAACAGTAGGTGTCTCCTTAGTTGCTTTCCACCTGATTTGCATGTGTGTGTGTATGTGTGTGAGTATGTGCATGTGTGTGTGAGTATATGTATGTGTGTGAGTGTATGTGTTATATATGTGTGTGTGTACATGTATGTGTGTATATGTATGTGTGTGTGTGAGTGTGTGTATGTATGTGTGTATGTATGTATGTGTGTATGTATATGAGTGTGTGTATGTATGTGTGTGAGGGTGTATTTGTGTGTGTACATGTATGTGTGTATATATATATATATGTATGAGTGTGTATATGTATATGAGTATGTGTATGTGTGTGTGTATGTGTCTCTGGTGTATGTACAGGAGTATGGGGGTGCTCATGCCCATGGGCACACCTGTAGAGATGAAAGGAGGACATCTAGTGTCTGCTTCTGGCAGCTCCTGGCACCTTCAGACAACCTGTCACCGAGCTTGACTCTCTCCATTGCAGCTCGGCTGGCTGTGCAGTGACCTGGGATCCATCTTTCTCTGCCCCCCCCCCACAGGCTGGAGTTACAGGCATGTGCAGTCATGTCCAACTTTTTACATAGGTGCTAGAGATTTGAACTCAGGACCTACTGCTTGTGCAGCAGTCATTTTACTGACTGAACCATCTTTCTACCTCCTACCTTGGCACGGGAGACAGAGGCCATAGCTTCTGCCTCCTGGACCGGGTGCAGATTGCTCCTGAACCTTTTAGAGACGGTTCCAGTTCTGCACTGGTGGCCAGCAGCCAGCGGCTCTCCCAGCCACATCCTCAGCCTCACTTAGCCATTCTGTTAGTGTCTGGGATGGACAACGGTTTAATCTTGTTGTTCAGTCAATAGCTTTTTGCATTATCCTTCCCTCTGTGGTTAATGTACCATTTTTCCCCTTTTCTTCCCCTATACAAACACTGCCATGCCTGAAGTGCTTTCTCTGCTTGCAGAGAAGTTATAGCCTGGACGGTAGCAGAACAGCACTCTGATTAAAGTGATTAAAACTATATACAGCATGCATAATTAACCTCTGCGCGGCTGTCACCAGGAGCTGATGCGCTGAGCTGATACCGTATCTGTCTGTGGCAGCCAGCGTATGCTACATGGCCATTTTTTTTCCTGCAGAATTTTAATCACTTGAGATAAAGAGTGAGTGAGAGAGATGAGAGAGAGAGAGAGAGAGAGAGAGAGAGAGAGAGAGAGAGAGAGAGATCAAGGCCATATTAATCCTCTCAATGGCTTTATAATTTCCCTTCTTTTCTGCTGCTGGTAATCAAGAAAAATAACGCTGACTTAATCCTGAAGCCAAGGTCATCATCTCAGCCCTCTTTAATGGAAAGGATGTCACCATGAGAGTTGATAGGAGCTAAATACCCCAGCCTTCTCAGCACAGACAAGTGAACCACAATCTCAGGCAGAAATGATCTAAAGCATTTGCCAGGGTGCAGACAAATTCCCACCAACTGTTGGAGTCTACAGACCAGCGCCACACAACCATCCATGATGGCAAACGCAGGGGTGAGCTAATGATAGCCAGTCAAAGATCAGCGGGGTGACCCTCTGATTAGCAGTTGGACAACACAGCCGGAGGGGCCGTGCTGCAGCTGCGGGCGTGTGGCCCCTGTATGAACTCCGACACCTCTTTGGAGAGCTGCCAAGATCGGAATACAAGTGCAGTGATGTGAGGACGTGTGGTGACATTTCATGACAATGCTCCTGCTGCAGCTTCCCCACCACCACCACCACCTTGTTTGTTTTTGTTTTTAAGAACTGCAGACAGGTGGAAAAGCAAACAGGCTCTCAGCCCCAAAGCACCTGCACAGTCAGGAGGAACTCATGGTTCCTGTCGCCCTCCCTCTCCTACTTGGTTTCCCCAGCAAAACACGTCCCGGGGCCAAGGTGACGGACAGCGCTGATGTGGTCTCTACAGAAGGACACAGAGCAAGCTGGCAGAGCTGCTGAGGGCTCTCTGCTCACTCTTGGGATCCACACCCTGACCCTGAAGGCAGAGCTTATTAGGAAGCTTTTCTGGATCTAGCTAGCACACTCACTTTGTCCAAGTGAAGTCTCAGAGGAAAGAAGCCCGGAGGGCTTGCCTCAAGTCTACACGGGGTGTCTGGGAGTGAGAGCTCGCCTAGCATGCATGAAGCCCAGGTTCCATCCCAGTGCTGAACAAAACTGAGGGTGGTGCTGTGCACCTGAAATCCTGGCGAGCTTAAAGTTGTCCTCAGTTACGTAGTAAGTCCCAGGCCAGCCTTGGACTGTGCGAGACCATCTCACAAAAATAAATCCATGGGGTCTCACAATGACCGGACATAGGTGGCTCCTCACCCGGGAGTCAAAAAGGAGGAAGACTCTCCACTGAGGTGCACAGGACTTCAGAGTGACTCCCTGAGGCACAAACATGTGACAGGAGCCCTCTTCCTGTGTGTGACTCACGCATCGATAGTGCCTCAAACAAATGCTAAGTTTCTCTCCTCCAGAGCACAGCTTCCTGGCAGCCAAGAAAGTGTGCGGCTTTGCAGTTGAGAGTGCCTGAGTTCCAGAGTGGGTGGCCTGAAAGGTCACATGAGATGCCCCTCCACTGTTGGGATGCTGTTGGCAGGGTGACCTCAGGATGGGATGAAAGTCAGTGCCGGGTGAACCAGTAGATCCCAGAGAACCTCTTGCTCCTCTCTCTTGCAGCCCATCCTCACTCTGATCCCTTCTCCATAGAATTCATGCTTGGATTCAGCAAACACAACCCGTTTGGATTCCAGTCCTTTTGAATTATGATGACCTGGCCTGGGATGAAATTTACCCTCGCACTATCCATGGGAAAGGTGTGTGCGGACAGTCTAGACTGTAAATACCAGGTGGGGGCTGCTCAGCCTCTGTGCATGAGTAAGCCTGTTTGAAGGACTTATGTACTACTCAAGTCACTATTTACAAATGAACCGTCTTTCTTTCTTTTTAAATGAAAACAGACTTGGCAAGGCCCCTTCTGAAAACCACTTTGTAGCTATTTGTTTGAGCAGTTAAAATGAGTAAAATTGAATTAAAAAGAAGAAAGAACTCTGTAATTTCAGCTTTCTCTGCTTCCTCAGAGTCACTAGGCTGAACTGATGGAGAAAGCAGCTTAATCGTGCACACTGAAGAAATCCTGCTGGCTTCTCTCCCCTCCACTGGGATTGCGGGAACATGGCATTTCCCCATGGATCGTCCAGAGGGCCTCATAGATGTGGTCCTCATGAGAAAACAAGACACAGGGATAGCCACATTCAGTGGCTGCCATGGGGTCTGGAGCCAGGAGACCTTTCCAGTGTGCTCCTTGAGGTCCAGAGATCTCTGGGAAGGTACCTGGGGGCTTCAATGGGTAAAGCAGAGAGTCCCTGGAGGCCACAGTCAGATATGTTTCAATAAGCCCTCTCTAGGCTGGTCACCTTCTTTCATGTTGGGGTTCCTCCTACAGGGGTTCACGTGTGTGTCATTGTACATGTGCGTGCGTGTGTGTGTGTGTGTGTGTGTGTGTGTGTGTGTGTGTGGACCTGTGTACATGTATCTTTGATTGCATATATGTTTGCATGAGCATCTATGTGCATGCATGGATATGGGTATGCACATATGGGCTTGAATAGCTATGTGCATTTGCAAATGTCATGTGGGGCTGATTCATTGCTAAGTGAGTTCCAGAAATGCATTCTCCTAAGGTTAAACAGGAAACTATGGCACAGGGGATGTTGTTATGTGTGACTCAAATGATAGTGGAGCCTACATTATAGATGCTTTTGCCCTCCATCTTAAGGAATGCCCTGTGTTGTGAACAGAACCAGACATTGGAGCCTTGCTCTGCCATCCACCCTCTATATACCTGTAAACTCCTTTCTGATGCCTGATCGTGAAGCCTAACACTGCCTACTTCTAGACCTCATCATTGTACTGTAGTTGACTAAGTACCTTAATTGATCTGCCACCAGCCTTTTCCTCTACACTAAAACCTCCACACAGCATCAAGAATCCTGCTCTTAAGAACTAGAGATGTAGTTTGGTGACAGAACATTTGCCTAGAATCCCCCAGTGAGGGGATGGGGTGTGGCTCAGTGGTAGAGCACCTGCCTAGAATCCCCCAGTGAGAGGCTGGGGTGTGGCTCAGTGGTAGAGCACCTGCCTAGAATCCCCCAGTGAGGGGCTGGGGTGTGGCTCAGTGGCAGAGCACCTGCACAGCAGAGCCCTTCCCCAGCACTTCAAAAGAAAAAAAATCTTACTTTTAAAACATGGTGACTAAGGTACCACTAAAGACCTACAGCCCTTGTTTTGCTTTACTGAAAATTACATACTGAAGTCCTAGCTCATGACAAGCTATTCAGAAGTCCAGAGGTCTGTGAGTGACTTCTTCATTCTGAGCCTTTGGGGACTGTGCAAAGGTGTGTGTGTGTGTGTGTGTGTGTGTGTGTCCTTGAGGCTTGGAATCCACCTGAGGGCCTCTTCCCTTTGACTTGGTGCATAGCACTTGAAAGGCATTCCTGGCATTTGTACAGGATCCACTAAAATCCCTCCTTGCTCATCATTGTTGTTTTTTGAGTGTCTCTGTATGCCAGGCCCTTGGCATTTGCCTCTTTTTAACTTCACAACAGCCTTAAGCCTCAGGAAACACTAACTCCATTTCTCAGAAGATGAGCTATAGTCTCAGGGAGAGGAACCCCTTGTCCATTTGGAGCCCTTTCTGAGAACCACTCTGGTGTATAGGGTATGCTCCAGTCTTGAGGAGACATACTCAAGGCAAGGATAAGTGGGTGCTCAGGCAGTGGGCAAACTGGGGATGATCCTGCAGCTTGGAGGGATCAGCACTAAGCAAGCAAGGGCATCAGGCCATCGGTTCAGTCTTCACAAGCTGGTTTCTGGAAGTTGAAAAATTGATGGAAATATGAACTCCTCTTGACCCAAAGGTGTGTGCATGCATGTATGAGTATGTGTGTGTGTGTGTGTGTGTGTATGTGTGTGTGTGTTGGCATGCCTTTGGAGGTCAGAGGACAACCTTAGATGTCGCTCCTCACCTATCACCTGGTTTGATACAGAATCTTATGTGGTTTGCTTCTGTACAAGCTACCTGTCCCATGAGCTTCTAGGGGGTGTGCCTCTGCATCCACCTTGCTCTAGGAGCATCACAGATGTGCGCTGCTGTGTCCAGCATCACCCGGGTTCTAGGGGTTCAAACTCAGATCCTCACATTTGTACTGTAGGAAACTCACAGCTTTACCCACTGAGTCCTCTCTTCCACCCGTATGTCCTTTCTTCTTCGCATTACCCTTCAGGGCTGCTCTGATGGGACAGATGGGCATCCTTGAACTGAAGTCACCAGCACTCAAGGCTGCTGCATCTTTATTGGGATGCAGCATGTAGCAGCCTCCGGGTGGCCACTCAGGGCTGTGATGTCCTATAATGGCTGGTCTGGAGGGAGATCTGTAAAGGAACAGGCAATTTCTAAGTGCTTTGGGAGTCACCCATGCAAACTGACTTAAGCCCAACAACCCAGCTCCAAGTCACCTGTGACTCATTCCTCCCACTCTGCAGAGAAGGCAGGGCAGACCCTCTGCACTGCCTGTGTTTGTGACTGGCACACTTCATGCATAATCTTAGGAACACCAGCATATTATTAACTCCACCTCCCCTTGGGCCTCTCTGGACCCTGCTGTTGCCCCTCTCTATGGGCTGGGGACCCTTGTGTGCCTTGCTTTCTCTTGCTGGTGAACGACATGTATCTACCGTCAGATCTTCCAGCAAATATGGTAGACTTGCTTAATTATTTAGACCATCTCTGTCCCGCTTTACTCCCCACGGCTCCACAGTGTCAGTCTACGTCAGTGGAACACTTCACAGAAGCCTCTCTGTGCCTGTTTCCTCCCTGTTCACCATGAACAGCGCTGTAAGGACAGATGCTAACGCTTACTAAGTGTTTTCTAGAGATACACAGAAGTATGTGCATTGCTCTTTACTCCAAACTTCCCCACTTAGCTCCTAGGTTAGTTGTACCAAAACATCCTGGTACAAGGGGTTATTTAGGAAGTGAAGCTAGGACAGGAGGGACATGTGTCCCAAGCCATGGTAGTGCTGTGCAGAAAGACAGCTGGGCCCTTCTTGAGCCATGGAGCCAGTGTGAGACACATACAACATGGTTAGCCATCCTTGCGTACGTGTGTGTGTGTGTGTGTGTGTGTGTGTGTGTGTGTGTGTGTGTGTGTTGGGGGGGATATTCTAATTCTGGTCAGTGTTGGCGAGGGCAGAGCCCATCCCAGTCACCAGAGAAAGCTGTGAAGCAAGGGGAGGCAGATGCTGGCTGGAGGAAGTTGCCTGCCAGCACAGTGCAGGCTGTGCTGGAGAGGACAGAGCAGCCCCACAGCAGCTGCGGTTAGGCCCTTGTGTGGTTTTCACTCCCCACATGATGAAATGGAGCCCTCATGGACTAAGCCACTGTCTTCCAGGAGCCCGTTAAATCACCAATGGTCTTGGCTCTCTGAACACCTGGATCCCCAGCTCTTCAGCTTGTATGGTTGCTCAGTTGAGCTTGGGGGTCTGCTGATATCTGGGTTGCTGTTTTTCCTTTCAACTTTGACTCTAGAGTTAGCCCCCAAAGTACCACGGTGCTCGTGTCCACAAAGGAGCAGGTTCTGGGCCACTCTGAAGACAAGCCAGGAAGTGTCTCTGAGATGTGAGGTTTTGCTATTCACAAGTTGAGAGGGGTGGGTCATGCTACGGGAAGATGGAGGATGGAGCATGGCATGCTGGATGTAGAGAGGAAGGCACGTTGAGTGATGGGGAGCCAGGGTATATTGAGTGATGGAGAGAGAGGTGGAGGTGCTGAGTGATGGACAGATGGGGCATGGTGAGTGATGGAGAAAGAAGTGGAGGTGCTGAGTGATGGACAGATGGGCATGGTGAGAGTCAGGGCATACTGAGTGATGGACAGGTGGGGCACACTGAAGATGGAGAGGGGAAGGTGCTGAGTGATGGACTGATCCGGTATGCTGCTGGTACACATAGCTTCATAGACTCAATGGTTTGACAGAACCCAGAGTCCACTGTGGGCCCATGGGATGATCTGGGACCCAGGCTCTCTGATCCTGTGGCTTTCAGCTTGGACTTCACCAATGTTGTAAGCAGAGATTTTAGGGCAGGTAGCTGGGCTCCGGTCTCCCCTATTGGCTGTCCTCGGCCACCCATCCCCAGATACCAATTAGAGACAAGTAATGGTGGGATGCCGAGGGAGGGGATTCATTCAGTGCGGTCCAGGAAAGAAGCACAGAAATAGAGGTCCAGTGAGACCCCACACCAAGTCCATCGCCGAGGCTCTGGTCTGAGCCTTAGGGTAAAGTAGAAGGGGAATGGCAGGCAGGGCAGGAGTGAACATAATTAAGCAGGCCTGGTCAAAGTGGGGTCTACAGACTGTTAGCTCGGTTAGGATTCTTCAAGATGGTTTAGAGAAGTCGTCCTCATGAGGGGACAAGCTGGTCCTCGGGAGGTCATTGCTCCTGCTCCAGGTACAGCCTACCCATGGAGGACAATTGTCCTTATTTTGTGCTGATTGAGAGAGGTTACTCTGTTCTGTCTTGAGAGGTTTTGTTTTTCCAAATATCAAAAGTGACTCAGAGGAAAGTGTTACGTTAGGGGGAGGGAGAAGGAAGAACAGAGAGAAGCAGTGATTTGAATCTTCCTTCAGGCAACACATTTATTAATGTCCCAGTAGCAGGGGTCTGAAGGAGAGTTTCAGCCCCACCAGACAAGCAAGGGGTCTATTGTAAAGTTTCTGAGGCACCAGGAGGAAGCAGACTTAGTTAACCTATGACCTATGCTAAGTAACAGGTAAGGGAGCAGGGCATGCATGATGCTCTGTGACAAGGGTCACTGTTTCTCTGGGTGATGGAGAGGGGCTTGGTGAATGTGTAACCCATGTAATGTGACAGTCATCAGCTGCTGCAAGCTCTGGGAGACATGGGGTGGGTGTGGTGGGTGTGATCTCGCCTTGTTCGTACAACCCTATCTGCTAAGGGCCTGGTTACCTGGGGGTTTGTGCTCTCTAACAGGAAGGTTAAGGATCCATCTCTATCCTTCCCCTCCCCGAAAGAGACAGACAGAGAATGAAGGTGGAGGTGCCAGTCCGACTACTTGTCAGCCAGGCCCAAGTGAGGAGTCCATGCTTTCTGTTGCTGTTGTTGATTTTTAATGTGTGTATATGTGCTGGTCTGTGTCTGTGTGGGGTGTGTGCACGTAAGGGCAGTGCCCTCAGAGGCCAGAAGAGGATGTTGGTTCTCCTAGATGGTTGTGAGCCACTGGACATGAGTGCTGGGAACCAAACTCGGGTCTTGTGCAAAAGCAGCAAGCGCTCAGATGGCACTGAGCCATGTCTTCAGCCTGAATCCACGCTCCTTTAGCAAAAGCAGCTTCAGGGTTCCTGTTTTGGGAGCTGTAGAAGTCCTGGAAATGACACATTCCTGCTTGGCCTTTTCACTAACTCGGCCCAGAAATGATAGCACCATTGCGATTTCCATTTCAGTAGCCAAATCTGTGCCCCAGCTCATTATAAAGAAGCTTAGAAGTGCGGGTGCCCCTGTGCCTGGCAAGGGTGGAGAGGGACCACTGGATATTAGCAACACCAGAAATGCCTTCCCAGGAGGGCACGATAATAATTAAGCAATCATGATCAAGGCTGTCTAGGGCGTTCCTGGGGTTTTTTAAAAGGCTGGAGGAATCTTGCCTCGGGGCTGTAAATGTCAGTTGCTCATTAATTCCTCAGAAATGCCCGGAGCCAAGACTGCTATTTCTAATAGCGAGCATTTGTTTGGCTATTTAACAAAACAAAACAAAAAAAGATTCCTTGTCATGTACCTCTGGACCTGGTGGTTCTTGAGGCAGAGGGATGCACTCCATTTCATGCCTCACGTTAGTTATATAACATCTCCTCCCCACCCCCAATCAGATTTGAGGATAAATCTCATCAGCATGGAATATCATCATGGGGTAGGAGCTGGCAGTTGTTCTCACAGCTGTTTCAAAACCAAGCAACTAAAACTGCATTTGAATGTTTATTTCAATAATCCTTTTCTCCCCAGCAACTGAGGTAGGATCTGCCCACCCCAGGCCTGCACATTTTTATTTACAATTCTGTTCTCTGTCAGCATTGTTTCACAGACAGAGCCTTGCCCTTTCGAAGTCCTTGCCACCTTAGCATCAAAGATGCTGTATCCTAAGGAATCAAGCAAAGGAGACCCTCAGATTTAGGGAAGCCTTGGCTCTGTTTTATTTAACCAAGCAAGTCTGGGTTTCATAAGATTCCATGCCTCCTGCCTGGCTTGCCTGGATGCCATCTGATGCTCATGGAAATTCAACAAATTCAGCTCTGAGACCTGATCAAGCTGTTGGTGTTCAGATAATCCTTAGTTCCAAGCAAAATGAGTCACCCCATAACTGGAGCTGTTTTCTGGATCTTACTCCATCCCATTGTATTGCCACAGGCATCCGAGATGGAAGTGGAAAAGTTAGTTAATAAGTTAGTGTGTGTGTGTGTGTGTGTGTGTGTGTGTGTGTGTGTGTGTGTGTGTGTGATGTGCATGCCTGCCTGTTTATGTCAAGAGGTCCCTAATGAATCTGGAGCTCACTGATTGGCTAGCCTGGCTGGCCGGTGAGCCTCAGGAATCCTCTTGCCTCTGCACAATGCCAACCCCAACTTTTTACATGGATTCTGGGGGTTGAACTCAGGTCCTCATGATGGCTCAATAAGCACTTCATCCCCCAGTCCCAGAAAAGGCTTTTATGGGGGACCAATCAGGACATAAACTGTATTCCACCACTAAAGAGTGATGTTATTTGCTGGGTTATGTGGAGTGAGTGGACTTGCAAAGCACTTAGGGACCCAAAGAGAAAGTGTATTAAAGAACTCAGCAGTGAGGCCACAACATTCGTGATCGGAAGCATGCCGTTTGTGGATACTGGCATTTTGTCCAGTATGCCATCACAAAACAGCAGCAACATCACCACAATAGAAACAGCGTTCATCAATTGTGCATGGGTGGGATCCTGGGATTTTAGTGCAGATCTGTTTGGAGACTGTAAGCATTATGGAGAAGATCTCATTTCTACACTATGTGGAGGTACAGGGGATCCTGGGAGGAGAGTAGACCTGCCATGAGGAATCTGTCACACGGGGTATGACTGCCATAGAGCAGACTGGTTTTCACATCTATGGACTGGCTCTCTCCCTGTTTTGCATGAGACCTCCACCTGCTGTAGGGTTTTTTTTTTTCCTTTTCCCTAAAAATGAATCTGTGAGCATTTCTGAAAGTCTTAAGAATGTTACAAGGAGCTGTGAAATTTCATTTCCTATAAAAAGAGGTCTGGGACTAGCACATTGTTCTAGCTGCTAATATTTTAATAAGATGTGTTGGTATGACTGCCAGAGTTCACCTGGCATTATCACCCCTGGTCCTTCAGACCCTCCGGGACCTTGAAGCCTAGAAAACCCACTAGCAGCTCTTGGCTGCCTGAAGTCTGATAGGCAGACTGAAAGTGATATCTAACGCCTCCGAGATCCAAGTAGCAGGGCCCTTGACAAGAGAATAGTATTTAGCTGAATTCAAAATAGTGTGTGTGTGTGTGTGTGTGTGTGTGTGTGTGTTTGTATCCAATACTTCTTTTAGAAAATATTTTGTCTATGTATGCACGTAGGTGTATGTAAATGTGTGTATGTGCAAGAGTGGGGGTATGCATGTGCATGTGTGTGTATGTATGACCGTAGAGGTTAACCTTGGGTCATTTCTCAGGTGCCATCTACCTTATTTTGGTTTCAGGTTTTTGTTTTTGTTTTGTTTTGAGAAAGTGACAGAAACAAAATAAAACAGTGAGCCTGGGGCTCACCAGTTGGCTGGGCTAGCCAGCCATGAAAATCCGGAGATTCTCCTGTCCACACACACACACATACACACACACACACACAGTGCTGGGATTATAAGCCACATGCCCAGCTGGGCATAGAACTCATGTCCTCATGCTTGTGTGGCGAGTGATTTACTGATGGAGCTATCCTCACACCTGTGTCGACACCTAAGGTGCTGGCGTTATTGACGCTGGCCACAGACCCCAAGGGAAGTCATGGCCACCTACCTTGGTCCCTGATGTGCAAAGGTCAGTCATCCAGTGGGGCTTTGCCAGCACACTGAATGTAGCAAAGCCTGAGAGGTCTAGCTCATCTGGGATGGCTGTCGCTGCATTAGAATCTGCCTCAGCGGTGTCCAGAGTAGCAGGTCCTCCCACCAGGAACAGCCTGGCCAGATGACTTTCCAAGATGGTGCCCTTCTGTTGGTCTGTCTCCTGGGGCTGGCCAGCCAATCTCCTGTTGGCTGTGTGAACTTCTGAGGACCTTCCATGAGACTGCAACCTACTGTCCTCACCTTTGCATACTGAGTCAGGTTTAGTTTTACAGAGAGCTGGTCTCTATCCTGCTCCTTCCACTGGTGGAACGTTCTAGTTAGGTCTATGAATGTATGCTACCCAATATGGCTGCCGCTGTCATTCTGAGCATGTTAAATGTGGCTTGGATTGTTGCATATGTGCTTCTTGAGTAGAATGCATCAGACTGTGACGATTGGAACCAACACAAATGTCAACCTTCTCCACCTTAAGCTTTTACATTGATCACATGTCAAAGTGATATTTAGATGTATTGGGTGAGATAAAATATTAAACGTACTCTTAACTTTAAAAGAGTTTTTTTCTAGCATTTGGGAGATGGCTTGGTGGGTAGAATGTTTACTGTGTGAAAAGGATGATCTGAGTTCAGATCCCCAGAACCTGTGCACAAAACCCAGGTGTTAGTGGTGTTGGCTTGTCACCCCAGAGCTGAGGAGGCAGAGATAGGAGGATCCCTGGGGCTCACTGGCCAGGCAGCCTAGCCTACTTGGTGAGTTCCAGGCCAGTGAAAGACATTTTCAAAAATGAAAAAAGAGAGGTGAAAAGCCTATGAGGAATGTCATCTGAGGTACACACAGAGAGAGAGAGAGAGAGAGAGAGAGAGAGAGAGAGAGAGAGAGAGAGAGAGAGAGGAAGAAGAAGAAGAGGAGGAGGAGGAGGAGAAGGAGGAGGAGGAGAAGGAGGAGGAGGAGGAGGAGGAGGAGGAGGGGAAGGTGGAGCACAGCAGTCCATGTCAGTCTTGATACCCAGGTGGGCAAATCTGTTGGTGACTCCTAGGCAGGGAGTGGGGATGTTCTCAGATCATGCCTCTCTGTGCTCCCAGTAGGACTGCCCTGTCCATCTGTCCATTGTCTGTATGTCTCTGGCTCTGCCCACTGGAAGCCACACTCTTGTCACCTGGCTTTCCTGGAGGAAGGTGCTGGAAGACATATCCTCATCGGTCACCGAGATGTGACCATCAGCTTCCTGCTCTAGAAGACATGGGCACCACGCATGGCTTTGCAGTCCGTCCTGGTACAAGCCATTCGTGTTGCTCAGCGATCCATCTCCTGCAGAGCCGTCATGCCTGCTTTTCATCCGCTTAACCCCTGAATGTGCAGCACGCCACTGTTATTTCCAGTTTGACCTAGTTACTAGCAGTTTGAGGGCATCGGGCTTCCAAGAGATCAAATGCTGAGTCCCGGTCTTCAGGCCACTTTGTATAACTGAACAACTTCTCTGGGGACCATGTTAACGGGAGATTTCATCAAAAGGGGTGATGTATGCTTCTCTGACTTGATGTACCTTCACGGCTTCCCTTACCCTGATAGAGGACAGCTCCATTTCCAAATCCTTCAATCCTTGGCAGTTCTGGACTCTCGGTGTCCCCTTCCAGTTCTGTTTACAAATTACTGGGGAGTAGAGTGCTTGCCAAGCTAGTCCAAATCCCTGAGGCCCATCCCCAACATTGTTAGCCAAGAATGCTGGTACATACCTGTAATCCCAGCACTAGGGAGGTGGAAGACGGGAGAGCAGACATTCAAGGTCATCCTCAGCCACACAGCAAGTCCCATGGCAGTCAAAACCACACGGGAAGAAAGCAGCTGGGGGATAGGGATTTGGGGAGATTTACAGGCCCACTTCTTCCCTGTATCATTTCACCAAAGGTACCCCACCACAGCCAATTCACACAGGAAGCATTGTGCTTGGCAGACATGGTTCCTAGGCATATTTTCTACCTGCAGAGTTATCTGTGGTGATGGTTTGTTTTTTGTTTTTGTTTGTTTTTTTAAACCAGTTCTGGAGCACCATATTCTCCCAACCTCCCACACAGAGCTTCTCACTTCCATCCCCTAAACCCCAAATCAGTAGCGTACGTCTCAGGGTTTTGTAATAACAGCGTCAATTTCTAGGTACTGATTTCTGTACCCATCAGCTGCTGCCACAGTGACTAGCAAGCCCTAGCTCCCTGTGGCCTCTGACAGCACACATTCATTTTTACCAGGAAGTGCCAGGACTCAGCCGTGGCTATGCTGAGCCTGGCTATTCTTCCTGTTATCTCCTCATGCCTAGACAAAACTCACACAGCAGCCATCATCTGGGCCCTTCTCCTGAGGGCCACAGGAGCTCCAAGGAGGAAGGAGGGAGTCACAAGTACCTCTTGCGTGCTCAGTAGGGACCTGGCACCAAGCCACTCTCCCAGAAGTCACATTGCAAGCCCTAAGTCACCAGTGAGCACACACCGCTTTACCTTCTCCAAGTCACAATCAGAGTAGAGAGGAAGAAAATGACTGTGTAAAGAATGCAGTCCTGTGTGTGCAAATGCTGTAGAGGTCAGAGGTCAACCTTTGTTTGTTAAGGCAGGGTCTCCCACTGGAACCTGGGGCTCACCAATTAGGCTAGGCCAGTTGGTGTTGAGCTCCAGGGAGCCTGCTCTCTCCACCTCCCTAGAGGTGTTACAAGTTCTCACTGCCACACTTCAGTTCCTACATAGGTTCTAGAGGTTGAACTCAGGTCCCCACACCTGCACAGCAATCACTTTACCAACTGAGCCCTCTCTATAGCCACAAGCAATGACAGTTCTTGTGGATGCAGACTCCATAAGTGACCCCCACCTCCCCAGAACAGATGTGTTGGAATTTTGCAGAGGCAGGATGTGGTCATAAACCACAGGACAGGCACAGGAGGCCTGGATTTCAGGCAGGCATCAAGCTATGTGTTAGGGTCCAGACATGCAAATTCTGTTCTGAGTTCTGGCCTCAGCCCAGCACTCCTTCCCTGGGAACCTTCAGAAATTATATCCCTCTGTGGATATCAAGTTCCCCTTCCTAGTGAGCAAAGAGGTACATTCAGTGATACTGCTGGTTCTCAGCCTTCCTGCTTCCCACAGCCAGGAGTCTGCTACACTCTCAGGAGCCTGGGCAGCAGCAGGAAGGGTTTGGCTGGGTGTGCATCCCATCCCGCCGTTTGTCAGGTGTGGGATGGAGTCTGACTCCTTATGCAACATGAGCACAGAGGTGCCTAAGTCAGGGCTGTCATTAGGATTGCTATTTTGTGCTGTTCCAAGGTAGAACATTGCTCTTTCATGGCAAATACAACCGGATGCCCTTATAGTTCATTTGGATCCCAGTTCCGCCTCACTGAGGGACAGCCTTGCCTGGAAGTTGAGAGTTGACCCTCATCAGAGAGGCTAGGCACTGCCTTTGTACCCAATGTGCCCAGCTGCATGCGAGGTGCCACAGGGTAATAGGAGTCAGGGTCAGAGCCTGGACCCTGGCAGCTCTGACAAGCCAGGTAGAGCTACCTATCCTCAATAGTCCACTTAATAAGACAATTAATAGTGAAAATCAGAGAAAAGAGATTTATTCAATATGATCACATTACCTAGAGGAGTAAGGAGGTCCAGTGACCTCCCTTTCCCCCCAATTTCATTTTGAGGTCGTGAGCTCCAAATGTACCTCTTTATTCCCATGAGGTTTAGGTGTAAACAGAAGACAGGAGGTATGTATAAAGTCCTGGTCAAGGTATGGTCCTGCCCATCACTGTTGTCTGGGCTCCAGTCTCTCCCACAAGGTGACCTGACAAGGTGTTGGACTGTGTGAAATCTTTTCCTTGCAGACAAGCTCCCCCTCTGGTGGGCACCAGGGCTTCAGCCTTCCTTCACAGGGACGAGAATCCTGGGGAAATTCTGATTCCTTGCACCCCAGTGTCTCCATCTGATAGCCAAAGGATGAGGCACAAATGTCTCTTTAGAGCAGTGGTTCTCAACCTTCCTGACGCGAGGACCCTTTAATACACTTCCTCATGGTGTGGTGACCCTCAGCCATAACATTATTTTTGTTGCTACTTCATAACTGTAATTTTGCTACTGTTATGAATCGGAATGCAAACATTTAATGTGCAGGGTACATGATATGGGACTTGGGGTCACGGCCCACAGGGTGAGAACCACCTCTTTAGCTGCCCCTCAGTCCTATCAGGGAAGGTACAATAGTACCCTTCACAGTTTCGTAAGCGACCTGGTCCCTGCCACCCTGGTGGCCTATGTCGCTGCACATGGACTTGCCCCAGTATCAGAGCCTGGATTCCATGCTCACTCGTGCAGTCCTCATCCTCCCTCAGAGCATTGCAGCTTGCTGCAGCAGTCTGCAGATGTGAGGTGAAGTGTCCCCAGTCAGAGGAGCAGCTCAGCAAGGTGGCTGTCAGAGCCCATCCAACAAAGATGGCAGAAGAAACGTTAGGAAAGTTAATCCCTGGTCTTTGTGACTGAAGAGTTAAGGAAGAACCTTGATTTTTTTAAAGCTATCAAATGACCCCCTTTTCTTCCCTCCCCCCTCATCCCTCCCTCCCTCTCTCCCTCCCTGCACACCTGCCTGCCTATTGTTTTCTGTTTTTGAGACAGGGTCTTCCTCTCGCTGTAGCTGACCTGGAACTCGCTTTATAGCCCAAAGTGGTCTCAGACTCCCAGCAGTTCTTCTGCCAGTACAAACTAGAGCTGGAGTTATTAAAGATTTATTTGTGTTTGGCGTGCATACCGTGGAGGGGGTTTTGCACATGTGTGGGCACACAGGTGTGTGTTGACATCGAGGGTCTGCCTTGTTAGCACCCCACTTCACTCACTGAGACAACATCTTTCACTGAACCCGGAGCTCCCCACTTTCAGCTGTTCTGGCTAGCCAGTTTGCCCTGGGATCTTAGACTGCCTCCTGAGAACTGGGATTACAGGTGGGTTACCATTCCTGCCTGGCTTTTATATGGGTTTGGGGGTATCCCAACATCTGTCCTTACACTTGTGTAGCAAGCCTTTATCTACTGAGCCGTCTCCCTAGCCCCTAGGATATTTTAATTTAGGCTTAAGCATAAGGGTTAAGGGAAGGAGAGGTGCTTGGGAAGATGGACGTCTGAAAGAAAAGTCTCTCGTCCTTGTCTTTACTGTAGCCATATGTAGGATTTGGGTAGATTTTGATGCTGTTATCTTCAAAGGGTTGCTAAGGAACCTATAGGGTGTCACAGTGGGGATCCTGAGGGACTACAGTTGATATGGTAAAAAAAAATCCATTTCAGAGGCTGCAGGACTGTGGGGCATGGTCACTGTAAACAAAGTTAACTGTCTCGTTTGTAATTCCCAGAAAGTGTCTGAGAGAGAAATGAGGCCCCACCCAAGGTCGCATATATTCAAGCCTTAAGCGTGGTTTATTGGTATTTTAACATAAAAAAACCTGTGTACGACAGAAACATTGTCTCTGTGTCACAAGGGCAGCTTTCACAGGGAAAGTTGTTAATTGTGTTCGAATTCTTGATTCTGAGCTGGCAGGGGGCTCCAGGGTGAGGGGCTCCTGTTCTTCCCTCGGTCCTATAAACTCCGCAGCTTCCTGTTCTGCCTCTCCAAGGGCAGATGCTGCAAAGACGCTTGAGGCCTGAGAATAAATCGCTGCAAACCAGACGTTTTGTGAGCCTCCCGTTGCAATGCAGCAGGGACTCCTCAAGCGCGTTATGCTCCCTGCTTCCCCTCCTCTTCATCACCGCCGTTGGACCCGCTTTTAAAAAAATATATATCATAAATAATCTCCCGAACATTTTAATATACTGCTGATAGTATTAAAAGTCAAAGCTTTCATAAAACGTAATTTACTTCTGCCCATAACTTAAATCAGGACCACTCTTAAACCAAAGGCTCCCTTGAATCTAACGGCTTCCCCGTCAGCCTGCCTGGCCTGGGGGCTCAACTCCAAGTAGGGTAATACCTACGCAAACTGAGTGGACCCCATCTGCCCCCACATCTCTAAAGCCATTGCTGAGGGGGGTAGCAGTGCCTAGGATGAGGGGGAATGGGGCTTCTTAAAAGCCCTTGCATCAGGCTGGGATGTAGTTGATAGAATGCTTGTTTAGTATGCGAGAAGCCTTAGGTTCCATCCTCAGTACTATGTAAACCTGCACTTGAGAGTTGGAGAGCTCAGACATTCAAGGCCCCCTTGGCTTCATGGTGAGTTTGAGGCCAGCCTGGACCCCATCTCAAACAAACAACCTGTATGAGATCGCTGCAAAAACTTCTAAGAGGGACCCAGTCACCAAAGCTTCTGAACCCCAATTTGCAGCCTCCTGATGTTCTGGGGCCTCACTTCACTGCATATAGAGGCAGGCCATCAAGTCTATAGAAGACATATGGGCTTTACTAGCCATGAACTGTGTGTATGGAAGAAAGGCAAGACATTACCTTTATTTCCTAAAATTACCAGCATGTCTCTAACATATATTTTGTTCTTTCATTCCTCCAAGAATTTCATGGCTTTTTCTCTATAGGGTAAAGCCTCTGATATTGGGTAGGAAGAACACAAAATATCCAGCAGATGGAAGCCATCATCATTGGGAAGAGATTGTGACACATAGCAGGGAGATACCTTGATGCTCAGATTGAGTTATGTAATCATAGACATTATTTGTGCATGTAATTATCACCTGTGATAATGCTACTCTCTCCCTTTCTACTATGTGGCTTTGTGTGTGTGTGCGTGTGTGCAGTGTGTGGGCAGTGTGTTGTAGTGTGTGTGTGTGTATGTGTGCAGTGTGTGCGTGCAGTGTGTGTGTGCAGTGTGCAGTGTGTTGTGTTGTGTGGTGTGCAGTGTGTGTGCTCAGTGTGTGTATGTGTGTGCAGTGTGTGTGTAGTGTGTATGTACAGTGTATATGTGTGTGTACATGCATGTGAAGGCCAGAGGTCAACATTAGGCATCTTTCCCAATATCTCTCTACCTTATTTTCTTTTAATTTAAAGATTTATTTTTAATTTTTATTTATGTGTCTATGTGTAGGTATGTGCACATGAGTTCAGGTGCTGTTGGAGGCTGGAAGAGGGTGTCAGATCCCCTAGAGCTGGAGTTATAGGTGGTTAAGAGCTGCCTGACATGGGTGCTGGGACCTGAACTGGGGTCCTCTGCAGGAACAACAAGCACTCATAACTGCTGAGCCATCTCTCTAGCCCCTCACTGTATTTTTTTTTTTTTGAGACAGCTCTCTCACTGAACTTGGAGTCCACCAATTCACCAAGACTATCTTGTCAGAGAACCCTAGGGCTATCCCTGTCTCTTCCTCCTCAGTATTGGGATTAAAGGCGCCCACCAGCACACCTACCTCAGTCTTTGTCCTTACACAAAAAACACTTTACCCATAGAGTCATCTCCCCAGCAACCTTGTGTGGCTATTTAGGGTTGACTGATCCTAGAACCCATGCCAGTGGAAAGCTTCCGCCTACATGGCCAACTTCTGGTCAATGAGGACGCAGCGGAAAGCTGACAGTAAGGTTTTCAGAAACACTTTGTGTTTAGGCTTGTCAGAAGAAAGATGTGAACTTGAGAGATGTCTCATTGCATGCATGCGCGCGCGCACACACACACACACACACACACACACACACACACATATTAAAACAAACAAGCACCATGTTGCCCTTCTCCTTTCTTCTGGAATATAGAGGTAAAGCTAAAGACAGTATAGTCGCCTTATGGCTATGAGGCAGGAGAATGATGACAAAGGTCCTCAAATTCAAGACCAAGAGACACTGCACTGTCTCCTTCATTATTCTGCCCTCACTGCTTTGTTTTTTATGTCAGTTTATTTATTATTTATTGTGTGAGTATGCATATGTGTGGCCTTGCATGCCATGGCGCATGTGTGGTGCATGGTTGCAGGAGTCGGTTCTCTCCCTCTACTGTGTGGGGGTCCCTGGGATCAAACTCAGGTTGTCAAAGTTGGCAGCCAACCCCTTTCCCCACTGGGCCATCTGGCAGCTCTCTTCTTAAAGTTGTACAGAGTGGGTGCTTAGGTCATTGCTTTCAGACCTCGAATCTTTTCTAATGGAAGCCCTTGGTGCCATAAGTATCATATTCCTAAAGCATGTTTTAGTGCAGACTTCAATGTTGGCTCTGTCAGATTTTCACTTATTCTTAACAAAATATTTTTAACTTCCTGTGTACTTTCTCCTTTGACTTCTGGGTTATTCATAAGTATGTTGTTAAATCCCAACCATTTGGGGGTTTCCCACTGTCTCCCTGTTATCGATTTCCAATGCAGTTCTGTTGCAGTTGGAGGTCATGCTTTGCATGGTTTTAAGCCTTTGAATTTCATCTAGATTTGTTTTATGGCCCACAATATCTTGGCGAATGTTCTGTTTGCACTTAAAAAGAATTAGTGTTTTGCTGTTCTTCATCAAGTGCTCAGTAAATACAAGTTAGGTCAAGCTGGTTCATGGTACGGACTATCTATCTGACTTACACTCCTTCCTTCCTTCCTTCCTTCCTTCCTTCCTTCCTTCCTTCCTTCCTTCCTTCCTTCCTTCCTCCCTCCCTCCCTCCCTCCCTCCCTCCCTTCCTTCCTTTCTTTCCTCCTTCCTTACAGTATTTGATTTTGTGACAAGAGTCTCACACTGTAGCCCAGGTTGGCTTCTGATACTCCTGCCTCTCTTGACATTTAAAGATACTTTAAAAATTAAGAGACCAGGCTTTGGGCTGTGGCTCAGTTAGTAATGTTCAACTAGCATGCACAAAGCCCTGGGCTGGATCCCCAACACCTCATAAACCTGAAATGGAGGTAAACACGTGTAATACCAGCTTTTGGGGTCTCAGGGGAGGCGGGAGGATCAGAAGTTCAAGGTCACCATCTGCTGCATAGTTTGACTCTGAGGCCAACCTGGGCTACATGAGACCATGTCTTTAAAACAAACAGAAAGGGAAAAGCCAAGGCCCTCTGCTTTTCTGCACACTCAGTGTTTCTGATGCTCTTTTCCCCCAGGTGCCCACTCAGCCTTCCTTCTGGCACCATTCACTCCCTGCCTCAGGCACTCACTTAGCCCTGCAGGGCTGGTCTGCAAGTGATTAACTCTGCTTGGGTCTCTCTCTCTCTCTCTCTCTCTCTCTCTCTCTCTGTGTGTGTGTGTGTGTGTGTGTGTGTGTGTGTGTGTGTGTGGTGGGGCAATGCAAACTTGCTAATCCCCTGCCTGCTGCCTGCTACTCTCCTTGGCCTGGGAAGTTCCCTTGCTCTGTGCCCAGAGCATCCTAGCCCAAGACTGGAGGGGACCTCTTCAAACCTCTGAAGTTTTCCTTGCCCAGATGACTCCTCCCCGGGGGTCTGATGCCACACAGAAGCATTGCCACTTGGATCTCCCTACATCCGAACTCTGAATCATCCACTCTCGTACCCTGGGATCCGCTGGGGTTTCTTACCTTGTGTGGAAACTCACAAAGCAGCCCTTAGGGTGGCCATTGCTTCCCATCCTAGTCTGTCTTTGGTCCAGGTTTGAAGGCCACCCTTTCCTATGTTTTGTCAGGTTTTCTAGTCGTTCAAGGTGGAGAATAAATCTGGTTCCAACAATGAATCATGATTGAAACCCTGAGTCCTCTCCATCTGTTTTTGAGACACTTAAAAGCTGGGTGTGGCACATACATCCTTAATCCTAGAGCTGGAGAGGAGGCAGCGATGGATGGATTCCTGAGGCTCACTTAATTTCCTTTTGCCAAGGTGTTTTATCACAGCAAAGAAGAGTGACTGTGACACAGCTTAAGGAGGGAACGGTTTATATTGGCTTTAGAGTTTGAAGGTACAGTCTGGCATGGTGGGAAGGCATGGTGGTAGGGGCGTGAGGCAGCTGCTCACAGTGCAGTCAGGAAGCAGAGAGAGATGCAGGCTAGAACTCAGCCTGCTTTCTCCTTTTTGTCCACTCCAGGAGCCCGGCCCATGGAATGGAGCCACCCACATTCAGGGGGTGGTATCTTCCAGCCCCAGCTAGCCTAATCTAGGTAATTCCTTCCATACTTGTCCTAAGGCTTGTCTCCAAGATGATTCTAGAGCCTATCAAGTTGCCAACATTAACGTCAGAAACATCAAAGACCACAGTGTGATGGCTGCAACCTAAGTACAGGAGCAGACACAGACACAGTCCTCCAGTCAGACAGGAAGCAAAGATGAGTTTTGCCTGGGTAGACTCCAGGAAAACTTCCTGAAGGGCTGAGCATGGCCCTCAGCCTTGGGCTCTGGGTACACTTGCCACATGATCTGCTGGGCCAGAGAGATAGGCATCAAGAGAGCTGGGCATGTAGAGTCTCTGTGTTTTATATTGCATTTTTTATAGATTTTATTTTATTTTTAATCATGTGTATGTGTATATGTTGGGGAAGGTGGACTGTGCACATGAGTGCAGTACCTGTGGAGGCCAAAGAGGGCATCAGATCTTCTGGAGCTATAGTTACAAGTGGTTGTGAACCACCTGACGTGGGTGCTGGGAAGAGAACGTCAGTCCTCTGTAAGAGCAGGAAGTGCTCTTGGTGCCTGAGCATCCCTCCAGCCCTCACTCAGCCTCTTCCTGTGTCTCTCAGATCTCTTCTCCCCCATTCTCCTTCCAACTGCTCTCTTATATTTCAAGCTAACATGCAGATCATTAAAAGTGGGGCAGTGAAAAATGACTTATTCTTCAAGCACTTTGACCATCTTTGGTTGGTCTCAGACGTGGTGTATTGCAAATATTTTTGTCCAGTTTTAGCATTTGTCTTGTGCTTTTTGTGTCTTTTGTTCTTGAGGACATAATCACTCCCAAACAAAAGAGCAGTGTCCCAGTAACTCTGACAAATGACAAGGCATCTGAATTAGTGAAAAGTTTGAATGGCTAATTTAGAATTTTTGTTATGTGATGTGAGAGACATTCTGTCACCCCCCCCCCCCCCGTGATTGTCAGAGTAAGTCTCAGTAATTAGAGCCCTCTGGAACTGTGTTTTAATAAATAGGTAGTGATTTGTTTGATGAATAAATGCAAAGAAGTTTATCCTCCATCAGGTCAGCCGTGTCTCTGGCATCTTGTTTATTTGTGGAATTGTTTTGAGAAGGATTTTACCTTTTGACAAGTATAGGATTTTTTTTAAAGATCCATTTTTATTTTATTATTCGTGTGTGTGTGTGTGTGTGTGTGTGTGTGTGTGTGTGTGTGTGTGACATGTATGCAAGTACAGGGAGTCCAGAAGAGGGTATCAAATCCATGGATGTGGAGTTACAGGTGGTTGTGAATCACCTAATATGGATGCTTGGAATGGAATCAAGTCCTCTGAAAGAGCAACAAGAGGATTTTGTTATTGTTTTGTTTTATTTTGTTTACCTTTTAAAAATGATTTTTTAAAATTATTTACTTTATTTTTTTTTTTATGTGAGTTGGTGTTTTCCTTGCTTGTATGACTATGTGAGGGTGTCCGATTCCCTGGAGCTGGAGTTAGAGACAGATGTGAGCTGCCATGTGGGTGCTGAGAATGGAACCCGGATCCTCTGGAAGAGAAGCCAGTGCTCTTAACTGCTGAGCCATCCCTCCAGCCTACAACAGGAGTTTTTAACTGCTGAACCATTTCCACAGCCCCAACAAATGAATTTTTGTTTTTGTTTAACATAATACCTGCTCAAATGGTGCATTCTAAATGAATGGTTTCCCATGTATTCCTGATTTTATTATCATATCAGCATAAACTTGTCAGTCACTTTCTATCACTGTGACAAAGGAACTGAGAAAGACAGTTTAAGGGAGGAAGGGGTGGTTTGAACCTGTGGTTTCAAAGATGTCAGCCCACCTCCAACACCAGCCTGTAGACTGTGGACAGGCAGAAAAAACATGCAGGAAAGGCTTTCTGGTAGCTGCTTTTCTCAGTGTATTGACCAAATACTTGACAAGAAGCAACTTAAGGTAGGAAGGGTTTATTTAGGCTTGCGGTTCAAGGGGACACAGTCCATCATGGTGACAGAAGCACAGGTAGACCCCAAGTGCCATTGCATCTGCAGCCAGGAAGCAGATAGCAGAAAGAATAGGGCGGGGCTATCAAACCTCAAGACCCTCCCACAGCCGCCCACTTCCTCTAGTGAGGCTCCACTTCCTACAGGTTCTAGACCTTTCCAAGCAGCACCGCCGGCTGAGGAACAAGTGTGTCACAAGCCGGTGTGGGAGATGTCACCTTCAGACCCTAACAGGTGTGGATAGAGGATAGCATTTTCCATAGGGTAGCAGGGAAATGCAGAGCTTGAGAGAGGAAGGGTCTGGAGACAAGATAAACTCTTCAAAGACACCCTATCCCAGTGATCCACTTCCTCTCATAGGCCCCACCTGTAATTGTTCATTCAGCTACAAACGGGTCCATGGATTATTACATTTGTGATTGGTGCCCCCTCCATGCTCCAGTGACCTCTTCATCTGGGAACCACACCTTCAACACATGGGGCAACTTCACATCCAAGCCACAGGTCTAAGAATCCTTGTTTACATTTTAACCTTGGCCGACTTGGCAAAAATGTTTTCTCCAACCTTGCTGGTTCTACTGGTGACCCTAAGTGAAAACCGTGCATAGTTTTTCCAAAGGCAGTCCATCCTACTGGGTCTGATCTGAGTGACTTAGAGTTTCAAGTATTTATTTTTGTTTACATTTTTACATGCTATTTAGCTAGTGTGTGTGTGTGTGTGTGTGTGTGTGTGTGTGTGTGTGTGTACAAACCACAGGGCATCAGTGGCACTCAGAGGGCAACCTGTGAGAGACAGCTCTATCTCCATCATGGGGGTCTTGGGTATCAAACTCAGATCTTCAGGACTGGCAGCAAATACTTTTGCTGGCTAAGCCATCTCACTGGCCCCTTATTTTTCTTTTCAGTTATGTGTGTAGATATGTGTCTCTGTTTGTGCATGTGAATGCAGCACCTACAGAAGCCAGAAGAGGGTATTGGATCCCCTGGAGCTGGAGTTACAGGCAGTTATGAGCTGTCCAACATGGTTTCCGGGAACAGAACTCAGGTCCTCTGCAAGAGCAGTAAGCACGCTTAACCATTGAGACATCTCTGCAGTGGACCTTACTTTTTTTATGTGTGCCATTCTCTCCATTGGGGAAATGTTCAGCTTAGAGGCTCAAGCTGGGCTTTGCACACACCAGCCCACGGGCAGCTCAGCTGAATTCTCACCTGCGGGTTGAATCTTGGTGAACTCAGAGCTCTGCTGTCAGCCGGTCCCATCTGACTTCCTTTTGAAATGTTGGCCCTCCGCAAGCCCTCTGCTCTGGACTGCTGAGCACAGTCCTCCCTCCAACCCTGTCAGGCCTGTTTCTGCTCTGCTCTGCGCTGACTCTCAGCCATTCCCAGCACTGCACTCGTGTGCACAAACTCACACACAAACACACACATCTACACGTAACCAAAAAATAACAAGAAGGGGCCTGTGAGATCATTCAGCCAATAAAAGCACTTGCCACAGAATCTGTCAGATGCCCCTGGGGCGTCTCTGTGGATGCCCCTTTGAGGCCTCACCCACCTGCCCACGATCTACGTGTATACCTGCAGGCCAGCATTCACAGCTGTGCCCGAGAGCTCCGGGGTGGGCACTCACAGCAAGCCACAGTTCTCCCTCTGCTCCACCCGCTTGCTTACTTCCCAGCTGGCCACATCAGTGTTCAAGTATTTGAGTGGATTCTGTTTGGAAATGTCTGGCTGTGAAGCATCTCAGGCACACAGAGAAAAGCTGTAATTTAAAGTCTGCATATGGATATTTAAAGAAATACAGTTTTATAGACCTGACCCCCCACCCCCCACCCCACATACACCATCATCCCTTTCTCTCTGCTGAGAAACCATTAACCATCCCTGAGCCATGCTCCTTGTGATCCACATTTTATATTCCATTGCACATTTTTGTCCTTATTAGTCCACAGAACAGAGTATCACTAGAGTATTTTTAAGTGTAAATGAAAACTTCTGTTTTAGGTGTGTGTGTGTGTGTGTGTGTGTGTGTGTATGTGTGTATGTGTGTGTGTGTGTGGTGGGGTGAACATCAGGGTCTGTGCACATGTGTTGGGGTATGTGGAGAGGACAGAGGACAACCTTGAGTGTTGTTCCTCAGGCTCCATCCACCATGTTTTTTGAGACAGGTTCTCTCAGTGGCCTGAACTCACTGGCTACATTAAAGTGTCTGCCCAGTGGACCCCTGGGGGCTCTACCTGTCTCCGTCACCACAGCACCGGGATTACAATGCACACCACCACCGCCGACTATTTTACAGAGGTCCTGAGGACTCTCAGCCACCTGAACCATCTCCTCAGCCCAAATGGTTCCACTCTAAGGTGGTTACCCTCAAATGCTTTATGCACAAAATTGACTTAGCAGAGTAACATTAGCAACAGGTTCTAGATGCTGTGGGCGCTCGGCGCCTCAGATCCCTCCACCTCCCTACCGTTTGTCATGTTTTGTCTGCTGCGCTGACTCTGCCCTGTTGCTCACCCCAGGTTGGATGTCATAACAATAATCCAGCATTATTTTTCACAGCCAGTGCTTGGCTGGATGACTGTCTTCTCCAGCGCCCCACATCCCTGCCTCCTCCATGGTAAATGCCCCCCACAGGAAAACCTCCCTCAAAAACCACTTCGTGATGGAGGGCTGAAGACATCTTTATTTCATCACACCGTCTTCTTTCTCCCACTTTTAATTCAAAAAATTCAACCCACAGAAATGTAAGGTGAATAAAAAAGGCATCTTATATCCTTTGCCTAGTTCCTCCAGCATGAGCATTTCTCTACTCCTGATTCCTTCTCCCTTCTCGTTCTTATATACATGCACACATGTACACACATGCACTCACACATTCACACAGACATGTACACAAATACACATGTGTATACAGATCCAAACATGCACACATATACTTGTACACATGTATGAATGCACACATATACATATTTGCACATATGTGTGCACACATTTGCATAAGTACATTCATACACATACACACACATATTCATCCATGTGCATTTACACATGCATACACATCCACACACACACTCATACATACATATATACATTCACATATGCATATACACACATGCACTGTACACATTCACACATATGAATATACATGTACATAAACATTTGCATGCATGCACACATACCCATTCACACATGCACACACACATATATGCACACATGTACATACACATGTACAAATTCACACAGATGCACACATACATTTTCACACATGCATACAATCACACATGGATGCATACACATTTACACACATGCACATAAGTACACCAACATACATAAACACATTTTAAAGGCTGGAGCATCTGAGAAGTTTTCACCAGTAGCCCTTCCAGTACCACAGCATCCACAGTGTAGTACCAGTACCACAGTGTTCTTCAGCAATGATAGGTGAATTTTTTATATACCTGAACAGTGTACTGTCTAGAAATTTATTCATCAAATTAAATCTGTCACTTTTTAAAATATTTAGTTTTCGTTTTATTAATGCATGAGTGTGTGTGTGTGTGTGTGTGTGTGTGTGTGTGTGTGCATGCGTGCACATGCAGGGACCTGTGGAAGCGAGAAGAGGGTATTAGATCCTTTGGAGCTGGAGTTAACAGCGGTTTTCAGCTCCCTAACATGAGTGCGTGCTGGGAACTGAACTCAGATCCTCTGGAAGAGCAGCCAGAGTGCTCAGCTGCCAAGCTTTCTCTACGGCTCCCAGTCTATTACTTATGACTTCATCTTCATTCACACCTCCGGTGTGTCTCCTAGGTGATTCCAAATCTACTCAAACTGAGTGTGAAGAGGACCCATCACAGCTGCGTTCGGTTCTCACATCTCTTCACTCCTCACCTTTAAACAAAAGGCCCTTTGGCCTCTTCTTTTCCTTGACATTGATGCCTTTGGGTCGCAGGCGTCTTCAGAGTGCTCTTGAGTGTGTCTGGTAGTTTCCTCCTCCTTAAACCCAGGTGAACCACACTGGCGAATGCTGACCCCTTCTCAGTTACATGGCAGAGCCACTTGCTGTCTGGCAGTGATGGTTGAGGCAAAAGTCAGCAAACAGATTTGTCCACTTGTAAATGCAATTTTTCCCTTTGCAATTGTTAAAAAATCTGAGTGACAACATTGTGAAGTTTCAATTTCTTTTTCTTATTTATCTATTCATTTATGCATACACAGAAACCAGTAAGTAAATGATGTGTTCACATGTGCATATACATGTATGTATAGATGGGTGCGTACACACACGTGCACATGCACACATATGGAGGCCAGAGGTTGGCATCAGGAATCTTCTTCAGCTGCTTCTCCACCATAGTGTTTTTGAGACAGGGTCTCCCGCATAACCTGGTGCTTACTGGTTCAGCGAGGCCCCAGTGACCCTCCTGCTCCTGCCTTCCCTGTGCTGGGGTCACAGGTCCATGCCAGCATGCCTGGCTTTTTACACTGACAGAGGAGACTGAACCTGGTTCTCATGCTTCTGTGGTCATCACTAGTGTGCATGGCCACACTCTTTCTGATGAATCCATGTATGTGTGTATGTGTTTTTTAACAGTGTTTAATTGGTGGTTGTGTCCTAGTGGTTTTTCTTCGGTTTCTACCATCCTATGCTTATTCACTTCTTAGCTTCATTCTGTGAAGAACCTTGTCTCCCTCTCCATACCTCCATCTTCTTTTATTTTTTGACACAGGACTCAAGTATTCTTTTAATGATTTCAACATGGTACAACTTGATGCTCAATTGGTTTTATATCCAGCTGTTCCAAGTTCCTTCAAACTATCATCTGTATTTTTGTTTAAGTCTGTGTGTACTTGAATGTGTGTCTCTGGTGGGGCAGGTGCCTCTGTGTGGGGGTCAGATGACCTGGCTGTCAGCCCCCACCTTCCACCACCTCTCTGCTCTTTCCACCTGAGTACACTAGGCACTGATCTAAGAGCTCCCAGGACGGGTTGTGTCTCCACCTCCCACCTTGCCATCTGTGCACCACAGACACGTGCTACCTCATTTGCTTTCACACGGGCCTGAGTGTTTCCTCTTGAATCTTTTCACTGTGTTCCAGTTTGTTCTTAATTCTCTTCCATATCACACCTGTGCTTCCCTGGCCCCAGCTCTGAAGTCAGCCACTTCCTCTGAGCAGGGCATGGAGTCAGAACCAGGAACTAGGCATGCTCACTGCTCCTGTTACAGCTTCTAAGCTATTCCCAAGGCTATAGACTCTGTCCGCTGAGAGAGCTAGAAGAGATGTGCACCAGTAGACACATCTCTCTGTGTTAAATTGTGTAGGGAATTAGATGCATCCCTAATTCCGACTCAGTCCACAAGCTCTTCCTTCCCTTCTCCACTCCGTATTGGGGTGCCCTCCTCACACAATGAGGCCACTGCCACCCCATAATAATAACCAGTATGGCAGCCGCTACAAACTCACAAGGGACATCCAGTCTTTCTTTGTCTATGCTTAGACGACAATCCATTGAGGACGACAGTCAGATATGGGTTCCAGCTTTCCTACATGCACTTTCTTCTCTCCGTGTTAGGTCGTCCATTAGCTGTACACTTGGGCTCTTTTTGGTTTTGTGTGAGAGATTTTCCTTTCACTGCTGATAAAATAATATAGTTCTAGCTCTGCAAAGTGTTAGCAGATTGCATGAAAAGAAGACCCCCTCAGAAGCCCCACCATGTCCCCACTGTGTGCCCTGCCATCATGGTGTTCATACATAGCCATTTCCATAAGTTTCTGGTTTATTCTCACTCTCCTCTCCTCCTCTTCTCCCCCTCCTCTTCCTCTTCTACCCCTTCCCTCCTTCCTTCTCCTTTTGTCTTTCTATGTGTCCTTGTCTCTGCTAAAATAAGCACATACCATATAACCATAACAACAGAAAATACAAAGGATGCATATAGCAAAGGTCTGTTGTCTAGACTATATAACAGATTCTCAGGAGCTAGGGAGATAGCTCGGTGTCCATCTTGCCCTGCAAGTTTGAGGACAAGAGTTTGGACCCCCAGATCCCAGATGAGGTAGTGTACATAATCCTGCTGCTCCTACTACACAGTGGGAAGCAGAGAGAAGGGAATCCTAGAAGCTCGCAGGCAGAAAAGCAAGAGGCCCCATCTCAAACAAGCATAAGGCAAGAACAACACCCAGGATTGTCCCCCAACCTACATGTGTGCCCATACTCACACATGGGAACACAAACACAAGAGACTTTTTTTTTTTAAAAAAAAAAAGGATTCTTACAGTGCAACAATAAAAACACGAAAGACCTAATTTCAAAAGGGACAAATATTTCAATAAACATTTCTCCATAGAAAGTGAATAAATGATGAACACATCTGCCCTAGTTTTCTTGACTGTCAACTTGACGCAGCCTAGAGTCAACTGAGAGGAAGGCCTCAAATGAGCAGTTAGTTGCCTAGATCAGAGCCTGTAGGCTCTCTGTGTGGGGTTGTCTTGAATGATTGATGCAGCAACGCTCAGCCCACTGTGGGCAGTACCATTCCCTAGGTGGTGGTCTTTGGCTATACAGGGAAGCCAGCTAAGCCTAAGTCTGTAAGCAAGTCAGTAAGCATGGCTGCTGTTGCAAGTTCCTGTTTGAGTTTCTGCCTTGACTCCCCCCTGAAATGGACTGTAACCCATAAGCTGAAGTAAACCCGTCCCTCCCAATAAGTTACTTTTGGTCAGAGTATTTTATTACAGCAACAGAGGAAACTAGAACACCACCCACGGGGAAGTGCTTAGTATTTAGTCACCAGGGAGATGCAAATCAAAACAGTAATAAGATACTTCTTCACACTCCCCAGGAATAACGTAAAAATGGAAACTAAAAAGTATTGTTAGGAAGGGGAAAAATTGGGGCCATCACACACATCAGTGAATTTGTAACAGGGTACAGCAGCTATGGAGGGAACTCAGCAGTCCTTTAAAGAGTCCAATGCAAGGACACCTTCTGACCTAGCAGTTCAACTTCTCGGGTATCAAAGAGAACCAGAAATGTAAGTTCACACAACAGTCATTAGAATATTATTAGGATCATTATTCATGGTAGCGAAAAAGACAGATGAAAACCAAATATCAGATGAATTCATACATGAAGTTGGTATGTCTGTATGATGGAGTCCTATACAGACATGGAAAGGAACAGAATACTGCTGCGTGGTATAGCACAGATGAATGCTGGAAGCCTTCTGCTAAGTAAAAGAAGCCGGGGAGACGGCTCATTGGTTATATAACTGCTGCACAAGTGTGAAGACCTGAGTTTGGATCCCCAGTGCCTGCATAAAGCTAAGCAATCCCAGCATTCCAAGGGTGGAGATAGGAGAACCGCTGTAAGCTCCAGGTCCAGCTAGTCTGGTGTCCACAGCAGTGAACAACAAGAGACCTGGCCTCCAACCAGCTGGAAGGTGAGGACAGCCAGCCAGGGTTGCCATCTGACCTCCACTCTTGTGACACAGCACTCGTGCACCCACACTCATATGTGTGAATATGTGTGCATGTGCATGTGTGTACTTCAGGCATGCACACAAAGTTTTTGTGTGTGTTTTAAAAAAGCCAAACACAGACAGATGCACATATTTGTGATCTTGTTTATGTGAAATATGGAAAAATAGACAATGACTTCCAAAGAGAGCAAGCAGATCAGCTGGTGGCCAGAAAACAGAAGACAAAAGAACAATGGGAAGTCACTGCCAAGGGGTGTTGTAGGATGGGAAAATGTTCTGGAATTAAGTAAAGATACCTATTTAGATGGCAAGGATGTTGACTTCTCTGGCCTTCAAATGTACATGCCCACACATGTACTCACCCAAACATGTCCCTGATAATAAAATAAATATAATAAAATCTAATATAGCAGTATAATTAATATAATAAATATATAATCAATATAAAACTATTTGTGGACTTGAAAATGGTAGCTTTAGTGACATACACTTATATATCAGTAAATATATACATATTTTCAGTTAACATGTACTAACTAGCACCTTGTTTTTCTCTAGTATCTAGAAATCAGTTCACATAGATCAGAGAGATGGCTGCAGTTTTCTTTTGCTGCTGCTACATATCTGTAGTAGCTGTTGAAACTGTTTCGGGGCTGGAGAGTTGGCTTGGCTAGGAAGTGCTTGTGGTGCAAGCCAGAGGACCTGAGTTGGGTTGGTTCCCCCAACACCCATGCAAAAAGCCAGGTGGGGCAGGCAGCGTGTACCTGTGAGTCAGTGCCAGTGAGACGGATGGCAGAGTCGGAGGATCCAGGAACTTCCTGGCAGCAGGTCTGGCAGGAATCAGTGATTTCTGAATTCAGGGAGAGACCCAGTCTCTAAAAATAAGGTGGAGAGAAATTGAGGAAAACACCCAAGGTTGACCTCTCTAGCCTTCAAGTGCACATGCACACACATAGGAAAGTTCTTTCCGTATTTTAAAGGTCATGCCACGTGTTTCTCAACTAATGCTCTGGATGTGCATGGTTCCTAGGACAGTTTCCTTTCTCACCCCCATTTGACACCGTTACCCTATTTTCCTCTGGCCTCTTTGTTTTCCTGATAAGAAATCTATCAATTCAATTATTCTTTTGCAGGCAATCTTTCTCAAGCGTGGCGTCCGATTCCCACTCGTCTTGGTCGTCTGTGGTTCACCCACAGCCTATTTTCTCCCGGTTATGAACCATTGTTTCTCTGCCGGAAGCACCCGGGCTTCTATAATTCAGAACTCACAGCCATGCTTTTCCTGACTATTGCTTTTATTTTATTTGTATTTAGTTTAGTCTGTCTCTAAAAACCCTATTTCAATATGTCTAGTCCCTGTTTGTCAAACATGTATATGCATGTTTACTTATGTGTAGAGGCACATGTATGCACACATGTGTGTGGAAGTCAGGTCAGTCTTGGTTATGGTTGCTCAGGCACTGTGTGCCTTAGTTGGTGTGACAGGGTCTCTGACTGAACCTGGAGCTCATAAATTAAGGTAGGGCAGCCGGCCAGCAAGTCCCAGGCATCCATCCTCCTGTCTCCATCTCATCAGTGTTGACCTCACGGCTTGCACCCCACACTGTACTGTTTTATGTGGGGTCTCGGGGTTGAACTCAAGCCCTGGTGCTTCTGAAGCGGATGCTTTATCCACTAAGCTGTCTCCTCTGCCCGGGGTCTTATTTTTCCTCGTTTTCTCTTAGCTGCAGCCTCTTGGTGTCTATCTCTTTATCCCTTAATGTTTCGTTCTGGGAAATATCTTTGATCTTCCTCCCATTCGATTATTTTCCCTTTAGCTTTTGCCTTATCTGATGCCGGTCCTCACCTTTAGATTTTAATTCCATTGACTGTGTTTTCCATTTCAATTTTCTTCTTGCGGAACCCACCTTTTCTTTCTCATGTGTTATGTTCTTACAGTTTGAACTTCCTGCTTTTGTGGTTAACCAAGTAAGGTGCACGTGCTTTATAGTCTTTTCTAAATAATCCATTGATGCTCAGGAACAAATTGTGTGTTTAATGTACTGATCTTCCTAGTGGAGCTCTGTATGTGTGTGTGTGGGGGCGTGCACATTGCTTATAGAAATAAGTATGCTTGTGTCTGTGCAGTGTATATATGCATTTGTGTACATGCACAGGTCCACATATGTGCACATATATGCAAATATGCATATGCATATGTATATGTGCACACCTGGGCAGGTGTTTATGTGCACATGTCTGATCTCATCTTTAGCCTAGTCTTATTCACAGGACACTCATGCTCCAAAGCATGAAGAGTCCTGCAAGGCACAGGTGGCATGCTCCTGGTTTTTGGTTTTTTTTTTAGAATACTTTTCAATGCTTCCTAATTAATTGTACCCTTTGCTTCTCTGAGCTTAGTTCTCCATTTTAAATTTCTTTCTTGGATTTCACCCAGGGTCTTCCATGCTTGTAGCATGGGCAGGGTGTGTACCCATTACTTCTCTTATTGCTGTGACAAAGTATTTAACAGAAACAATGGAAGGAAGGCAGGAAGGAAGGAAGGAAGGAAGGAAGGAAGGAAGGAAGGAAGGAAGGAAAGAAGGAAGGAAGGAAGGAGAGAAGGAAGGAAGGAAGGAGAGAAGGAAGGAAGGAAGGCTTCGAGTTTGACAGCACAGTCCATCATGGGGGCAGGAGCGTGAGGCGGCTGGTCACATGGCATCCACAGTCAAGAAGCAGAGAGCGATACATACTGGTGCTCAGCTAGAACCCCAGACCATGGAATGGTGCCGCCCACATGCAGGGCGGGTCCTCCTACCTCAGTCAACTCAATCTACTTTCTCATAGACCTGCCCAAGCTCTGTTTCCATGGTGAGTCTGAATCCCCTCCAGTTCATGAGGTTAACCATCACATGTGTGTGACTGCTTTATTCTGCTGTGTAAATGAACCAGGCATCTTTGGATTCTTTCTTTGTTCACGTGTGTGTGTGTGTGTGTGTGTGTGTGTGTGTGTGTGTGTTTGCATATGTATGTATGTGTATATGTATATGTTTGTATATATATTTGTGTGTGTTATATACTACATATAACATTACATTTGTCATTTTAAGAGCAAAAGGTAGAACATACCTGTAATCCGAGTACCTAAGAAACTGAGGCAGGAGAATTACGCACTTAGAGGCCAGCCTGGGCTACATGAGACCTTATCTTTAAAAAGAATCAGATTGCCCCAGGCATTTCCTTGGTGTTAATTACATGCAAGGCAGTGACACACCCATTCCCTTCAGTAACTTGCTCCTCAGCCCATGTCACCACCTGCCGCCTGCTGCTCAGCTTCCCTTTATTTGAAACACGTTATTGAGTGACATGCCAGATTCTGTCCTGGCGAGGTAAAAGTGGTCCCAGCTCACAGGAGGGCCACACACAGGAGAAGGGACTGCAGAACTGTGTGGCAATGACCTGACAGCTGAAGGCACAGACTGATCATGGACCTGTGTATATCCATACCAGCTCCTGCTGTGTGTCTAATGTGCCTTGTCCACTGTACTACAGAGAATCAACATTCTCTCAAGTCCCAGCAAGCAATGGGGAACTCACTGCAGGTCCACAGGGCAACAAGCACACAGGGTTCAGGGAAGGTCCAGACCAGGAGAGGATCTTCTAGGAGGAGTTACCACCCTGAGTCCAAGTGGCAACCATGCTGGCAGATCCCTTCTCATGTTGCCGACCAGCGGCTCATCCACATGGCGGTCAGTTCAGTGCTTCATAGAAGCTCCCCTTAAAGGATGATGTTCTGATGGCTTGGCCCCACTGGTAATGCATGGGAATTACTCCCTTTAAATACTCCAGTAGTAGACCATCTCAAACTCTTACACGCCTGAGCCTCTATACTCTGTGTGTGTGTGTGTGTGTGTGTGTGTGTGTGTGCATCTGTGTAAACAAGTGCACATGCAAGTGTGGGCATATAGAGAGTCGTGGTCAACCTTGAGCATTGGTCCTCAGGTGCCACCCACCTTGTTTTTTGAGGCAGGGTCTCTCACTGGGACCTGGAGGTTGAAGATTAGGCTAGGCAGGCTAGACAATGGGCTTCAGGGATCCACCTCCCCGACTCCCTAGTGCTGGCATTACAAGCACATGTTACTATGCAAGCACTTTACTGACGTAGCCCATCTCCCCAGCATGTCTCACACACACACACACACACACACACACACACACACACACACACACACACATTCAAAGGGAACTCGTACACTTGTGGAGTACCTGATACATTCATTTTGTGTACATCTCCTGGTGATCTATAGAAGGAACCAGGAAAGAACAATATCCTTGGGGGGACGGACAGGAAGGAAAGAAACCCTGTGGAGGAGCCACATTTGACAGACACGGCCTGAGCTCTCTCCTTCCTTGGTGCTCAATCTGCTGATGCAGATCTTGGTGGAGTCCAGCATGCTCCATGAAATATCCATGGGTGGACAGCCCAGCTGGCTGTACCTCCCCTGCCCCTCATCTGTCTGGATGCTTATTTGTTCTTGGGATAGTCTTTAAAAAAAAAACAGGAGGTGAGTGTATCAGAGCATGCCTGGAATACCAGCCATTAGAACACTACAGCAGAAGGATTGCCATAGATTTGAGGATTGGTCTGAACTTCACAGTGAGTTTTAGGCTAGCCTCAGCTACAGTGTTACACCTTGTCTCAAAAAAAAAAAAAATGCTCCAGTTAGAATAGTGGTATAGTGGTTGCTCTGTAAGCGTGAACACCCAAATTTGAATGCCCAGCACCCATGTAAAAGCTGGGCATGGGAGGATGAGTCTGTGACACCACTACCTCAAGGGGAAGGGAAGCAGATCAGGGGCTCATTGATCAGCCATTATACCCCCAAGTCAGTGCACCTCAAGGATGGTGAGAGATCCTGTGTGATACACCCACAGTGAGGAGCATAGCCAAAGACACCTACCCTAGTATTCTGGCTTCCACATGTGCACATCTGGATGCATGCACCCATCGTGTGCACCTACACACATACACATTATATACACACAATAAAAAGAAATCAAAAGCAGTCAAACAGGAAATTGCTAGACACAAGTAACGGGAAGGAAACAGATATGGTAGCACCTACAGGCTCTGCACTGTCACACTTCCAGCTTCCCTCCATGTATGGGAGCTGCCATGGCCCATCTGCTTTGGTCTCAAGCAGACCCTTGGGTGGTGATGTAGTTTGGATAAGAATGTCCCCCCAAGGCTTGAAAAGGCTCACATGTTGACGGCTTGCTGACCAGCTGCCGGTGCTCAGGGTGGTGATGGGCTCATGAGGGTTCTGACATAATCAGTTGATTAGTTCTTTGACAGATTCATAGATTCATGATGTTATTGAGAGGGAAGGAATGGATCCTAAGAGGTGGGCCTGGTGGGGGAATTTAGGTCCCTTGAGACTTGCCTCTGAAGTATGTACCCTGACCCTGTTTTCCCTCTGTCTGTCCCTGCTTCCTGGGTGCTGGGAGATGCATGTCTCTGCTCTTTTCCATGCTTCCACCATGGACCCAAACCTCTGTAATCTTGAGCAAAACTAAAATTCTTCCTCTATTAATGTTCCCTCTGAATTTGTCCCGTGACAGTAGCCTGACACAGACAGCAGCACCTCGCGCTAATTCTGCCCTGTCCCCACAGGTCATGTGGTTCTGCCCCACAGGTCATGTGGTTCACAAATGTGCCACGCTGCTGGTGAATAGCACCAGGCAGACCTGTACCTATCCTCCATCCTCCTTCATGATGCCATTGTGACCTCTGCTGAGTCTGAAGTGGTTAGCTCAGGAAACTTGTGACTATGTGGACCTGGACTGTGGCCTTACATATACTAAGTCCTTATGAACAAATGTGGCCTCTGTGAGGTGGGGTTATTTCCAAGGATAAACCAAGATGCATTCTCTTAGGATATTTTAAACCTTACTACTTCCCAGGAAGCTCTGTAATTAGGGACCCTCTCTCCCTCACAGTCTCCAACTTAGTCAGTCCATCCGCTGGGCTTGCTTGAGTGAAGCCCCTCTTCACACTTAAAATAGCCCTTTCAGATAAACGTTAAACACAGGAGGACTGCAGCAAACAGCCTTGAATGCATACCATGAGCACCAAGAATTACTTACTGTTCCTCCACCCCACCCCACTCGGGAGTAAGCAGTAGGGGCCAAGGGCAAGGCTCATTTAAAATGACCAAAATTTAATACAAACATTGATGTATGCAAGACTGTCTGAAAAGACTGTTCACTTTTTGGTGATGGCGATGTGGAATGGTGTTTCTTTGCAGGAACAAAAACAAAACAAAACAACAAAAAAGACAGTGGGAATGGCTTCCTGCAAGGTGCCGCATCAGCAGATGGCTGCTGCATTCTTTCCCCTGGAATGTGCCGCGCTCTGCGCTCGCTCTGTTCTGGGGCCAGCGGAGCTTTAGTAGAGAGAGGATCTGTGCATTCACAGAGAGAGAAAACAAAAGCATAGGGTGCTGCCCAGCACTGTCTGTAAAGGCTCTCCGAGTTGGGGAATCTGCATGCGTAGGGAGAAATATCTGCTGCTGCCGGCAGGACACTGCAAAGTGGGCCACAGTGCCCTCGTCCAGAGAATCTGTTTCCTGAGTGTTCTGAGATGCGCTCACACTCCGAGGTCACCAAGCACTAAGCAACATTATTTTAAAACTTATTTTTTTATAGATTTATTTATTTGTGTGTGTGTGTGTGTGTGTGTGTGTGTGTGTGTGTGTGTATGTGTGCAAATTGCTACAGTGTGCCTATGGAGGTCAGAGGACAACTTTCAGGAGCTGATTCTATCCTTCTGCTTTGTGAGACCCAGGAACAAAGATCATTAACCCAGGATGTCATGCTTGGTAGCAGTCACCTTTAGCATGTAACCACTGACCCATAACACTGGCAGCCCTTATTTTTAATTTCTTGTGTGTGTGTGTGTGCATGTGAGTGTATGTTCAAATGTGTGTGTTCTTGGGGTGCGGATATGGATGCATGTGTGTACTCGTGTGTGAAGGCTACAGGACAGTCTTGGGTGTTGTTCCTCAGGTGACATCCACCTTGTTCTTTTGAGAGAGGCTCTCCAATTGTCCTGGAACTCAAGTAGGCTAACTGACTGGCCGGGAAGCCCCAAGGGTTCAATATGTCTCCACCTTCTCAGGACTGTGATTACAGGCACATGTCACCGTGCCCCACTTCATTTTCAAATGAGTTCTGTAGGTCAAGCTGAAGTCCTCACACTAGTGTGATGAGCTCTTTACGGACTGAGCCATCTCCCCAGTCCCCACACCTGTTTCTTACACAAATGCATCATGAAGGCACAGGGTGGGAGGTGTGGAGCTGGACACCTGCATTCCTCACTGTCTGGCAAGCCATCCTCAGTCAGTTTCCAGACGGCCACCAAGTCACCCAGAAGGCCTCTTGTTTGGTCTTTCTGCCTGAATAGTCGAAGATTCTTCTTCTTCTTCTTCTTTTGTCTCCATCATAATCAATTATCCAGAAAAATCGATTATTCGGGCCGTTAAATCCCCAATTAGTCTAGATAATCGACATGCCATTGTACCCCATAAATACAGCACACTCTGAGGAGCCGGCCGGGCTTCATCCCAGGACTCTGGGGCTTCTCTCAGGTTCACACTCACCTCCCACTGCCATGCTGTCGGCCCCCACTTTCTACTGTCCTCACATAGGTATGATGCAAGGCCTTCCCAGATGGGAACCCCTGCTCCCCCGCCCCCATGGGGACTAGAGTGGCCCAGCCAGGGGATTTCTGCAGGGTCTTTCTCTTTTCTCTGTGTGCCTGAAGGTCCACATGCACATGTGTGTGGGACGTATGTGGAGGTCATAAGACAACCTCAGCTGTCACCTCTTAGATGCCAGATGCCTTGTGTTTGGACACAGGGTCTCACACGGGGAAAGGCTGGTGTACATACTCAGTAAGCATGTGTTCCCGCTCCCTTCATGCTGCTGCAGGGCATCGAAATGCACAGTTCACCATGTTTTCATCCAAATTAGAGCAAGCGCTGCTGCTGCAGTGTGATGTACCTGAGTGTGTGTGTGTGTGTGTGTGTGTGTGTGTGTGTGTGTATGTATGGTGTGTGTGTTATTACTGCACTTATCATTTCCTTTCCTGCTTTTATTTTTTTTCTTTCTTATTGGCTTCATGTCAAATCACTTAAATGTGCATTATATTCTGCTTCCTGAGATTGAAGGAGGGGGCCATGGGCCAAGATTGCTTTGTCAAAAACTCAGGGCAGGACTGAGGGTACAAGCATTTGCTACTCTTACAGAGTTCAGTTCCCAGTATCCACACTGGGTGGCTCACAGCCTCCTGTAACACCAGCTCCTGGGGATCTGATGCCTTCTTCTGGTCTCCTCAGGCAGCTGCTCTCACATGTATGCATCCACATAGCCATAGACACACACACACACACACACACACACACACACACACACACACACAATTTAAAATAAATTTAAGAATCTTTTAGAGAGATGATTCATTGGGTAGAGTGTAAGAATGAAGACCCGAGTTCCACCCAGAACCCACATGAAAAAGCTGGGTGAGGTCATCATGGTAGCACATGCCTCAGGAAACCAAGGCAGGCAGATCTCTGTGAGTTCGAGGACAGCCTACTCTACCCAGGGAGCTACAGGCCAGCCAGGACTGTAGTGAGATCTTCAAAACAAGCAAACACATTAAAAACAGCAACAACACAAAGCTTTGGATGGTTCCTGTGATCCTGGTGCTGGGAGACAGAGACAAGAGGACCCGGGGCTTGATGACGAGCCATTCTAGCCAAATTGGCAAGTGCCAAGTTCAGTGAGATACTCTGTGCCCAAAACTGAAGTGGAGCAGGAAGATGGTCCAGTGGGTAAGGGAGGGGGTCCTCACAAGCACAAGGAGCTGAGCTTGGAAGGTTTATCACCTCAGTACTCCTAAAGAACCCCCAGAAGCCATAAGGCCAGCTGACCTGGCTACACAGGGACAAACAACAAGAGACTCCACCAAAGAAGGCGGAAGAGGGCTGGCACCCGAGGTTGTCCTCTGACCTACACACACTCCATGGCACAGATGCCCATACTCACACACATTCACACACACACACACACACACACACACACACACACACACACACAGATTAAAAAACATAAGATGGAAAGCAGTTGAGGAAGACACTTGATGCTGAACTTCCCATGCACACTCATGTACACACATGCATCTACAAACATTCATACACATACATAAAAATTCAGGAGAGAGTGAAGGAATGCACATATAGGGATTGTCACTGACGTCCCAGCGATGGGGCAGAAACGAGGAACCACTCAGCAGGCGGCCGCCGTGCTCCTGGAACTTGGGAATGGCTGCTTGCCACTGCTGCAGAGTCCAATTGTCACAGATACTTTTTTTTTTTTTAATAAGGAACGCCAATGTGACTAAGGCAGGAAGTTCAGAGCCTCATTCTTGCCCAATTCTTAGCTCAAAATGATTTTTTGCTTGAGGACAGAGCATTGGGTATCTGTGACAGCCACAGTGACAGGAAGCTGTGAATCTGCTCCAGCAGGACTCTGGAGGAACCAGCCCAGCCCACTGGGTAATTAAAAGCTAAATGGAATGTTGAGAAACGTCCATACAATTTGATAGGGTAACTTACTAGGATTTGGTTTTTTTTTTTTTTGTTTTTTTTTAATTGAAATGAGATCTCTGCAATCATTTGAACTTTGAAAGAGAATTCTTTTGAAAGGGTTTTCTGTGGCTGACTGACTGGTAAGATGGCAGTGAGTTCGTGTGGGTGTTGATAACATGGACGCAGCTGTCAGACTCCCGTCGTATGCCATTCTTCAGCTGAGCTAGCAAGGCACATTTCTCTTAGAAATTTTAACAACTGCTGATTACGGATGTTTGGAGAGTCTCTGCCTGAGAGCTTGGGACCAGCCCCGAGGAGCACAGACTCCCAGGCACGGTCCAGACAGCAGTTTCCATGGGACTGACTGGGAGGGGTCCGAAAAAGGGATAGGCCAGTTGCTCAGCAGAGTAAGATGTTTATGGCACTGGGGAGAAGAGTCCTGTGAAGCCGGGGGAGCTTTTGATGGAATGCACTGGAGAGCAGGTATCCTGATCAACACTGTGATGGTTAGTTTTGGATTGCCAGCTTGACAGGATCTAGGGTTATCTAGGAGACAGACAAGGCTCTGGGCATCTTGTGAGTGATTATTTAGATTACATTAATTAACTTGGGAAGGCCCATCTTAACTGTGGACAGCATCATTCTTGGGCTAAGGTCCACGACTGTGTAAAAAGCAAGCTGAGCACCAAATTTACCCTAACATGGCCACTTGCTTCCTGCTCCTGCGGACATGACTTCTCCACCATGGACTATACCTTGGAACTGTGAACCAAATTAAGCCCTTCCTTCTCTGAGTGGATTTTGTGCCATATTTTGTCACAGCAACAGGGTAAGTAACTAAAGCATCCTCTGAGCCAACTTCTAGTTGTTATGGAAATCCACACAGCCCTCAAGAGCTTGGCACTGGGACACACCCACACTCCCCAGCTCCCCCACACTGCCTACCTCCTGCCCAGAGTACAGCCATCAAAAGCCCAGCCTGGCAGGGTCACACTGTGGAGAACACTCATTTTGTAGATAATTGACTTTATATTTTCTCTTTACTTTGCAGCCCACTGTTTGTTCATTCCTTGATTCTTTACCACTTCCACAGCAAGGGAAGCAAGATTAAACTCTCAGAAGTCTGTCACATTACTGCTTAGTGCTCTGTGGAAAGTGGGATTATTTCTTTGCTGGCTGCACTTGTCTTAGCAGACGATAGAAAATTGACTGCTCGTGTGTGGCAGCAAATCAGTCATTTTGAGCAGCTTGTAGGTAAGGGTTAACATGGTCTCAAATAATTACTTAGTGACTAGCTAGGAATTATTCATATTTGCCTGTATTACATTCCTTGCCTCTGTGTGTACATATGGATTCTATTTCTAGGAAATACATTCAACAGCAGTTTCTTTGCTGAATAATCATATATTAGAGAGAATTGACAGTATTCTTTCTACATCCTATATTTAGTATATATAGTAACCTTCATGTTACCTTCTGTCTCATAGAAGGGGGCATTATGGATGGATGGATGGATAGATGGATGGATGGATAGATGGATGGATGGATGGATGAAGATAGATAGATAGATAGATAGATAGATAGATAGATAGATAGACAGATAGACAGACAGATAGATGATAGGTAGATACATACATACATACATACATACATACATACATACATACATACATACATAGATGGATAGACAGATGGATGAATGGATGGCAGGTTGATGGATAGATGGACACATGATAGATAGATAGATAGATAGATAGATAGATAGATAGATAGATAGATAGATAATAGGTAGGTAGTAGGTTGAAAGATGAAAAGATGCAGAGATAGATGATTTATATACACAGATACATGGACAGATGGAAAAATGGATTAATAAATCTGTAGACAGATAGATAGATGAAGGAGAGATCATTTTAGTATCCACATTCAGTTCCTGAATTAGATACAGCTGCAGATGGACTGTGTAAAGTAACTCACTGTGACTCACTGTGCCCAGGCCCCTGACAACAGTTCACTATTTTAAAGACTGTCCCAGGCCCCGAGGCTTACAAACCTCAGCATTCAAGTATATGAGCCTTACCAAACTAACCACAGTGTCACTGCTTATTTTTATCACGTGGATTCTGAAGTATTATGAAAAGGTGGAGATCCTGTCCTTTTCATGGACACATGTTTTCACATTTCTTTTGACTCTGACTTGGCTGGAAATAAGTGAAAATCTGCCCCTTGCAGCTGTCTCAGATGTTTACCCACCATCTTATAGGCAAGTGGCTCTGTTCCCAAGTCAGCATACATCTAGTTAACACCACTTACTTCCCTGACTTCTGGGAGTTGCTCGGGGCGTGATGGTGACACACTCACATCCACCCAGCCTGACAAATGGAAAATAGCTTTATGGTCAGGACAGGAAGATGCCTGAGACAGAATTCCCAAGGCTGTGACCAAAAGCATTCTGGGAGCTCCTAGGACAGCACACCCCCATGCTTAGGACAGAGACATAGGGGAGTTAACAGAATGAACAAAGCGTGGGTAGCACTCATAATAAGGAAGTTGGAGGGCAGGAAATCATGGTTTATGTTTGATCAAAGCAGATGCACTGTACTCCTTCATCAGAGCAACTTTTACATGGCCAGATGTCAAAACCCATCGTTCCCTTTCTTTATGGAGCTCTTGGTGAAGTATATCCTAGGCAAGACTTTGCTTTCTAAAAAACATCTCTGAAATTCTTGCTGGGGGTGATGCTATTCCACAATCATGAGGTCCTGAGTTCAGATTCCTAGCATCCACTTAAAAATTAGATGTGGCAACATGCACCTGTATCCCTAGTGCTGGAGACAGGTTCCTGAAGCTCATTGGCTAGCCAGCCTAGCCAATCAAATCAATCCAGATAAGCAGCTGTCTTAATTACTGTTTTATTGCTGTGAAGACACACCATGACCAAGGCAACTTACAAAAGAAAGCATTTAACTGGGGGCTTGTTTACAGTTTCAGAGGGTGAGTCCATGACCATCATGGCAGCAGGCATGGCACTGGAGCAGTAGCTGAGAGCTCACATTTGATCCACAAATTGGAGGCAGAGAGTCAGAGCTAACTGGGAATGGTGTGAGCTTTTGAAACCTCAAAGCCTGTCCCCAATGACACACCTCCTCCAACAGCAATGCCTCCTAGTCCTCCCCAAACAGATCCACCAACTGGGAACCAAGCATTCAAGTATATGAGCCTATAGGGGCCATTGTCATTCAAACTACCACAGAGACCCTATCTCAACAAATAAGGCAGAGAATGATGGAGGAAAATGTCCATCATTGACCTCTGTCCTTCATAAGCACATGTGCACCCACATGAGCATGTACCCACCTCACATGTACATAGTCCACAGGAACATATACATCACATATGCACATCTGCACACACTGCTTTGCTGCTTGTGTGCACATGCATGCATATGTGTATAAAGCTCTACCTGCATGCATGCACACACAGAAGATGCATTCTTATATGTAGCTGGGCTTACTGCCTCTGTGGGAAGAAGAGAAGACTCTGGACCCTCAGAAGAGCAGGGACAGCTTCTGTTGGAATTTCAATTTCCCATTTAATCCCAGAAACTCAATATCAGGCTTCTGTGGAACTTGTAGTTAGTAGAAGTCCTGTCTAGGCAGAGACAGCACCAAAGCTTTCCTCTGCCTTCCTGACCCAAACTCAACAGATCGAGGCACATCAGCCATGTGTCTCAGGACCCACAGTTACCACTCCAGTTCATAGGGTGTGTCTCTGGCTAAAAGGTTCTCCTGGAAGCCTTCATGTCTTTTTTCAGACCAGCGCTCATGTAGCCTAGGCTGACCTTGAACTGACTATGTTATGGGGGATGACCTTGAACTCCTGATCCTCCTGCCTCTACCTCCTAAGTGCTGGTATTATGCCAGATGCCAAACCACAGCCTCACCTTTTCGGTGGCCGGTTTCTCCTCTGCGGTTTCTCAGCCCTCTACCCCTGTGCACACATCATAGCACTCAAGAGGTTGTGCTCCCCCCTTTGCAGATAGATCTGTTAGCATAGCCTTACTCTTCTATCTGTTATTATTTCAACACTCAATGCAATCATCATTAGCCCATTAACTTGCAACTACCCTATCATTGCTAATGTAATGACTATTAACTAAGTATGAATAATGCATGCTATCACTAATATAATTACTATTATTAACTATATTCTATCTCACGTAATTCATTGGCGTGCTTCATCTCCCTCTGTTTCCTTTCACCTTCTCCCACACTGCACCACCAGCAAAATGACTAGTTCTTTGCTTACTGGAAGAGCCAGGCCTCTGTGTGTGCTGTAAGGAATGTCTGTCAGTGACCGATGAGCAATTGTGTCTTCTGTAAGGGGAAGGCCTGGGGTGAGTGGCCAGCTTCGTGGTCCATATGGCCATAGCTGCTCCAGTGTAGCACTCTTAAAATCAAATTCCCAGGAGCTGAGGAGATGGCTCAAGTGATAAAGCACTTACTGATCAAGTGCAAGGACCTGAGTTCAGTTCCCCAGTGCCCAAGTAAAGGCCAAGAAGCAGCACTTGTCCATAGCCCTAGCACTGTGAAGGTAGAGACAGGGGTATCTCCAGAGCTTATTGGCCAGCCTGCCTGGCCATAGTGATGAGCTCAGTGTTAATGAGAGACCATGTCTCAAACACCAAGATGGAGAAAGCTAGAGGAAGACCCCTGACATTGAGCTCTGACCTTCAACATCACATGCATGTGCACGTTCAGTTATACATGTGCACACACAATCAAATTCTCACCTTTGCTGATGCATCAGAGACAGCTGTCTCCCTCCCACCGAACATGACAGGTGGCAGATGGGGTGAGGGCACCCAGTGGGATTGTGCTCTTGTTCTTTCTCATGTCGATGAGATCTGAGTGGATCCATTTGTGTTTTGCTGCCGTGACAAACCACTGAATAAGAAGCAACTTAAGGGCGGAGAGGTTTCTTTTGACTCCCGGTCTGAGTGTGCAATCCATTGTGTCAAGGAAGGCACAGCAGCAGAAGTGTGAGGCCTCTGGTCACATTGTATCCACAGTCAGGAAACAGAGACGGATGCTGGTGCTCAGCCCACTTTCTCCTTTTTATTCAATCCAGGACCCAGCCTAGGGAATGATGCCACCCACATTCAGCGTGGGTCTTCCCACCTTAGTTAACCTAATCCAGAAACTCCCTCACAGACATGCCCAGAAGTTTGCCCCCTAGTTAGTGATTCTGAATTCTGTCAAGTTGGCGGTCAACATTAACCATCACACCAAGTGTTGACCCAAATGTCACCATGCGTTTTATGCCCTGTAGAACCCCTTTGTGATAGGCCATCAGTGGTGAGCAGTCTCAAAGATATTGGTTATTGGATTGATGCTGTGTTCCTGTGGGGTCATCTGTGCTGTGTCTAAGGGACTTACGGTCTTGTTAGGGTCTGTAGAGTGGAACTAATCACAAGGACCTGCTTCCTGTCAGAGACTATGTCAGATGCTGGGCTGCATACACACTTATGTCTCAGATACATCCTTGGCCTCAGAGTGTCACAGTCCTACAAGGGAAAGACCATCAAAACAGACCAGAAGAGCAGCCCATGTGCTGACCAGGGCTCCTCCTGTCTGTGCCTCCCCGTGCTGAGACTTCGATCACGTGTCACTATGCCCAGCATTTTCACATGGTTCCTGGGAATAGAGGAACGCATGTCCTTATGATAGCCAGGCAGGCACTGTACTGACAGAGCCGTCTCCCCAGCCTCTGCACATCGCGTTTTAGGTGCCCAAGTGGAAAAGTCCAGAAGGCAGGTGTCAAGTAAATGGCCAACTAGGGCAGAAGATGGAGCTGGGGGAGTCGGCATCTCCCAATGGTTCTCAGTAGCCAGGGGTGAGATGGCTTAAAAAGAGAGCTGTCCCCGGAGGGAGTGTGTGAAGGGCACACCATGGATAGGTGCAGAGGAGGAGAATGATAAACAAAAAACAGAAAGCAATAGAGGACAAGTGCCGAGCAGGACGTGTCAAGGACAAAATCAGTTTATGGAGGGAGAGACCGCTTGTATTTGAGTGCTAAAAGGCTTTTGATAATACATAACTTGAGGGCTCTCTCAGTACTACTCTGAGGCACTGTGGACACAAGAATGAATGAATGTAGTTGCTGCCCTCCAATGAGCACCAAGAGATGAACAGGCAAATTGTAGATAGCACAAATCACTGTGGGAAGAGAGTTGGTTTGCTTTTGTGTGCACGTATGTGTGTGCACTTGCTCCTGTGTATGTAGGTACATAGGTGTCGGGGAGCATGTGTGCACAGATGTGCATATGTATAGAGGCCAGAGAATAACTTTGGGTGTCATTCCTCAGGTGCCATCCACCTTATATTTGGAGACATAGTTTCTCACTGGCTTGGAGCTCATAGGCTAGGCTGTCTAGCCGGCGAGCTCCGGGGTTACCGGTCTCCACCTCCCCAGCGCTGGGATTCCGAGCACACATCACCACACCTGGCTTTTGGACATAGGTTCTGAGGATAAACACAGAGTGTCATGCTAATCCTGACTGACCCATCTCCCCAGCCTCCAGAGTTCGTTTCTACAGTGTTAATTGTCGAGAAATCAGAAAATAAATATGATGTACAGCGCATCGTTCTGCAACAGAGAAACATGGTGGCTAACATTTTCAGACATGGTGCATACAAGTAAAAATAAATATTTTAAGGAAAATCAGGCCATACGACACAAACTATTTTGTAAATTTTTTCAGATACTTTATTGTTTACATCATATCAACCGTGTTGAAAATCTCTGTCTTAGCCTGTTTGTTGTTACAGTAATGAATACCCAAGGCCGGACACTTGCAAAAACATGAGGTTTAATTAGCCCACAATTTTGGAGACTGAAAGATCCTTGAATTGTGGCAGCTCATGGCAATGGCAGATGGTGGCAATGTGAGAGAGGGACCATGTGACCACACAGGAAGCTGAGCCAGGGGAGAGGCCCGCGGTGACCTTTGTCTAGGCCCCCGTTCCTGAAGACACCATCTCAATATTGCCCCCGTGAGGACCAAGGTCTTGTCACACAGACCTTTATAGGAGACAGATACACCATGTCCAAGCTGCAGCACTGTGTATTTAAATAGCTTCCCCATTTCTTCATGAAGTGAATTTAGAACCATTCATGGCCGGAGTCTCAGTCACTGGACATTCCAAATGTTCTTGTTTTCACCATTATTCAAAAAATAACAAGTGTCTTCAGAGCTACATCTGCATGAGTGTGTATGTGTGTGATGCTATATACAGTATATGTGACAATTACATGTTATATATTGTATAAGACATCTATAATTTTACAGTTCCCAGAAGAGGGTCCATCATGCTAAAGGGTATTATGGTAAGGTGTTGAGTAAAAGTCACCAATGCTCCTACAGCCTTGATAGTTTCATTATAAAATAAAGGGAAAGGGATTTATATAAGCAAGGAACTGTAGGGAATTGGTGTAGACCAAAAGAATGGGGCCTCTGGACCTTGAAGAAACTGGAATTAGTAATGCTCTGTAGCCTGGTATGGTGGCATGCCTGTCATTGCAGCCCTGAGGAGATTGAGGCAAGAGGACTGTGGAGTTCAGGGCCAGCCTGGGGGTGAGGGAGGGGAAGGAAGGAAAGGCGAGAAGAGAGAAGGGAGGAGGGGAGTGGAATGGAGGAGGAGGAAGAGGAGGAAGAGGAGGGAGAAGGGAGAGAGAAGGGGTGGAATGGAGGAGGAGGAAGAGGAGGGAGAAAGAAGGGAGGAGGGGAGTGGAGTGGAGGAGGAAGAGGAGGAAGAGGGGAGGGATGTGGTCCCAAATCCAAAGCATCTTCTACTCTAGCTGGGCAGCCCCTGTGACTTCCCTGGACTTCTCTCTGCCTCTCTGCTTCCTTGCTCCCTCGCCCATCCTGTTGCCCTCACATCTGTCGCCTCTAGACTGGGTTTTATCATAAAACCACGAAGCCAGGCACTGAGGGCTGTGCCTTATAGTGGAGACTCTGGAACCCCTGGGGTGACTCCCGTAGGCAGCTTCCTGATAGCACAGAGTGCCTAGCTATCCCTGGACTGCCACAGACCTGGTGTTCAGACAGTGAGATGCCGAAGCCTCCTCTAGATCTGGACAGTTACCCACAACTGCCAACAGCAGGTTCATTGCTCCATTTATAATTTAAACTCTGCTTCGGGGAGCACCCCCATCATGAACGTCATAAGGGCTGGCAATATCTGGTGTCTTCCTCTACTTTCCACCCAACTTTTTGTAACAGCATCTCTCATCAACCCTAGAGCTCACCATTTCTGCTAGGCCTGATTGAGCAACAGACCCCAAAGACCTGCTTGCCTCTACCTCCTGGACACTGGGATTCAGGTATACACCACTGTATGAGGCTGTTATGTGGGTGCTGGGGATGGACCTGCAGTCCTCATGCTGAGCCAGCTCCCCACTCCTCTATTCTACTGTCTAACATAGAGGGTTCCTGTTTTAATTTATTTTCTTTGAGTTGCTCTTTATGTTACCTCTGTATGTGTCTGTGAGGGATGGACATTTTGTTTTGATACGAATATCCACTCTCCCTTTCTTGGTGTTCAGTAAGTTGTTGTTGTTTTGTTTTGTTTTTAATTTCAGACAGGGTCTTGCTATGTAGTCCAACCTAGCTTTGAACTCCAAATCCCCCTCCCTGCCTCATCCTGCTGAGTGCTCAGATTATGGATATGCATCACTACACCCAGCAGCAAACTTTGTTTTCTTTTTTCTTTTCTAAAGTGGTTGTGATGGTTAATATTGAATATTGACAGTCAACTTGATAGGATCTGGAATCGCCTAGGAGACCAACTTCTGGGTGTGCTTGTAAGGGAGTTTCTACATTGGGTTAATTGAAGTGGGAAGACTTGCCTTAACTATGGGCAGCACCATTTCCTAGTCTGGGGTCCTGGACTTAATAAAAAAAATAGAAATTGAGCTAAGCACCAGCATCCATCTCTCTCTGCTTCCTGACTGTGGATACCCTGTGACCAGCTGCCTCACGCTCCTGCCACCATGATGGACTGTCCCCTCAAACTCTGAGCTAAAATAAACCCTGTTTCCTCAAAGTACTTTTTTTGGGCGTTTTGTCATGGCAGCAGAAAAAACAATGACACAAACGTCTTCCATGTTAACTGAGGGAGTTGCCCCAAGCTCCTTTGCTTTCCCTTCCCACTCTCACCTCTCATTGTATCTCTTGGATCTGGCTTTCATTTTTCTTTTCCTCCTGAGAGCTCTCTTCATCTATTTCCTCTCAGTTCTGAGAAAAACTCTCCAGTGACTTCCCGCCTAACCCCCTGATTCAATTCCACTCTGTCCTGTTCTTCAGGGCTTCTGTTCGTGGTTAATTTTGACAATTGTATTTCCGTCTGAAAATAGTCTCTCCTAATCTCATATTATCCCACTCTGAGTTTTATTAGCTCCTCTCCAATGTCTCCATTCCATTCATGTTTTCTGATTCACCTGAGTCAATTTGATTCAGAAGCTCCTTGAAGTATTCTCTTTGTAATAGGAATTATTTCTCTTTAATTCGATCACTTTCTCTTGGACTTTTATTTACTTATGGACTTCCTTGTTGGTATTTCACTTTTACTTAATGAATTAGTTTATTATATTATTACTATTATTATCATTATTATGATTATTCAGAGTCTTGCTATGTAGCCCAGGTAGGGTTCAGATTCCAGACACTCCTGCTTCAGACCCCTGTGTGCTGGGATTAGAAGTGTGCACTACCATACTGGGCTCAACTGCCTTGCTTTTGTGTTGCTACACTGTGTTAAGGTTCCTTAGAGGAACAGAACCAAACAGAAGTTATATATAAGAAAAGGGGTTTATTGGGTTGGCTTATACAATAGAGGCTGTGTAATCCAACAGTGTTCCTCTGCACATGAGAGAAGCTGAGAACCTGGTAGCTGCTCAGTCGAAGAAACCAGCTGGATACTGAAGGCCTAGAAACTTCCTGAAGAGTCACTGGTATTGCGTTTACATCGAAAGCCCAAAGGAGCTGAAGTCTGGAACCAGCCATTGAAGGCGAAGCTCAATTAGAAAGAAAAAAGGTTGTACAGGAGCATGTTTCCTCCTCCAGCTCCCTTCCATCTGGGCTACTAGCCTGCTGCTGGGTGCCACCCACATTCAGGAAGAGTCCTCCCCCCCCCCCTTTCCGCCTTGTGTGTCAGCCCTCTCTGGAAACAGAACACAAACCCACAGAGGTATGCTTCGTCAATACCTGACATCTCCCAATCCAGTCCACTTCACAACCAAGACCAACTGTCACGCAGGGCCACCGTAACTGATGTAGTTGGTGAAGGTAGCTTTATTCGAGGGATAAAGAAATCTTTTGCACCTTTGTTTTAACAATTTAGAAGTTGCCAGAGCTCTGCCAGCATTCACTGAGTGGGGGCCTGTTCCTTATGAGCCTTCCCAAATTCAAGACAAGTCCATGTTTGGTCCCTCCATGCCACCTCTGTCACTTTCGAAGACATGGCATGGTTCTCCTGTGCCCCTGGCCAGAGGTACAGATCGCCTTTCCCTTAATCCCCATACTTGGGTGCTACAGGTTTTGACCTTGGCTCCCGGAGGAGCCTTCTTTGGCAGATGGGATTTCTTTCCTTCAGGCAAGGCTGCTCACTGCTCACCTGTCCTGCACAAGCCCCCTGTGATGGCAGGGGTCTTGACTTTCAGTAGGAATGTAGATTATTTCTCTATTTTCCCATGTTTTGGGTATTTCTCTAAGTATTTAGTTTAAAACTCCTAGGAGCAAACATTTGATGTATGCCTATGTGTATATGTGTGCATGTTTGCATGTATATGTGTGCATGGGTGTATAGGCATGGGTGTGTATGTACAATGTGTATACATATGTGTGTGTATATGCGTGCATGTATGAGTATGTGTATATGTGTGCGTGGGTGTATGGATGAGTGTACATGGGTGTGTGTATGTGTGTGTGTGTGTGTGTATGTGTGTGCGCATGTGCCTGTGCATGTAGAAATCAGAAGTTGTCATTGGTAGTCTTCCTCAGTTTCTCTCTTCTTATATTTTGGAGATAGGGTCTTACAGACAGGCTGGCAAGAAAGCCCCATGATCCTCCTGTTTCTACCCACCCACACCTCCTCAGCACTGAGATTATATTGTCCTGCCGTACCTCTGGGTGCTGCAGACCTGAACTCAAGCCCTTAGGCTTGCCAGACACATGCATGGCCGTCTCCTGGGCTCTCTTGTTTTGAGCTTCCCACAGAGCAGCCCAGAGAGGTTTATGCTTGGGGCAGCAGCTTAGCCTGTGGATAGAGAGTGGGGGAGGTGACGAGTGATGTCAGGGTAAGAGATGAACCAGAATTCCATGCTCTTCTCATGTCCAGGGAGCCGCTTGTTGATCAGCTAAGTGTAAGGGGACAGAGGGTGCAGAACTAGACACTGGTTTCTGGACTGGCCACTGAGGTGGTCTCCTGGAAACAATCCCCATTGTTTGTGTCCAGCAGGATGATGGTACTGGGCATGCAAATGGATGGAGTGGCTGTCCTCCACAACAATGTGGCCAAGGACGTTGAGATAAGCAGATGGCCATGATGGGGTGAGGCCCCTGGGGGGAACTCTGGCTGTGTGTGAGCTCACTGCCAGATGACAAACGGGGAGGGCTGGTGCACGCCGTCCTTCCGTCCTCCCTCCAGCTCCCTTCCACTGGAGTCTGTTCCCGAGGGAGATGGAGCCTGGAACCTGGCCACACACAAGCCTAGCAGCTGCCTAGCTCACATGCTGTTCTGTGGCTGCACTCCTTTGGGAACTTCCAAAACGAGGTAACTAAAGCAAAAACCAAGGCTTCTGGGGAGACGGCTCGGAGAGCAAGGAGCTTCCTGCCAGGAGACCAAGGAGACACTGCCCTCTTTCTCAGGCACATGGCGCCTGCGCCATGCTGATTACTCTAGCTTTTCCGGGAGCCATCCCTCAGAGTTTTGGCATGTTAATTTTCAAGTTTACGAAGTGGCAGTAAAGATAATAATGAATTTCTTCACCCATTACCCTCCTCCTGTCTGCCGTAATTCTCCCCACTTAAAATGTTTGTTTTCCCAGCTCCTGAATGCGTGACAGAGGCGCGGGGCCAGCCCACACGGTAAATAACCCACTTGTCGGGCACTTCAAGTCTAGGATCCTCACTCTTCATTATGGTCACTGTAATTTTCCCCGGCTGGTAAGACAAGGACATCAGCTGGCATCTCTCGAGTACCACAACCTGCTAGATCCAGCCTCCTAAGCTGACCCTTGACAAGGGACAGTGTCAGCTTGCTGTGAGGCTTTTTTTTTCCCCCCCTGGGCTGGTGGTGGCTTAGCATCCATCTGCTAGTCCTGAGCACAGAAGGAAGTTAAGCCAGCAGCTTCTCAAGGAGCACATAGAAGGGGGCAGAGGGCACTGGACAGGCTTCCTTGTAGGTGGAGGGAGCTCCTGGCTCCCTGAACACTGAGACCAGGAGAGCAGTGTGCCCTTCCCCAAGACTCCAGAGCTTTTTACCCTCTACCAACATAACCGAATTCAAGAGACAGGAATGGGTGGTTCTGGGGACTCTCTAGCCAGTTAGTGTAGCTTACTTGAGTTCCAGACCCTGGAGAAACCTTGTTTCCAAAGTAAAAGAAAGACAGAGCCAAGCTGTGGCCTTCACAGGCACATGCACACATGAGTGCACAGGCAAGTACACACACACACACACACACACACACACACACACACACACACATACTCAAATTAAGGAGAATTGGTTTTGGTGGCACATACCTGAATCCTGGCACTGAGGCAGGAGGCTTACTGTCAAGTTCAAGAACAGCAAGGGCTATATAGCAAGATCTTGTCTCAAGTGCATAAATTAAATAAATAATACAAAATAAAAATAATGAATAAAATAAATAAAAAGTAAGGGGAACCAGATAGAAGACGCTGAGCAGAAACACTCTTTAGACTTGACTGAAACTCAGAAGCACATTAGGATCCCCGTCAGGATTGCAGTCAGCGACGCATGGGACACTGTGTTACGAAGGTTGTTGTTGCTAACAATGTTTACTGTTAGTCTCCACTCAGCACAGGAACCCGCTCCACCAGACACAGAGGGATGAGTGTGTGGAATTAGCATCATAGATGGAGAATATCCATAGATATATATGGGGGTAGAATGTGTTTACATGAGTATGTGTGTGCATGCATTTGTTCACATGTGTGTGTGTACATATGCATGAGTATGTGTGTGCATATATATAATATATACATATACACATAGATACAATATATATGTATATATAAAATATAACTTTGTATATATGCATACACATATATATGTGTATATTTGTGCATGCACATGAACATGTGAAGCCCTCCTCATACTACTTCATCCTTGACATGTGCCCAGGAAGGCTGGCCTAGGCCTGTGAAGACCTCTGGGTAGCCTTCTCTCCTATTATAAATCCACAGCTGTCTCAGAGAAAAGATCATAAAGCTCCCTGATACAGGTAGGGTCTGCCATGGTCCTCTCCCATGGAGCCTTGTCTCATACATTCATTCAGATTGGAGTTGCTGGGGTCAGCCTTGCCCACCTTTGCCCCATAGGAAAGACCTTAAGGAATTGTGTCTTCACCCTTCCTTTAAGATTGGCATGGTGTCGCCCTTGTATCCATACCACCAGGGAGACCACGTCAGGGGACCTTGAGTTTCAAGTCAGCTTGAGTTACATAGTGAATTCAAGGTCAGCCTATAGTACACGTGGAGAACTTGTCCTGGGGAACTAAACTCTCTCTCTCTCTCTCTCTCTCTCTCTCTCTCTCTCTCTCTCTCTCTCATGAGTGTGTGTGTGTGTGTGTGTGTGTGTGTGTGTGTTTGCACATGTACTTGTGTGTGCTCAGGTACATGCCTACCACAGTGCACCTGTGGAGGTCAGAAGACACTCTCTGGTGTTAGTCCCTAGCTTCCACCTTGCTTGAGACAGGGTTTCTGTTCACTGATATGTACTCCAGGCTAGCTGTCCTGTGAGCGTCCAGGATCCTCCTGCCTTTCTACTCCCATCCTTCCTTAGGTTCACTGGAATTACAAAGGCACACTCCTGCATCCGGCTCTATGTGGCTTCTGAGGGTCTGAGCTGAGGTTCTCACAGGGGCACAGCCGGCGCTTTACCCACACAAACTATTTCCATACTCTTTACAGTGTTGGGACATGGAAAGGACAGGCAGACATGGCAGCCAGAGAGGGGGATGAGCCTACATGAGTGGCATCTAAGCACCCATCAGCATTGTAGATCTCTCTTTAAGAAGCATTGATGGGGTCTAGAGATAGTGTCACAATGGGAAGAGTGCAGACTCCATGCTGAGCCATTGGGTACACGGCCCTTCCGACTCAAGACTCTGAGCGAGGACACTTCCATCCATGAGGGTCCTTTGTGAACACTGAATCTGAGGCTCTAAGTGTAGGTGTCCAGCATTGTGATGGGCACATAGCAGGTGTTTCCCACACACTCAGTGTTGGCCCATCAGATATTAATTAAATCAGCCTCTGTGGTCTCTCCCTCATTTTCTCTAGGGTGTTTGAGGACAACATCATTAATTTTTATTTTTAAATTTCAGACTCACCCCTTAAAGCGCAGGCTGTGACATCCAGGCCAGAGCTTCCTCGGGAGCAGTCGTGCGGGGTTTGAGAACAATGAGGGTGGGGGACCAGGCTTGGAAGTAACGTGCCTTTAATGCAGACCGTGAGCCAGCTCTGTTTTCTCCAGCTCACTTTCACAGATGGTGTTTGGGCAGCTCAGAAATTGCCGGTGAGATCTTACTAAAGGAAGCCGGATGGCGCATGAGGAAAGGGACCGTGTGTTCTCTGCTTCCGGCTCCTTTAACAGAGCAGGGATGTGAATTACTCAAACATGTTTTCAGGCTCAGTAGGTAGAGTGCTGGCCACACAAACATGAGGATCTGAATTTAGATCCCGAGGATTCATGTAAAGTTAGATGCACTGCACATTCCTGAAATCCCAGAGCTCCTACAGCAAGATGGGAAACAGAGGCAGAATTCATGGAAGCTCACAGGACGGCTAGCCTGGAGTGTACAGTGGTGAATAACAAAGAGACCCTGTCTCAAACCAGGTGGAAGGTGAGGACCGATGCCCAAGGCTGCCCTCTGACCTCAGTACAAGCACCACAGCATGTATGCGCACACAGAGACTCACACATCCGACACATACACATCATAGACAGACACACAGATGACTAAGTGAATGAAATGGATGTTTCCTTCAGCAAGGGCTGCTTTCTTTAGTTGTTCTCTTATATTTGATTAAGTACCTGGGGAGTGTTTGACTTAAATGAGTACCTATGAGTACTGGATGCAGTGTTATACACACCTAAAATGTGGTGTGTATGTGTGTGTGTGTGTGTGTGTGTGTGTGTGTATGTGTGTAGGTGTGTGTGTGTGTGTGTGTATGTGTGTAGGTGTATGCCTTCATGTGTGTGTGGAGGTCACCAGACAGCCCAGGTGTCTTTCCTCAGGCACCTTCCACTTTTTGTTTGAGACAGGGTCTCTCACTGGCTTGGCACTTCACCAAGTCTGCCAGGCAAGCCGGTCCGTGACTCCAGGGCGCATCCTGTCTCCACCTCCCGTCTAGCCCCCAGTGGGATTCCAAGCATGTACCACCACACCCAGCTTGCAGTGTGGGTTCTACAGATCAGACTCGGGACTGCATGGCAAGCTCCTTGCCTGTGCTTGACCCTCACAAAATAAGCTTAACCTATGTGTGATGCCGTGAAAGGAAGCTGGGGCTAAACAGAAGCTTACCATGTCAGAGCTGGTGACAAGCAGAGCCAGGAGTCCCAGGACTCAAAGCCTGTGCTCTCTCCAGGCCCTGGGATGAAGGTGCCCCATCCTTTCAAAGAGTGTCACTTTGCAATAGCTGAAGACTCAGGCCACCTGGTGCCCTCTGCCTGGCAGAATCTTACTATTTGTCTTCTTTCTGTGTCCGGACACACCTAGGTCACTTTAGAGAACAGCTCGGTAGTAAAAAACAACACCCTCTAATTTCACAAATAAATTGGGTTTTGAAGGCCATTTCTCTGCAGGAATCTGGCTCATTTTATGTCTTTAGATAGTGGAAATTGTGGCCATGACTGAGGCTCTTGCCTAAGTTAACAAATGATTGTTCCTCGCTGTGGAGCTACGGACCTGACCTTTATAAATGAACACATTCTTTGTTTTTCCTTGATTGCTGACGGCGGCTGCCATGGGTTCTGAGCCAAGGAATATTTAGGGAGAAAAGCCGGGCTGGTGTTGCAGCAGAGGGGAGAAACATTTGGAAATTGATAAATTATCTCTCTATTTGCACCTTTGGAAACAGGTTAATTGTTTGGGTGACTGGCTCTGTCTTGATTAGGAAGCATTCCTAACAATTAATGATAGAACCTCAAAAAGGTATAGGAGAATTAATAGAATTCTCAGGCAATGTAAATTATAGTCATTATCTGCTATATCCAGAACTATCAGGGGTACTGGGTTCGTTGATTAAAGTACAAGTGGATTTTTTGGTCTGAATTCTCTGGGTAATTGAACAAAATTTCTCTTTGTTTTTCTAGCATTGAATTCCTCTTAGTGAGCTAATAATATTATTTATTTTAAATGCCTCAATCCTATGACTTAATTAAAACCCTTTCACAAGTTAATTTCACTAATATATGCACGCTTTATCCACATCTGCAAATATTATTTGATTAAGATGGTGAAACTTTTCTTAGTTAAAAATAAGACAGTGCTGAAGTGAAGCAGAACACAGTTGAGATGGAGAAACATGAAGTTGCAGGGCAGCTTTTCTGCAGCTTTCATTTCCCTGAGCTGTAGACACAGGTTGTATCACCTTTGAAAATGCCAGTGCCGCGGAGATCAGCCGCAGCTAGGTTGCAGTGGAAATGGCAGTCACTAATGCTGAACATGCCTTCCTGTGTATCTAGGCAGCAGCCGGGATGTCTCACACCACCTTTTACCTTTGCCTCCATGGTAGAGGAAGGCAGGAATTAGGCTGGGGAGATGGCTCAGGCAGTAGGGTGCTTGCCTTGCAAGCTCAGTGAAGAGCTGAGTTCAAATCCCAAGCACGGATGTAAAACTGTATGTGTCTCTGTAATCCCAGAAATGGAGACAGGTGGACTCAGAGAGTTTTCTGGTTAGCCATCCTGGCCAATAGTGGTGAATTTCCTGTCTCAAGGCAGTAGCTTGGAGAGTGATGGAGGATGGACTAAAGTTCCAAAGGCTTGGGTGAGAGAGAGGGAGAGAAAGAGGATGGATGGATGGATGGATGATGGATGGATGGATGGATGAATGAACAAATGATAATGAGAGGCTCCCCCTAGTATTCTACAAGGCCAAATGGCTGAACTTGGAAATCATGGAGTTAGAATGTTGCAGACCTGAGCCAAGTTATCTTTTTAGACTCTTCGAAAGCCATTCATTGCCCACACCTGTGCCTGACCTAATCTCTAACCATCATAAAGTGTTACAATATGTTCTTAGTGAACCCCTAGTTTTCACAGACCTAAAAGCTAAGAATATCATCAGCTCCTGTCTGAAACCTATAGCAGAGTGTCCCCTGCTTTGCTGTAACCACATGCCTGTGGCGGCCTCCAGTGTAGTCGGTAAACACTTGGCTTATGACTCTCTTGGTTCTGTAACTAGTAAAATCTCACATAACCACTTCCATGGTGGAGCATGGTATTTGAGGAAGTCTGGATCTGTGTTCCCAGACCATGGTCACATTTGACTCCAGAATAAACTCTCTTCTTCTCTTATGCCACTGAGGTAGGAAGTGTCTGTGTCCACAAGGAAAACACTAGATGTCACATCTCCAAGTGTGTGGTCATGGGCATGCACATCCACACATTACATGTATACAATATGAAGTCTGTCCCATTTTCAATATTCCCTTTCAGTATTACCTGGGGACATTCCTATCCTTCCTGATGTCAACACTTTAAAAATGATTAGTGTTGGTGGGACACCCATGCATTTAGTCTTGCTCCTGTCAAAGCTGCTGCCATCTCTTACAGACCATCTATAATGCATCTCTGGGCTGTTCCGTGATTAAGAGACTAAGTCACGTTTCTAAATAAATAGATGGCACTCACTTCTTGGTGGCACAGAGAGAAGTCTGGTGAAATTGCTGCCATGATAATTTGCCCTGGTTGCCTTGAGAATGCCTATAAATTCTCCACAAACCTACTGTCCATGCCACCCCACAAGAAGCTCAGCACCCACATGGCTTTAAAACTGCTCAAGACTCTTGGGATTCTAGCTGCACCTGGCATCCCTGTGTTTGAATGGATCATTTGCGAGGTCCAGATTTACTGAGCAATCACTGGCTTTCCACGTTTTAACTAAGCACACAATGACCAACTTCTTAATGTGTTTGAGAAATTACACAAACTGTGTAGGACTTCATTTTTTATTCATCCACCGCCCAGTCTACGTGAAGAGACCACTTATGGTCTGGCAAGATGGTTCAGTGGGTAAAGGAATTGCAGCACAGGCATGAGAAACTGAGTTCAGATCCCCAGCACCCAAGGAAAATCCAAGCATAGTGGTGTGTACCTGTAATCTCACTGCTGAGGAGGATCCTGGGGTTTTCTGTCCATACAGCCTAGCTCAAACTGTGAACTCCAGGTTCAGAGGAGACTCTGCTTCAAATAATAAGGTGGGAAGTTATTGAGGAAGAGATGCCTGACATCAACTCTGGCCCACACATGTGCACGCATGGGCAAGTGTACCCATATGCAGCAGAGGAAAGGGGAAAGAGAGAGGAAGGGAGAGAGAGAGAGAGAGAGAGATAGGGCGAGGAAGAGAGAGGGAGGGAGGGAGGGAGGGAGGGAGGGAGGGAAGGAGGAGAGCGATAGGAGAAAGATGAGAGGCACCTGGGTATGTTTCTATCAGTCATGTTCTCCGCTCTCCACAGCGTTTGTGGTCATGTGTTAAGTATGTGTCTTAGGAAACCTCTTAACTGTTTTTATATACTTAATTCTGTGTCTGTCACCAACCTTAGATTTATGTCTGGTGAGGATTTCAGACTGAAATATAAATGAGATTGTGTTGACATTTTATATATATGAATGTACATCCTACCTTGCTGCACTGCAGACTGAGTAGCGAGCTGTTTGGTCTAAATAGATAACCTTGGGTCATATCAGAAAATGTCTTGTTCTCGCAGAGTGCTCTGTTCTTGTGCTCTGGGACTGACTTTACTCATTTAAAGGAAGCCAGGGCAGACAGGAAAAGAAATATTTTTCTTCTCTTAAGATATCCTGATTTGTTTGTTCCTCTGTTGTGACACCCAAGGGTAATTCTGAAATAGCAACTTCTCACAAAAAGGAGAGACAAAAAAGCAGAAGGGGACATCACCGTTATGAGTTCCCATCTTCATCTTTCAGAGCATCCCTGGGCCCCGGCTCCTGCTAGAGTCTCCTATGTTCTGCCCCCCTTCAAGGACAGTGGCCCACCTAATTCCCAGAGATAGACAGGGGTGGGTACAGGAGTGAGAGGACCAGCAGAAACACGCTAGGCCCCTTGCCACTGAGTCCCATGTGTGCTGGCCTGTCCTAGTCTCCTCAGGAGTGGCGAACTCAGGATGATAAACATCCAAGGCTGATCCCACAGGTTGCCTGTGGCTTTGAGTAGTTGTCTGCCATATTGTAATGTAGAAGATTCAGCCTTGCAGTGCCCCCTAGAGTCAAGGAGGACAGAATCGCCTCTTCATCCAAATGCAAACATGCCTTGTCCTGGAAAGGAGTTGGTTGAGCATCACAGTTATCTTAGTACTGTCCATTGTTTGGAAACAGTATTCAGAAGTGCTTTGTATTAGGTAGGATAGAAGCCCTCTGAGATTTCCTGACTTTGCCCTCCCCACATAAGAAATAGATAAGAACTTGATTTTCCAGCCCAGCCCAGTGTCACAGACCTGCAATCCCAGCTCCTCAGAGGTTGAAACAGGAGAATTGCACGTTCAGGGCCTGCCTGGGCTATAGAGTGAGTTCAAGGCCAGCCTGGGCAATTTATACAAGGCTCTAGGTTCAGCCTCCTAGGACCACAGAGAAAAACAAGATAAAAGAAGAAAGGACTGAAGGGGAAATGGCTCAGTGGATAAAGTGCTTGTTGTGTAAGCGAGAGGACCAGAGTTCAGTCCCTAGTCCATGTAAAAGCTGAGCATGTCAGCACATGCCTGTAACCCCAGTCTATGTTGGGAGGGAGGTGGTCAGACCCAGTTGGATCTTCAGGGGCTTGTTCTCCAGCCAGCCTAGCCGAAATGGTGATGTCTGGATTAAATGAGAGACCTTGTTCCAAAAATAAATAAAGTAGTGAGCAATAGAGGAACACTGACATTGATCTCCAGTCCCCATATGTGTACACACATACAGGAAAGCACACTTATGGACACTCATAGACAACACACACAGAGAACTAAATAAAAATCTAAAAATGAAAAGAAATTGATTCTCTTAAAACAGCGTCAAGGAAATGCCCGTCCGCTTATTTGAGTGGGCATCTGTGTTTAAGGTAGGGATACACAAGAACAGAAAACATGGCGGTTGATAAAAATACTTCTTCAGCTCTTGAGTATTACAGCTTGTCGGCATCTCAGTTTTATGAGTCACTAGATATGTAAATGAGGGGTTTTATTTGGCTGTAGATTTCTAACTTGTGTGGCTCTGGTTGACTCACGAGGTGCCTCTTTCAAGAATCTTACCTCCTGACCCCTTTGGCCTGTCTGGCTTTTCTGCATGGCTTGGGTGGGGAGGAGCTGTATGAAATAGAAAACTCTTTTGTTTTAATCTCATCCAGCAGAATCTTCCAAACCAAGCTATCCCAGGCATGATGGCCGGCTCTGTGGCTTCCTAAGCAGGTTTCTTTATAACCAGACTATGAATTTCCCTTCAGCTTCAATTGCTGTAATTTCTGGCCGGTGAGCTGAATAGTGGGTCTGCAGCAAGAGAAAATAACTTCAATTTCATCTGGCTTTCTAAAGATCTTTCGTGTATTTTAAGGAGAGAGTATAATTGCAGTGTAGAGGCTAGCCTCTGAACAGGCTGTGACCCTCTCCCTCTTATTTACCTCCTCTGTTCTTTTTCCTTTCTCTCGAGTACTCAAAACATTTGTTAAGATAAAGCTCTGTTTTCGCCAGGGACTCAGGATTGCATGCCTTTGTTCTTGGTTTGTGTATTAAAGAGACTTTTCTAGTCACAGATGCTGGGTAGTCTGAACTGCGGTGAGAGTCGAGGCTGGCACATAGTCAAAAGTGTATCCAGGGAAAGGATGAAAGCCACCATCCCAACACACAAGCAAAAACCTTGACTTGGGGAAGCCTTGCTGTACTGGCTGGCTTGTTTTCTGTCAACTTGACACAAGCTAGAATCATCAGAGAGGAAGAAGCCTCAGTTGGGATCTCCATGAGATCCAGCTGTAAGGCATTTTCTCAATTAGTGATCAGTAGGGGAGGGTCCAGCCCACTGTGGGTGGGGCCATCCCTGGGCTGATAGTCCCGGGCTCTATAAGAAAGCAAGCTGAGCAAGCCATTTGGAGCAAGCCAGTAAACAGCAGCACCCTCCATGGCCTCCGCATCAGCTCCTACCTCCAGGTCCCAGCCCAGTTTGAGTTCCTGCCCTGACTTTCTTTGGTGATGAGCAGCAATGCTGAAGTGTGAATTGAATAAACCCTTTCCTCCCCAACTTGCTTTTTGGTCATGGTGTTTCATTGTAGCACTAGAACCCCTAACTAAGACCCTCATGTACCAGGGTCAGTATCTTTTTGGGAAATGTAGAGCTGGACTCATTTAATTTAGCAAGCCTCTATTAGGTGCTTGCTGTTTGCCAGATGCCCAGAAACATACACAGGCTTTTAAAGAGCTTGTGCCTTTGAATTGACAGGGACAGGGACAGGTGTGAATGTGGGTCCAGATGTACCCATCTGGAAGAGACTAGTTCTTATCTTATCTTCCCCTGGAAGTAGAGAATGGGAGCCCACCAAAGATGTGAGCACCTTTGCCACCCCAGTGTATAGGGGCAAAGAGGAGACTTAGATATGTGCATTAGTGAGCCAGCTACTGCCCCCAGGAGACCTCAAAGAGTCCCTCAGGAGCCACGTTGGTGTCCCTTACCTGAGGGGGGAAAGTGTGAGCCTTTGCTCACCTCCCATGCTGTGCTGGTGGAGAAATACTTCCTTGGGGGGGGGGCACTGTGGCCTGTCTAGATGACTCTTCATAGTCTCTCACTGTCCTCAATAACCCATAGACATGGGGCTTTCTCAAGTACCTGTCAGTGGATACCTAAAGCCACTCACTGAGAGTCTACAGTGGGCAATGCCTCAGCAGCATCTTCCACAGAGTCATGTCACAACCAATACAAAACTTAACCCAGAACAGATCAAAGACCTAAGTGCAACACCCAAGACTACAAAGAAAGCATGGGGTGGGGAGAGCTCCATGTCATTGGGTTGACCATGATTCCTTGGGCATGATTTCAAACCACAGGCATCAAAAGAAAATGGCAAAGTTTCAATCTTTAATTCATCAAAGGAAACTACCAAGGGAATGAAAACCTGGGCAGGAGAATGTGACCCAGTCGGCAGAGTAATCGCAAGTGTGCAGGTTCCATCACCAGCGGCACAGAAACAAGGTGTGGAGGCGCACACCTGTGTTCTACACTCTTAGGAAGTAAAGGCAGGAAGATTACTCTAAATTCTAGGCTAGCCTGGGCTACACAATGAGTTCTAGATATCCATGGCAAGGCTGCCTCAAACACAAAGAGAGGGAGAGAGCACACAAAAGGGATTAGTATGGTGGGTGGGTGGATGGATGGATATTGGATGGAGAATTCCTGTAACTCAAAAGCAACAATAGCAACAAATACAAGCCACCTGATGTTTAAATGGAAAGAGTCAAACATTTCTCCAGAGAAGATATACATATGGCCAAGGAGCACACAAAGTGATGCCCACCACCGCCAGTCACAGCCAATGCAACTGAAAACCACAGAGAGCCGCCATTCACACTCAGCAGCATGGCTATAGTTAAAGCCAGGACATAGAACAAATCTGGGAACAAACAAATGTTGGCAAAAAAAAAAAAAAAAAAAAAAAAAAAGAAAGAAAAAAGTGGCACAACTGGAGCCCTTTCGCTTGAGGGTATGTAGACTGAGGCATTGCTGTAGAAATCTTGAAGATTGCTTCTCGAGACAGAAACCATGGACTTGCCATGTGACTCAACAACTCTACATCTGGATTTGAACCCTCAAAGATCAGGAAGCAGATAACTAAACAGACATTTGTATTGTGTGTTCAAGGCAGCATCATTCTCAGTGGCCAAAAGCACTGGAAATCAAAGTTCTCACTGACACATCAGTGGATAAACAAAATGTGGTGTGTACCGTCATGGGTCATCTTGATTGTCAATTCTCCTTGGCATTTAGAATTGCCATGGAAACAAGACTCTGGGCGTGTCTGTAGGGGAGTTTCTACAATGGATTAACTGAGGTGGCATATCCTGTGTTAACTGTGGGCTGTGGGCAGCACCGCTCCCAGAGCTGGGGCCTGCTGCCTAGCTGTGGAGACAATGAAAGCAGCTGCCATTTCTTGTCTGCCATGATAGACTGTACTCTGCAATCATCAGCTAAAATGAACCCTCTTCCATTAAGTTGTTTTTGTTAAGTATTTTTCACAGCAACAGAAATAACTAATATGAATACATATGATGGAATATTAATCACCCTTAAAAAGGAAGTAAATCCTGACACAGTGCAACATGGGTACACTTGGATGTCATTCCTAGCACAGTCAGATTCATGCAGGCAAAGGAAGAAAGGTGGGTATCAAGGGCTGATAGGACATTAGTGTTTAATGGGGGCAGAGTTTCAGTTTGGCATGGTATATGCCGTGGTCGAGTCAGGCAGACAGTGGAGAGGCCATGCCCAGTAGGATGATGGTCCCAGTCACAAACATGAATGTGGGGCTGGGGAGAGAGCTCACTTGGTGAAGCCTGGGTCTCACAAATGTGAGGCCCACAGCTGGCAGCTGGGGCTTCTCTTTCACACCATCTTCAGCACCACTGGGTACCAGGCATTCTCTCAGATGCCCCGCCTCTGCTTGCCTTGGACCCAGAAAGCTTAGTTCATCTCTATATCCTGAACCTTCATGAGAGCCAGACAGCCATAAAGTCCTACCCCAGCATTCCCACCCCAAAACCGCTCCGCCCTCTGCACACTTCGTGTCAGAGATAAATTTGGCCTGTCCTTCCATGCCAGCTCACTAAGTGCATCAGTGCTCATCTTTTCTTTCTTTTCTTTTTTTGAGAGAGAGTGCCTCATGTAGCCCGGGTTGGCTTAGAATTCACTAAGTAGCTGTGGGTGACCTTGAACTCCTGATCTTCCTGTCTTTACCTCCCAAGAGCTGGTATTACAGGCTTGTGCCAGGGTGCTTGTTTTTTGCAGTGCTGGGGATGGATTCCCAGGGCATGCTGCATGCTGGGAAAGCACTCTTGAAGCTGAGCCACATTCCCAGCCCTGGTGTCCATCTGAGGGTGTTCAGCTTCCACCACCAACATCTGTGTGGTGATATTTTGAACAAATAAATTTACCTGAAGATCAGAGGACAGAACAAGCCACTAGATTAAACATAGAAGTCGGGCAGTGGTGGCACATACCTTTACTTCCAGCACTAGGAAAGTTGAGACAGGAAGTGATATGGCTGGGCAGAGAAAGGAATATAAGGCAGGAGGAGACAGGAACTTGTTCTCTTTCAGGCTGAGGAGGTGGTGAGGTAAGAGATGGTGGCTGTAGATTGCTCTGCTTCTCTGATCTTTCATCTTTCACCCTGATATCTGGCTCCGGGTTTTTATTATAAGACCAATTAGGATTCATGCAACACATCTGGATGTCTGTGCCTTTCTGTTGGACTTTGCAACCAGCTTTTTGACACGGAGCTCCTGCAGCAGGGGTTGGGAATGGGGAAGACTGAGCAAGCACTGAGGCATCACAGGCCCCTGCCAACATGGCCTGCAGGCTCCCATTGTCCTTGCTGATAGCCTCAGATGGGCATCGGCTCCATGCCCAGATGTATGCACTCTTGGCAAAATTATCTAAAGGCCCTGCTTAATGGAGCTCAGAGTGACCTGTTATGCACCTAGTTAGTTCTCAGTGACTTTAGAACACTGAGTGAAAGTGACCTCTGCTCAGGAAGGTGCCCTGTCACTCAATCTATGCAGCCCCATGTGGTCCTATGCACACAGTCCCTCTGCCACTAGATAGGAGATTGCTCATTTATGTGTCTGCATAAGCAGCAGGTTCTCCACTCTTGTCCCTTGAATCCAGCATCTGGCTCACTCTCACGTCCAGCTGCGATGTTCCAAACCCATGCTCCTGCTTTATAGTCTATCAATGTGTGCTCACTAGGAACTAAAATAAAACAAATACCCCTACCAGAGAGGGACCTTTCATCTCCTTCGTTTTTCTCTGCCCAGTAAAAAGCCAATGAGAATATACCCTCTACTGAGTTCCAGTCATTTCTAAACACACTAGCTCCCAACTATGTCGTGAGCAAGAAGGGAAGTAGTGGAACTAGACTATTTGTCAAGCTGTCTTTTTTTTTTTTTTTTTTTTTATCATCTCTTGTCAATTGACGAGTCCAGGAATATGTTGAAATAAAAGTGGAAGAACATGTAAAGATAAAATTGTAAGTGGGATGCCCCGATGTGTTTCCTGCTTTTTTTTTTTTTTCCCTTCCCTCCTACTGGTGGACAGTAAACAAAGAGAAGGGAGCGAACCAACAGAGCCAGCTCAGCTCTAGGGAACAGCTGGAGCTTTGGGAATTGGGTCTGTCCCTGAGGCCACCTTTCCCATCCCAGCACACCTCAATGTACTATTATAAGAGCCTTTGAGAATCACTGTTGGCCATGGCTGGTGAAGGACAAAGGATTCAGCTTTTCACCAAATGGAAAAGTTTCCTTAAACTCTTCCTCACACAACACTTCAGTAGCCTAGAGACATCCAAACCAGAGCCATATTCCGGAGCCGGGTGGGTGTGCCCTGACAAGGGAAAATAGGGGCTGCGGAGCCAGCTGAGTTGCTGGCATGCTTGCTGCATAAACATGAGGACCTGAGTCCAGTCCCAGAACCTGTGTGCCAAGCTGGCATGGTGCTGGGGGCCTGTAACCCCAGCACTGGAAGATAGCATCAGAGAATGGAGAGAGGAGCACCCTGCAGCTTGGTGGTCAGCCAGCCCAGCCTGATTGGTGATGTCTGAGTCAGTGAGAGACTCTGCCTCAAAAAACAGATGGATGGCACCTAAGTAACAGTACATACCTGAGGTTGACCTGTGCCTCTACACACACATGAGCAGCGTGTACCTGCACACACACACACACACACACACACCCATACACACTCCAAGTGAGTCTGGAGCAAACAAGAGTGGGAGGAGTTTGTCCTTCACTGAACATGAATTTCCCGTCAGGGGAGAAGTCAGCTGGTGACTGCTGTTGTCACAATGAAGCACATCTTTAAACGGCCCTGTTTCGCCTCAAGAAATTTACCTCTTGGAGGCTAGGGAATGATCCGGGGCTCCCTGCTGCCTGCACATTTTTCACTGCTGCACCCTCAAAAACTAATTTCTGTGTGTTACTAGAGAAATATGGGTGTGTCCGAGTCCTTTAAAAATTACGAGCCCTGGGGGCTTCAGAGTTACAGTTAGAGTTATGGAGTCTGGGCTCCTGGCGGAGGCGAGCGAGCACTCACCTGTTGCTCTGAGATGCGTTGCTGTCAGGGAAGCACTTAATCCCCCACCCAGGCCACTTCGTGTGATAGGGAAGCTGCAAGCAGCTCCAGAGGCCTCTGATGCACAGAAAGCCCTGCAGGTTTTCATCAAGTGCAATGTCGCCCAGCGCTTTTAACTCCTCCAGAAGAGCGGCGAAGGCCCCTGCTGCGCTCCAGGGAAGGCCAAGAACCGAAGGCTGCCTATGGTTGCCCTTTTCATCAATGGTTACTGAACTGGGGATGCGGATCAGTTCCACAGAGGGCTTGCCTAGGCCATCCTTGGCTACACGGTGAGTTCAAGTCTAGCCTGGGGCATATGAAACCTTGTCTCAAACAACAAACAAAACCAAACAAAAAGAGGAGGAGCTCAGGAGATGACTCGTGGGTCAAGTGTTTGACTCACAAGGGTGAGGACTCGAGTTTGGATCCCCAGGGCCCACATAGAGTCATATCTGTAATTCCAGCAGTCCTGTGGTGAGACGGCAGTCAGAGACAGGAGAGTGCCGGAAGCTAGTGGGCCAGCTGGTTTGCCATATGAAGCAGCAAGCAAAAGACCCAGAGTCAGACAAGAAGACAGGGACCAACACCTAAGGTTGCCCTCTGACCTACACACACACACACACACACACACACACACACACACACACACACAAACGTACATGTGACTTCCATTGATTGCTTACCACAGACTCTCCAGCCTGGGCCTACCACCCTCACTGTGGACACCCTTAGCCCCACAGGAGCCCTTACCCATCAAGAAAAAAATGCATTTTTCAAGATGGACCAGTTTCCAGTTTCTATGTCTGTCTGTCTGTCTGTTTGGAGACAGGGGCTTTCCGTGTAGCCTGGAATGGCCTTTAATTCTCAATCAATCCCCCTGCCTCTGCCTCTGGAGTGTTTGGATTATGTATGTGAGTGAACTGTGCCTGGTTCCAGGTTCATTTTTATTCTTAAAAGGCTTTTCCTTCCCTGTTGGCCGATGAATACCTGTCCACGCTCCTGCTCAAGCCTTCCCTAGTTCCTTTGGAAGGATGAGTCTCAGTGCCACATCCATCCACCATCCTGCCGCAGCCCTTTTCTATGTCCATTGACTCCTTAAAAACATGCTTGTGCTTCTTCTGCCTTCCCGAATGAAGCTGTGTGTGTATGTATATATGTGTGTGTATGTATATGTGTGTGTATGTGTGTATGTGTGTATATATGTGTGTATGTGTGTATATGTGTGTATATATGTGTATGTATATGTGTGTGTATGTGTGTGTATATATTGTGTGTGTATGTGTGTATATGTGTGTATATGTGTGTGTATATATGTGTGTGTATGTGCGCGCACGTGCACGCGCTCGTGCATGCACGCGTGCAGGTGCACATACACTCATGCTGTGTGCTTATGTGTCCATGTGCCTATGGAAGCTGGAGGACAATTTCAGGTCTTATTGTCCCTTAGGCAATGGCCACATACTTTTTTTTTTTCTTTTGGTTTTCTGAGACAGAGTTTCTCTGTGTAGCCCTGACTGTCCTGGAACTAGCTCTGTAGACCAGGCTGGCCTCGAACTCAGCGATCCACCTGTCTCTGCCTCCCCAGTGCTGGGATTAGAGGGGTGCACCACCACCACCCACCTAGTCCACCTACTTTTTGAGACAGTCTCTCTAGCCCAGAGCTCTCCAGTCAGGCTGGGCTGGTGGGCAAGGGAGCCCCAGGGACCCTCCTGTCTGTCTTTCTCCCAGCACTGGAATCGCAGGTACACACCATCACATCTGGCTTTTTATGTGGACCCTAGGGATGGAACTTGGGTTCTCGTGTTTGTATAGAAAGTACTTCGCTAACTGAGCCAACTCCCAGCTCCTCCCAGAGGATGCAGACTTCATCAGGTTGAGCTCAGGGGTCCCATCCCTAGTGTGCATCTCCACTGTGCAGTTGAAAGTGAAAGCCATCGGTGCCATGGGCAGCATCTTCTCCTGAGAGGGATGTGACAGTGGCAACCAGCATGCTACACTTTGACAGCGCTTACATCTTCATCTAACAAGTACCTAGTGAGACATCATTGTCCCCTGCCAACCATGAAGTGGAGGAGCATGTGTGTGTCTCTGTATTCCAAGTGCCTGGTAGATTATGATACCTTGGTGAGGTGAGGTGGTGTGAAGGAGATGCTGCCCAGACTGGTGGACAGTGGTCCTTCCTTCTCTTCCTAGATGGCCAACACCCCTGCTTTAATGCAGCCCATTCTTTTTCATTTTCATGTGTGTGGCATGTATGTCACACCACACTAGTGTGCTGGCCAGAGGATCCAGTTCTCTCTTTCCGCCTTGTATGGATTCAAGGGATCGAACTCAGGTCTCCAGGCTTGTGTAACAGGCACATTCATCCACTGAGCCATCTCACCAGCCCTTCAGGCAGATTCGTAACTATTATCCTCTCATCAGGTCAACAACTCCTTCAGTAAACACTGTTCTTACTGGATGCTGAAGATTCAACCTAAAGTCTAGTCTCTTCCTAGGGTTTGTTGGGAGTCTTACTTTCTCTCTAGTTTCTGTAAGCATCTCACCAATTACTTAAGGAACAGAAAGATCGTGTGTGTGTGTGTGTGTGTGTGTGTGTGTGTGTGTGCATATGCATGCGTGTGTGTAAGGGGAGAGCATATGCATGCGTGTTTGTGTATGTGTAGATACGAGAATCCAGGAGTCCTCTGGTGTTGTAACTCGACACTATCCATCTTTTCTCTGAGACAGAGGGTCTCACTGTCCTGAGGGCTCAGCAAACAGGCAGGGCTGGCCAGGGAGCCCCAAGGCCTCTTGTCTCCACTTCCTCAGTGCTGAGATTACAAGGGTGCAACGATGTGGCTGATTTGTTTAAGTGGGTTCTGGGGATCAAAATCAGGTCCTCATGCTCGCAAGGCAAGCGCTTGGCTGAGCTATCTTCCAGCCTGAGCAGGAAGATTTGGAGGTTTCAAAGGGTCCAGTAGGCTCCCTGCCGTGTTAGCACTGCAGTTTGTTTAACAAGGTTTAACAAAGATGAAAACTCTATAGACGTAGGTTCTGAGAAGTCGAACCTGGAGTTTCATTTGAGCTTTGGAGTGGCTGTGATGTCACCAGTCTTCCTGATGACAAAGCCACCTCTCATGTAACAGGTCCAGTTAGACATAAGGAGAGTGCATGTTGTATGTTACATGAAAGTTGTGTAGAGTTTTGTGTCTGGGACAAACAACTCTGCGTCATTTGGGTGAGGACAAAATGGACCTCATTAACGTTGGCCTGGCAAGAGGACAACCTGGTATGGTTCAGGGACAGCCCACAATCTCCCCTCCAGGAGCTGGCTTCTGGGGCTTCCTGGGATGAGTCCGCAGGGGCACTCAGCACTGAATGGGATCCTCAGACAGGGAGCTAGCTAAAGAATTTGAAACAGGATTTTATCCGCAAGGGCTCTGGAAAATCCCACTTCTTCCAGGCCTGAGCTTTTCCTGGAGACATCTGTGAGTTTAATGAGGTGTGGAGGTCTTTGAAGAAATGGTATGAGCTCAGAGCTCCGGCGCAGAGCTCCGGTGCAGGCTCCAGTCCCTGATCTTGACCACACAGTGGGCCTTCCGGGAGAACGGGCAGCCAGTCCTCAGAACCCTCATTCCACAGTGGGAAATAGAGCACAAACAGAGGGCATGGAGTGCCCGGTAAGGACCCTGTTTTCAACCTCATAATAAAGTTCAGTTGCCACCAGAGTGCATGCAACACTAATTATGAACATCCTTCCTACACATACACACGCACAAATACACGTTCCAGTGAATACAGCCCTAGTTAGTGAGCATCCCTCCTGAACACATACACATATTTTCCAGTGAATACAGCACTAATTATCAAGCATCCTTACTGCACACATACACACATGGGAACATTCACAAATATTTTGGGGCATACAGCACTAATTAGTAAGCATCCTTCGTGCACACATATACCCATGCAATATGCACATATTGGCTTGTTTTCAATGACTCAGCCAGACAAAGGAAGCGCCAGAGTCAAGTAACTTACCCTAGTCAGGAGCCATAGTCTGCCCAGGTTCACTAGACTGTAAACTTTTTGTGGAGGGGACCTGGGGGATGCATGTGGAGGTCAGAGGTCAATATCAGATGTCCACCTCCATTGCTTCCATCATGGTTTTTGAGATGACAGCTCTTCACTGAACCTACAGCTTACTGATTCAGCTAGACAAGCCAGCCCATAAGCTCCAGGAATGTGCCTGTCTCCTCTCCACAATGTGGGGGTTATAGACATGGTACCACATGGGGCGCTGGGGAACCAAACTCAGGTCCTCATGCTATGCAACAAGTGCTTTATCCACTGAGCTTGCTCCCCAGTCCCTCTAAACTCTTTTCTTGTGACCTGCCCCTTGGTCACGGAGCAGAGAAAACTTGATCTGAATCCTTTGACACCTAAGTGTGGCATGGGCAGAGCTTCTTAAGGGTGAAGCAGAGGCCTGTTTCTAAGACTGGGTTGTCCCAGTGTCAACTGGCCACATGCCTTAGTTGGCACAGGTTACGCTAACAGTCGGGGGTAAGCATGTCACCAGGTCACTGCATGCCCTCAGGACAGACAGGCCATGGTGATCCCAGAATGCTGGGATTTAAGACACGGAGCATCCTCCCAAGACCACCCAGGACTGAAGCAGAAGCCCGGTCAGTCTTCAGGAAGTGACCAATTCCTTAAAATGTAGAGCAGTGGTGGTGGGCAAGAGAAGAGGACAGGTGAGTGGCCATCGCAAGAGGCCGACTCTGGTTAACAGGCATCTCACATGGAAAGCAACGGAACCCCAGCCCCTGACTTGGCCTGGTCCTCTCCCCTCCTCCACATCTTTCTGTTCAGAAATAATAGTTTTCTGGATCCATGGCCAATACATCAGCAAATGTTGAGACTCTGCCTTAAATGTCCAAAATCTAGATGCCCCTAGCACCCAGACTTCCTGGCCCAAATGTCCCCATGTTACCCTGGTTCTGTAGCCACCTGGCTGGCCTCACTGGGGCTTCTTTGCCATTAGAGTTGATTCCCTCCTGGTTGCCAGGTTTGGGGGTCTAAAGCTCATATCCTAAAGCTCCTGGTGGCTTCTGCTCCTCATTTGGAATAACGCTCAGAGTTCTTACAGCACCTACAAGGCCAGGACTGAGCCCATCCCTACAGCTATCTGACCCTCCCTTCCTTCTATTCAGGGCTCCTCCAGCCTCGCCAGTCACTCCTGTGCCTCCACCACACCCAGCAGTGCCCAGCGGGGAGGCCTTTTGTCCACTGGCCTCCCTGTCTGGCATGCTCCTTGCCTATCATCAACGTGGATAGTTCCTTTCATTCTCCAGGGTCTGAGTTCCAAAAGCCACCATTTGTTCGTAAGGCCCATATCTCCAGAGATGTCCCTGACTGCATGCTGGTTCTGTGGGCTGCAGCTCTGTGCCTGATGGCAGAGAGACGTGGTGGTCTTCTTTTGTCCCACTGTGCCTGCAGTAACCTACAAGCTTGGTGGTTAGGAATGCCTGAAATTTGTATTTGCCTGTTTGAGACACTTGCTGTGTATATGCATGTATGAGTATGCATGCCTCTGTGTGTGTACAAGTGCATGTGCGCACACAAACAGGTATATGTTTACGCATGTGCACATGCACATACATACATGTGTGTAAAAGCCAGAGGAGACCCTTAGCTGTTGTTCCAAAGGTATGCTCCACCTTGTTGGTTTGAGGCAGTCTCTCACTGGCCTGAAATTCATCAAGTATGCTAGATCGGGTGGCCAGTTAACACCAGGCATTTTCCTGTCTTACTGGCCCCATCGCTGGGATTACTAGTGCCCAGCCTGCACTCTGTTTTTAAATGTGTTCTGGGGATCACACTCAGATGTGTGATCTGGCTTGCAAGGCAAGCACTTTACCAACTGAACCATCTCTCCAGCCCCTGCTAGCCTTTAAACGTACTTTCTAATTAAACATAACCTGGGCAACTTTTCCTCATGTAGCCTCTTCAAGTGTAAGGAGGTTCATGAGGGGAACGATGGCTGGGATTAGGGTCATTCCCCTGCTGTGAGGGCTTATTCCTGAGCACAGCAGCTTTGTGCAAAGGGTTCGCCTCTGTTCTGCTGAGGCTGCCCAGTCTGCGGGGCCGGCTTCTGTGCCCTTCTGCAGAGCTCGTCCCGATGCAGCAGCATCTTCACCCCCAGACACCCAGACCAGCCTAGGCAGAGTCAGGAGAAAGCTGTTGTGACACCTTCCATTAAGGACCGGGTTAGGAAAGGAGCGTTCTACTCCCTTCCTTGTGGTTAACTGTGAGGGCAAGCTCTCACTAGGAAACAAGTCTGTGTAAAAGAAAGTGCAGGGCTGAGGAGAAGGCTCCGTCTGTAATTGCTTGCCTTGAAAGCATGAGGACCCGAGTCTGATCCCCAAAATCCATGTTAAAAAAAACAAAACAAAAACAGGCAGGGTAGTACCCTCTTCCCGGGCACAGGGGCAGTGGAGACAGGTGGTTCGCTGGGGCTCACCTCTCAGCTAGTCTAAGCTACTTGGAAAATTCTAAACCAGTTAGCGACCGTGTCTCAAAAAGAAAGTGGGGCCAGCAAGATGGCTCAGTGGCAGGGTGCTTGCCTCCAAGCTTAAGGACCCACAGAGTGGAAGGAGAGAACTGACTCTGGCAAGTTGTCCCCCGACCTCCATAGCACACATGTGCGTGCATTCCCACACAAATAAATGTTGGGGTCGGGAGCCATACCCAAGGAACACCACCACAGGTTATTATCTGGGATGTGCATACACACACACATATACACGTGCGTGTGCGCGCGCGCACACACACACACACACACACACACACACACACGCACAGGATGACAGCTCTGAAGTTATCTCTTACACCTTTTTCTAGCATTTGAAACCATGCACCTTTGTGCCTCACTTTTCCCACCTCTACAGGGGGTGATGCTGTCTCCCCGGCTGTCACTGAACATGTTGAAATTTGTAAACCATTCAGGGGAATAGTCAGCTCCACAGAGGGAACTCAGTGAGAGAGAATTTTTTTTCCTCTTCCCTACTTGTTTCCATTCTTCTGAGAAGTGTCCTCCATACATCAGTGTGTGGGTTTTAGAAAAAGGCTTGTGATGTAGACATTGTGGAGTAGCAGTGGTAACTTGTTGCAGAGTATTTAATGTTTTTTTTAATTCATTATTAGAATGTGTGTGGGTGTGCACATGCACGCACATGTGTGATATGTTTGGGCACATGTGTAGCAGTCAGGGGACAACTCGGTACAATCGATTCTCTCCTTCCACATTTATCTGGGTTCCAAGGATTGAACTCAGGGCACTATGCTTGTACTGCGAGCTTCTTTACCTGCTAAGCCGTCTTGCTGGCCTTCGATGTCGATTATTTATAATAAATTAACACATCATTGAGGATTTGTTGAGCGCGTCTTATAGTTCAGATACTTTCAGACTCACAGAAATAAAGAGGTTTACCGAAGACCTGGAGTCTTGGCTACTTGGGAAGTAGAGACAGGAAGTTCATGAACTATGGGGAAAGTACAAGGCCAGAATGGGCAACTTAGCAAGACCTTGTCTCAAAAAGGGAAAAGAGGGTTGAGGATGTAACTCAGTGGTAGAGCACTTGATGAGAATGTCCCAATGAGGGACTGGGGGTTGTGGCTCAGTTGTAGAGCCTTTACCTAGCATGCGCTAGGCCTAGGTTAAATATCCCCACCCATACCACAAAGAGAAGAGAAGACCAGACGAGAGGAGGTGGGGGAAGGGAGAGAAATAAAGGGCTTCTGCTTTTTAAAGCTTACTTTAACTCTCAACACATACTCCTAGAGAAACAGAGAGAGATTGTACTTTAAAGTCACAAAGGTAGAGTGTGTGTGTGTGTGTGTGTGTGTGTGTGTGTGTGTGTGTGTGTGTGATGTGCATGCCCACACACCCCTCTTTCATGACCTACTGGGAACCAAGTTTGGCTCTTCCCTATTGCATTGTGGAGTGGAAAGCCGCCTCCCTTCAGCTCGCCTCCGCTCTCCCGAGTTGTTCCTACTGTCCTCCATAGTTGTCCGCCATTGAAGCTAATGACATTCACACTCTGTTCCATGGTCATAGCTGCATCTTTCTAGTCTGACTACAGATTGCTGATTGTGTAATTATTAGCAAAAATTGAGACATATGCATAGTATTCATGTTGCTTTTGCTATGCAAAGATGCCCCACTTCATGACTACGTAGTCTTCAGTGATCATGCTTCTGTTTTATACAGACATTTGGTTTTTCTAGAGTTTATAATTGCCTTACTTTTCAAAAGAAGTGTGCAAATATGTGTATGAATTAACTATATATAATATTTAAGTTTATATGTGTATATGTCTTTTAGCATACATAAATATGCTGAATATTACACCTGCACATAATTCACAATGCATTCCTGGCAACCAGGGCATAAACTTGAGTGCTAATCTGAGGAACAACCCAAATGTAAATTTCAGAAGAACTGTCTGAGAGGATGTGTGATGTGTGAAGTAGTGTGAGCTCAAGGCTCATCTGTCACACAGAGTGTTATCATTAATGTTCAAAGTTGCTGAATCAAGACTAACAATTGATGCATAGCATTAAATTCCTAAGAAGACTTAGAAGAGATTGCCCTTGGTCAAGGTGGGGAGAGTTGTTCCATTTTAGTTTAAGTGTGTTAAATCTGTATGTATATACGTTAATTAAAATCCTAGCTGGACAGTGGTGGTGCATGCCTTTAATCCCAGCACTCGGGAGGCAGAGGCAGGTGGGTCTCTGTGAGTTTGAGGCCAGCCTGGTCTACAGAGAGAGTTCCAGGACAGCCAGGACTGTTATATCGAGAAAACCTGCCTCAGAAAAAAACCCCACCTCAGAAAAAAAAAAAATCCAAAGCAGAGCTGGGGATGTAGCTCAGTTGGTAGAGTGCTTGCCTGGCATTCCTGAGGCCCTGGGTTCTGCTCCCAGTACCACATAAAACCAGGTGTGGTGGCACGTGCCTGTAATCCTAGCACTGAGGAGGTGGAGGAAAAAGATCAGAAGCTTGAAGTTATCTATTCTGGTTAGCTTTCTGTTGCTATGATAAACACCATGACCCAAAGCAACTTGGGGAAGAAAGGGTTTCTTTAACTAATATGTCCCAGTAGTAGTCCATCACTGAGGGAAGTCAGGGCAGGGGCTGGAGCAGGGGCAGAGGCAGGAGCCATGGAGGAGCTGCTCACCAGCTTGCCTCTAGGCTCACTGTCAGCTACTTTTCTTATGCAGTCCAGGCCCACTGCCTAGGGATGGCATCGCCCACAGTGGGCGGCGCCCTCCTCTATCAACTAGAAATCAAGAAAATGCCCCATAGACATATCCATGGGCCAATCTGATGGGTTAATCCTCATCTGAAGTACCTTCTTCCAAGATGGGTCAAGTTGACAACCGAGATTAGCCAGCACATCATCTCACAGTTCAAACCCAGCCTGGGCTACACAAGATACTCTTTCAAAAAATAAATAACTAAATAAAATAACATAAAATTGAAAGCATCCTTTTACAGGGAGGAGAATGTCAGAACAACAACTACAGTGAGTACTCTCCTTGCTGTTGGGGTGTCTGGATTTCAATGACTTATGCACAATTTTGTTGTGTTGCTTTCTGGTTTCAACAGTAACCATGTGGGCTTTGCAATAAGGATTTCCTTGAGTCTTGCTTTGACCTTGCTGTGGGTGCTTGCATAGGTCAAATTCACCTTTCTGGTGGCCTTGTGTATATATTGCAGTTATAATCCCCATTCCTTTCTCCTCCTTCTCCTGGCAGTGTACTGTGTGGTCATAGCATCATCTGAAAGAACGCAGGGGGCATGGGACAGAGGACAGGCTGACATCTGGTGACCTTGAGTGGAGCAAGTCCTTCTACTGACCATTTGCCCTTTGTCAAGTGAGGGTTGCCCTGTAATAGCAGATTTATGTGTACTTAAAGTAAGATTCCCAGTAAATGGTCTACATCCTTATGAACCTAGGGTGGAAGCATGCCTCTGCTTCACCTGATGTTTAGGGATATTTCTCCAGGTGGGGGTGGGAATTTGCCAATGTCCATACCTTCCTGCCAAAGTCCCAATGACACACCAAAGCTCACATTGAGAGCTTGCATACAGATCTTGGGAGAGGGGTCATGGGAAGGAGCTCAGGTGACCCTAAAGCATCCACACTGGAAGGTGTGTACACAGTATGGATGAAGGCTCCCCTGGGGCTATGTAGCTGGAGCTCCCTTCCCCTAATCCTCTTCAACCTATATACCTGCCCCACTCCTAGACCCTGTGGCTATATACAGTTAGGACAGAATTGCATCCAACTGGCTGAGAGGAGTGACTGAATACTCAGATGAGGCTCCCATGACCTTCTTCACTCGCTCCTTCTAGGAGGGAATTGAACAGTCAGCAAGCCCAGCTGGGACCATTTATAAACCGGCACAGGTCTTATGAAAGAGGGTATTACTCTGCTCAGGTGCAAGGGTGTCTAATGTTCAGTCTCTCTGGTTGGCCCAGGCAAGAGAGGTTCCAACTAGGACCATCTTCCCCAGGTAGTGACCAGTGCTGAGTGTGGGCTCCCTCTCTGCCTTGGTGGCTGCGCAGTGACTAATGACAAGCCAGCACATTGCTCAGTGACCTCTCACTCCCGCGGCTGCTCTCCTTCACTCCTCATAACCACTTGCAAATATTAGCTCCCTGTGTCACTTCTCCTCATCAGCAACTTTCACAGGTGACAAGCCGGGTGCTCTACAGATGGGCGTTTAGTGTGCACTCCAGCCCTCATGACAATCTGACGTCTGGCGAGCCATCCCTGACGTGCAGAGTGTCAGCAGGAAGATCCCCAGGGGAGTCCCAGAGGGAACTTCCAGGGCCTAGAGTTTGGGTAAGGCCAGGGCTTCTGCCAGCTCCCCAGGAACCTAGAGTTCTGTGAAAATGGATCTCCCATCATGAACTCAATGTATAGGTTTAAGAAAATGTGTTTGCTGGCCCTGCCTGCACCAAGTGCTTCATTATTATTATTTGTATATATGTGTATGTTATGTGCTAATATGTTTCTGCACATGTGTCGGGGGCGGGGGGGGGGGGAGGTGTGCATAAACATATGTGTCTGTGCATGTAGAAATTAGAAGGTAATGTCAAGTATCTTCCTTAATCATCCTTCACCTGATTTTTGAGACAGGGTCTCTCACTGAACCAGAGCTTACCATTTTGGTCAGACAAGCTGGCTAGCAAATCCAGGGATCCTCTTGTCTCTGCCTACCCAATGCTAAGATTATAGAGACACACCCAGCTCCTTACATGGGTGCTGGGGTCCCAAACTCAGCTCCTCATGTTTGTGTAGCAGTCACTTTTCTGACTGAGCCAACTCCCCCAGGCAAATACCTTTCTCTTTTAAATTAATTAATTTTTTAAAATTTTTGTTTTGGAGATAAGGTCTTACTATGTAGCCTAGGCTGGCCTTGGACTTGAGATCCTCCTGTGGCAGTGCCTCTCTCTCTCTCTCTGTCTCTCTGTCTCTGTCTCTGTCTCTCTTTGTTTCTCTCTCTCTCTCTCTCTCTCTCTCTCTCTCTCTCTCTCTCTCTCTGTCTCTGTGTGGGGGGTGTATGTATACAGGTGTGTGTGCAGATGCATATGTGTGTGGAATCCAGAGGACAATTTTGGGGTATTGTTCCTCAGGCATCAGGCATCATCCACATCTTTTTTTTTTTTTTTTTAAGAGAGACAGGGTCTCTGGTCCTGGAACCTGCCACATAGGCCAGGCTGACTGACTTACCCAAGAGCCCCAGAGATCTGGCTGACTGCCTGATTGGGATTAGAAGCGTGCACCACCGTACCTGTTTTTTCTGTGTGAATCTGGGATCGAACTCAGGTCCTCATTCTTGCAGGACAAGCACTTTGCTGACTGAGCCATCTCCTCAGTCCCTCCCTCCCCTCCTCTTTTTGTAGTTCATATGCACCTCTACTGTCAAACCACTTCCTGCTGAAGCAGGAAGCACCCTAGATACAGCACCCGGGGGACCTGTGCTGGTCAGAGGGCCCTCTTTTCCCTGACTGTCCCTCTCCATGGCTGTGAGCCACAACTGGCTAAGTGCTGACCGCTCCGTGTGAGGAACCACTGAGGGCCTTTTGCCTTTCATTCATTTTGATTTGTTTTTATTCCCAGCCTCTTACATCCACACCCTGTATTGAAATCCCTGCTCTATAAATGTTTGGTCTTGATTTCTCCTGAATAGACAGTTACTAAAGTTGCTGTGGGTAGTTTAATTTTGACGCTAGCTACATTTTAGGGAAAAACAGCAAAAAATACATAAAGCTTTTCCCTCCCTGTCTCCATAAATGTGAACTTAAATTATTTATAGTTTGATACTCACAAAACAGAGAATGGACTGCGGGTGTTTATGTAGCAGAGAACCTCAGGGGAGTGTGACTGTGGAGAGAACGGGAACTCTTGGATAACGGAATGCAGTCACCCAGGGAGTCACGGGGGCTGATTCTGTGACCTCTGTGCCTAGCAGAGTTCCCAACCTGTGACGTGTCTGTCCAGTTACTCTAGTTAGAAAACAGAGAGCATGTTAGTTACTTTTCTTCTTGCCATGACAAACTGTCTGACTCGGACAGTGTGTGGGCGGAAGGGTTGATTCTGACTCGCGGTTTGAGGGTGAACGTTCATCACAGCGTGGGGGGGGGGGGGAAGCGTGGTAACAGGAACAGACAGGAGGCAGGCTGGATGCTGGTGCCCAGCTCACTTTCTCCTCTGTATTCAGCCCAGGATCTCAACCCACAGGTGGGACCGTTCACGTTCAGGGTGGGACTTCCCACCTCAGCTAATCTAATCTAGAAACCCTCTCACAGACAGGCCTGGTGGTTTGTTTCCATGGTAATTATAAATCTCATCAGGTTGACAATTAAGATTAACTGCCACGGTGGGTATGCCAGGTGATCTCAATAAGCAAATGCTTAGATCAATGGGGAAAAAAAAATAAAAGGAAGCACTCTGGAAAATACCAAGCCCTTCAAAGCTTGCTGCTGCACATTGTACCCGGTGGTGACACGTGGCAGTCAGACAAGACGGGCTGTGCCTAGACTCCATCACCTACAGTGTGACAGAGGCCAGGGCCGATGTGAAAACATCAAACTCCAGCTCTCTCCAGGGATCCTAGTAAGTCATGAGGTTCTGAGTTGCCTCTCAGGGTGGTTTTGCATGGTCCTTCTTCTGTTCTCCCTCAATCACCCCATCTTCCATTCTGAGAGTTCCATGGATATTTTGTTTTCTCTGCTACAGGAGATACTGGCACCCATGAAGCCATGGCCCCTGTCATCGTGGTTGCCCCTGGCAACAGAAGTGTGGTAGCAGGGTCCAGTGAGACTACCTTGGAGTGCATAGCCAATGCCAGGTACCGGGTGGGCTTTGGATGTGGGAACATGGGAGACATCCCTCTTTGAAAACCCAGACCCTGAAATACTTTCAAAATCTTGGACTTTAAGCCTTGACATGATGCCGCAGTGAAAATCCCAACCTGATCTCATGTGTCTGATGCAGTCAAAACACAGATGCGCTAAAAACGTGGCAAGGGATTCCCAGGCTGGAGTTTAGATGGTCACACCTCCCATGTAGCTGTGGGTCCTCTAGTAGTATTTATTTTAAGCATTCTTTTCCTGGGCAAATGGAATCATTAGCATGTATGGTCCATTGCTGCCGCAATTAGCTATCCTTGCTCAATAGCCCTTGAGCATAATGTCTCGTTGAGGAGAGCTGTGAGGGAGTGGAGCTGTATCTGGATTGATTTCTAAATGTCCATTGTTCAACCCGCCATGGCTCCTGGTAGAATTAGCTTTGTCAAGCTCGTGCTGAACGCCTGAAATGATTATTATTGCCATCTACATGATTCACCACCACTGTCACCGATGCCCTTGCACTCTTTCACAGGCCCGTGGAGGAGCTGAGTGTGCACTGGAAGAGAAATGGAGTTCGACTCACAAGTGGACTGCACAGCTATGGGAGGCGCCTCACCATCAGCAACCCGACGTCAGCAGACACCGGGCTGTACGTGTGCGAGGCGACACTCCGTGGAAGCGCATTTGAGCCAGCCAGGGCCAAAGCCTTCCTCTCTATCATAGGTAATGCTCAGGCCAGCAGTGGTGCTGGCTGCAGCCTCAGGTAGCTCTCCATACCCACGGTTCCAGGCAGGCAAGATAGCTGCTATGCGTCCCACTGACTTGATGTATTTGTGGTATTTGTGCGTATGTGCCACCTCTGCAGATGCAAGCCAGAGGTGGACACCAAGTGTCTCTCCTCTGCAACCCTCCATTTTATTTTCTTGAGACAGAGTCTCTTAGTGGGACCTTGAGCTTGCCAATTTGGCTAGCTGGTCAACCAACTCCCAGGATCCACCTGTCTCCAGCCCCGGCACTGAGATTATAGATGATCTTCTGGTGCACCTGGCTTTTTACGTGGGTGCAGCAGGTCCTCATGCTTCTGCCGTGAACAAGTTACTGATTTAGCCACCTCCATCCCCACCGACTTTTGTTTTTAATCACATTGATGTGTTTGTTTCTTTGTTTGTTGTACATGAATATGTATGTTGGGGGAGGGGGTGCTCACATCCCACAGGATGCACACAGATTTCTCATCACTGAGACAGAACACTGGACAGAAACAGCTCAGGACAGGACAGACTTAACTTTGGTTTACAGTTTTCAAGGCATACAGTCCCCTGTAGTATGGAAGGCATGGTGGATGGTTTGGCTCTGTCGGTGGGACCTTGAAACTCTTAAGAGCTTAGCCCAAGTTCGGGCTGGACTATAACCCTAGAAGGTCTGTACCCTATAATCAAACTCCACCAAAAGTTCCAAAGTGTCCACCAGCTGGGGACCAAACACTGAAATATGGGAGCCCATGGGGACATTTCATACTCATACCATAATCACCTGCCACCATAAAGCTTGAGGGTGGAGATAGGGGGCACAGTCCACAGGCCTGCATCTCCTGGCCTTTCTCTTGCCCCAAACTTCTCCCCAAGTCTCCCTGGCTCTTACCATCTGTGCTCAGAAGTCAGCCTATGTGGCCTTGACTCAGAAGGAGATGGGAAGAGCTGGCTGTTACCTTGGGTTGGACTGAAAGGTAAGAGCAGAGGTAGTTTTAAAGAGCAGGCTGAAGGTGAAGTGAAACGCACCTGAGCCGCCTCTCTCTAAACGCTGGGAGAGCACAGTCCTAGAAGCATGACTCGGGCTGTGGCTGAGAGATCTGTAAGCTTATTGCTAGATTATGACATGGCACATTACACTGGAGGAAAGCACCCGCATTTTATTTTCCCAGCGTCCTGCACGGTCACCAGTTTGTTCTTAAAACGACTGCAGCTGCTGTCCAGGTGACCCATACTCCTCCGTGGAAGCCACTGCTGATGGAGGGTACCTCCAAGGCCACTTCACTCGTCTCTTTTCTGAAATGAAAGGAATTGAAAACGGAGGGGAAAAAAAACTCCCAGAACAATTGCTCCTTCAAAAATACATCTTGCGGTTTGCCATTTTGCAAAACAAGAAAGGAAAAAGCAGATAGATCCCCGTGGAATTAGCAAGCATCAAGGAGCATTGCATAGAAGGCCATTGCCCTGAGCATCCTCATGCTCGTTAGACATCAGGAGAGGGTTCTGTGCTCTCTGAGTGACTCTGATGAACACAGCCTCTCAGCCCCCTCCAGAAGAGGTCATAAGGATGGTCAGAGAGTCTGAGCCTCAGACCAGACCAGAGCCACCAATCACTGCTGATCCCATCCAAGGGTTTGCGCTCTCCTCCGGCTGCCAGTGTTAGACATGGATGTGAAACCCACATCCCGCTCTCAGCAGAGACTTCCATCGAGGTTGATCTATGGCCGTCAGAGCACAGTGCATTATAGATTGAACTGAAATTAAAATTTGTGATGTGTAAATCTCTGGCAGACAGGACTATATTGTGTTAAAAACATTTTAAGGTAATTTAAACAAGGGAGGAAATTTATCTCCCTTTAAACTCAAATGTTTGTCTCCATCACCATTTCTTTCTCAAGTATTTAAATCTATCATCCTAACTTTGATCTTCAATTCATATCAGAATCAGTTTTTGTGCTTAGCATTCATCATCACTCATGTTCTGACTTTTAAAGGTACAGGAAGATACTTCTATTCTTTTGTGTTTATATGTGTGTATGTGTGTGTACATAGTCATGTATGTGTTGGCATCGAATATCTTCTTCAGTCACTCTCAACCTTATTTTTGAGATTAAAAAAAATTAGGTAGATGTGGGGTGTGTGTGTGTGTGTGTGTGTGTGTGTGTGTGTGTGTGTGTGTGTAAAGCTGCTTGCATAAGCCTGAAGAGAGTGTCAGATCTCCTGGAACTGGAGTCAAAGGCAAGTGTGAACCTCCTGATGTGGGTGGGTGCTTGGGACTGAACTAGGGTCCTCTACTAGAGCAGTACATACTCCTAAGCACTGAGCCATCTCTCCAGCCCATCATCTACCTTGGTTTTTGAGACAGGGTCTCTCACTGAACCTGCAGCTCACCAATTCATCTAGACTGGCTGGCCATCAAGCTTCAGGGATCACCCTGTCTCCTCCCACTCCACCCATCAGTGTTAGAGTTACAGGGGCAGGGTGGCATGCCCCATCTTTTTACATGCGTACTGAGGACACACACTCAGGTCCCCATGCTTCTGCAGCAGCCACTTTACCCACAGAGCCACCTCTCAGCCCCAGTGCTTCCTATCTTGATAAGGTTGACTTAAAACCCCTTTTGTTTAGAAGTTGTGACAGGTAGAATTTTGTGGTTGGCTCACACTGGAGAAAGTATCTCTGTTGATTCAAAGGACTCAGAGATTGTCAACACGCCTGGCCACCACATCAGGGAAGGATCCTGGGAAAGCGTGACCAATCTCCCAGACTGTCACCAGCAGAGCTGGGCAGAGAGGTATTGATATGAGCATGCAGATGAATGAAAACAGAAAGGAATCGCCTTCCAATTACACGTATTTCACACTGATGAGACCAGACAGACGGCGGCAGCTGTTTACTCTGCCTGTCAGCTTCCAGTTGGATTGCTCAATTCCTGTAGTCTAAACAGGAGTGTAAGCTCTGCTCAATGGAAGGTGCCTGGCGCCCACCCTGCAGAGCCTGGAGCCCTGTCCCCCGACCTCCTCACTGCTCAGTTGTCCTGCTGTCCCTGGGCCTGGCCTCTTCTCCTCCTATGATATAACAGCTCGCAGCTGCTGAGACACCATGCCACTGCTCTGACACTCAGAGCCGGCTATGTACACGGCCCCTGCCTCCCTGTGGTGCATGACTTCCACTGCGCCACCACCTTCCCCTTCGTAGTGGCATCTTCCAGGAACAGGAACCAACTTTGCCTACCATGGTGGGTGGGAGGTGCTGGTGATGCCATCGAGGAAAAGCCCCATGCATGAAACTGCTGATGGACTGTGGGCTTTGCTGTGCTGTGTGCTGCCAGTGCTGTTCTAGGCTGGAGACTGTCCATGGCCTGCTTTGGTGGAGGCAAACCCTAGACCTGGATGTGTCCTCTCAGGCTCTGAGCAGATGTCTGTGACCGACCTTGGATGCCCACCCTTCAGCATCTGGCAAGCTTACCTGTCATTGAGACTAGGTGTCCCTTAAAAATCTCCCAGAAGTCACTGCAAGAAGTCTCAGCTGTGCTCTGTAGCACATGAGAGCAAGGTATGTGGCAGGGAGGTGTAAGCACAGGCATTAGGGTTCGCTGCTAACTGCACTGGTAACTGGCTTTGATGAGGGTCATTGATGTTGTTGACCTTGGCTCCAATCTTTCACATGGAGAGGTGGTAGATGACCTACTGGCCCACACAGTGAAGAGGTGGTAGATGAGCTGCTGACCCACACAGTGGAGAGGTGGTAGATGAGCTGCTGGCCCACACAGTGGAGAGGTGGTAGACGAGCTGCTGGCCCACACAGTGGAGAGGTGGTAGACGACCTACTGGCCCACACAGTGGAGAGGTGGTAAACGAGCGTACTGGCCCACACAGTGGAGAAGCAAGGAAGCAAGCTCACTGCAGAAGTGCTGAATGGATGGCTTCACATGCTGTTGCCATGACTCTGTCATAGCCTATGCTGCATGGTGCTGCTGGTGGGTGTATACATCACATTAAAGCATGTACACATCACACTCTTTCCACAGTGAGAGTCAGGATGCTCTCAACATCCATGGAAGCATTGGTGCTTTCTTCAGGAGAAAGGATGGCAATGGTGATGGTTAGCTTTAACTGTCAACATGACAGTCTAGGATCACCTGGGAAGAGTCTCAGGGGAGGACTGTCTAGCTCAGGTTGGCTTGTGGGCGTGTCTAGGAGGGATTGCGTTAATGAAATTAATTACTGTAGGAAGACCCATCCTGTTAGTGGACAGTGCCATCCCTTGACTTTGAGCCCTAGACCGTGGAGAAAGCAAGTTAAGCACGAAGCATGCATGCAATCGTGGTTTCTGGTCTTGACTGCAGATGAGATGCAACTGGCTGTTTTAAGTCTCTCCCATCTGGTCCTCCTGTTCTGATGGACTGCAGCCTGGAAGCATGAGCTAAAGTAAACCCTGTCTCCTCTAAGTCGCTTTTTGTCGGGCTATCTTATCCCAGCAACAGAAATGACAGCAGGGCAGTGGCTCTCACCAAGTATAGCATCTCGGATCACTGTGGGGGATAGCTGTATGTCTTATCCTCACAACCGACAGGTCTGGCATGTCCTGCAGGAACTGCAGCTGCTCTGTGCCCACCCCACCCCACCCCAGTGTCCACAGAGCTCCTTCCCACCCACCCTGGTACTAGGAGTGGAGAGTGACTGTATTAGTTACTTTTCTCATCGTGGTGATAAAAATAACTGACAACAGTAACTTAAGGAAGAGGGGTATTTCTTTGCTCACAGTTGGAGGGCCCATCATGGTGGGGAAAGTGTGGTGTCAGGAGCCTGAGGTGGCTGGTCACATGGCATCCTCAGTCAGGAAGCAGAGAGAGATGAACACTGGTGCTCAGCTCACTTTCTTCTTTTTATCTAGCCCAGCCTAGGGAATGGTGCTGCCCACGGGGGTGAGGGGACTTCCCTCCTCTGTTAAACATTTCTGGAAATATCCTCATAGATACTCCCAGAGGTGTGTTTCCATGGTGATTCTAAATCCAATCAAGTTGACAAAGAAGATTGACCACCACAGTGATCATTACAGAAAACTCTGTATATTTCTTGCAAAGCTATTCCAACTCACTGTACACATTACTCTGAAATCCAGATACTCTATTTTAAAATAAAGCTAGCTACTAATAGTGACTGATACAGTGTCATAGAGGAGCAGCCATTCCCCAGAGGACACTGGGCACCTAGCAGGTTTTTATAACCCTACATAAAGGTATCTAGTTCCTCTTCCTCCTTCCCTCTCCTCTCAATTCCTCCTTCCTCCCCTCATCCCCCTTCCAACCATCTGTCTTTCTCCTTTTTCCCTTCCTTCCCCTCCCTCCCTTCTCCTCACCCCTTTCCTTCTCTCTCCTCCCTTCCTCCATTCCTTCCATCTGCAAATCTCTGCCATGCCTCTCACCTCTCCTCATTCGTCATGGAAAAAGTTCTCCACCGTAAGGGCTCGTAGCATTAGACACGGCCACTCGGCTAACCCTGCTCTCCCACTCTGCCCATTTTAAGATTGATGACCTTTATCTCACCTGCAGAGTTCATCAGGTCACATACAGAATGTACAGGTTCCAGAGGAACTGGTGTAGACATCCTTGGGGACCATTCTGCCCTCCACAGTGGACAAGGTACCCAATGTGGACAGTGACTGAAGCCAGAGGTAGAGAATAGCACCAGAGGGAAGGAAAGACACTGTGGGAAATGTACTAATCAGAATAAGCCTGAATCCTTAGCCGGGCCCGAGGGTTGGACAACATAGCCTGGATATACTTTGACCCCCCTCCACTGACACTGGCTCTGCAAGACAGAACTCGTGCATCAAACCCCTGTCGAGCTGGGGTAGAGGAATTTAAGGCCTCAGTGTGGGGTAACATAGGGAGGACCCTAACTCTGGTTCCGATTACTGCAGCTCAGCCATCTGTAGGCCATTCAGCCCATGCTGGCTTTGTCTTGGCTTTGGTCTCACCCAGGGCATGAAACTCTTCTGATGTCTTGATCGTATTTCTAAAGATGGAAGTGTCCACTTCGATCCCTGGTTTTATTGACTGCACCTGTGATCAGTAGTTACCAGGCCAGTCCAGGCCTGTGCCAACTGGGCACTCACTCTCAAAGAGTCTCCCGTTTGCCAAGACACATGCTCACCCAGTTGCCCTTGGAAGATCAAGTGGTGAAAAGGCATGTGCCTTAGATGACCATCCTCAGAGTGTCTCTCTGGCTCAGCTGAAAGTCCTCACAGCGGAAGGCCCAGTAATTGCCCCACTCTGTCCTCCTCCCCACAGACTGTGCAGAAACAAGCAGCCATGGGTGGGGGAGGGCCCTTGAGAGTCCCCATTGAATTAGGTTGATGTGAAGGACCCACAAAGATTGGGGTTTGTGTGTGGCAGGGAAGAAGCATGATGAAGATCCTGCGTCACTGTGACAACTCTAACACCTTGCCTATCACTTCACTTACCTGGCAGGCTTCCAGGAACGAGATGCAGCAGGTTGCTCTAAAGGGCCACCAAGTTTCCTGGTGCCTCTGGGCCACCCTTCCCCACACTGGTGAGAGAGGTGCTGTAAAGCAGGGAAGTGGAGCATCCCTAGCTGTGAGGTGCACATCACACCTACCTGGTCTCTGCTTGAGGTGAAGTGGCATCCCCTCATGCATGCCCATCCCCAGGGACACTGTGGACTCTGTTTCCATCCTTAGCCAGGTGCCACTGTACACACCTAGGAAGCTGAAAATATAAATGGCATCTGGTTTCTGCGTAAATTTTCTATTACCATGAAAAGACACCATGACCAAGGCAACTTATAAAAAAAAGAGTTTATTTGGGGGACTTACAACTTCAGAAGGTGAGGACATTGACTAATGACCATCATGGCAGGGAACATGGTAGCAGACAATCAGGCATGGCATTGGAGGAGTAGCTGAGAGCTTACTTACATCCTAATCCAAAAACGTGAGGTGGAGAAAGCTAATTGGCGGTGATGGGAGTCTTTTGAAATGTCAAAGCCAGCCCTCAGTGACACACCTTCTCTGATAAGGCCACACCTCCTAATCCTTCTCAAACAGTTCCATCAAGTGGGGATCAAGCATTCAAATATATGAGCTCATGGGGGAAGGAGCATTCTCATTCAAACCACCACACTGGAGAAGGCACCCTGGAGGTGCTAGGAATCCACGGGACCAGTATACCCTCTCAAATGTGTCTCCTATTGGACACATCTTGAGGGAGTTATAGGGCGTGAAGACAGCCACTTCCAAGGTGACATGCAGCATAACTAACTGTTCACATAACATTCTTAAAATGAAAAACTACCAAAATTGGGTGGTTGGCCCTGGGCTGGACATGAGGGTTAGGGGTGGATGGCATCTTCAGTATGAAAGACCATTCTTTGTTCCAATGCAATATGGGCACACGACCCTGCACGTGTGATTATTGTGCACGGAACTAAACTCGTGTGCATGCACACACAAGCAGAAGTATGAATGGGGCAAAGAAGATAAAACTGTTGATCACATGAGTGATAGCCTGGAGGTGATCAGACTTAGTTTAAGGAGGCATTACCAGTGGAGTGATTGTTGAGATAGACTCAGGAAGATGTAAGCAAGATCTGTACCCCAGAGAGGGGACCAGGACAAGGTCTAGATTAAAGAACCAGTGAGTTTGCAAGTCTACTGGAGTCACTTACAGGAGCATCGTTGACCCCAAGGTAGCCATCTCACCAAAAAGCATTCTAGAATAGATGACAACTCCCCCATGGTCACACAGATGGAGGCCCTACTTCGATTAACTTTCCACATTCTCTGTACTCTAGCGCCTCCCACAACCAGGAGACCATGTTCAGCTGGGGCAGAATTACATACATACAGATGCCTGGGAGGTGCTGCAGGGAGTGGCTAAAGTCTTGGTTAAGGGTCTAATGACCTTACCTGCCTCCTCCTTCTGCTAGGCAATGTCAATAGGCATGTGAGGGTCTCTTGGGGAAGTTAGGAATGCTTTGCTGAAGACAGTTATAGTTGTTACCCTATACAGAGGACAGAGTTCCACAGGGTAAACTGAGGAACAGATACACTAGCTTTTTCTGTATTGTGTTTTGCGACTGCCTGGAACTTTGCAGTTACCTAAAAATAGAATGTTTGACTAAGGAAATGGAAACTGTAATTAATCATGAGCAAATGTTGATATTTAACTTAATTTTCCCCCTTTTGCCCTCACATCCCTTTAATCAGACCATGATGGTAGCTATTGACTTTAGCATCCACTGATGAATATGGGCCGTGACCTGTGCGTAAGGTCCTTGACAGGCTGTACCGCAGTGGAGTTAGAACATAAATAGTGCTGCTAGCGTTATTATTGATTAGAGAGACACAGCTGAGCGGGGAATATATGTGTGTGCAAAGACCAGCTAGGAAAGCGAAGGCTTTAAATATTAATGGCATGTGTGTCTCCAGGCCTGGTCTATACACACAAGACCCCATATTGGAGGGTTCTGCTTCTGTCTAGTGAATCCACAGCCGTCTCCATGGTGCAGGCAAGTAGTTGGGGCAGATGTTTCTGCTCAGGAGGTCCAAGTAATTGCAGAGTTGATACCCACTTTCTGCCCATTCAGAAACCTTCGGTCTTTTCTTTTCTATGAACTGGTATGTTTTTATTTCTGCACCCCCTTTTGGTCCCACCTATTTTTTTAAAGATGTAGTCAATATAGGAGGCACGCCAAGCCTTATTATCCACATTTAACACTATTACAATGAAAAGAAGATGTCTCCAGAAATTAATTATCGCACAGAAAGTGAACACAAGAGTCTTTGTCATCGTGATAATGAAGTAGCACTGCTGCTTTAATGCCCCTGAGCCCAGCCATGCCTCTGCTGGATTCTGCTGAATAAACTGCGAAAAATATTGCAATTTGCTCTCCAAGGAAACTCATTGTCTAATACAACCACTATTTCCTGTTGCCCACGCAAGGGGCGAGTCTACAGAATAGAAATGCTTGGGAGTCTCCCTCCCTGCTAAGGATGGATGAGAGTCTCTGTACCCTCCACCCGCCTCCCGTTGGCACTATTATTTTGCATTCCATCGACATATTAAATTTATGTTGTAGCGGAGAACTGCTAAGACTTCAAAAAAAATAAGTTAATAGGCTGCGCTGTTCCTTGATATAGGCCTGGCTCCTTGTTATGGGGCTATTCAACATGCTTCACAGTTGGTGTTTAGTTTAGATATGGAAACAAGCTAGCCTATAAAGTACTGTGCTGTAAATATACCTTTATGAAGCTCTTGGGATACCCTTTCTAAAATGTGAATTAAGATATTTCATGATTTCAAGCCCATAAACTGAGAAGTAGCCATCGCCCTGAGTGGTAATTTGCTTTCTGAATCCTTAGAATATAAATCACCTTTGCCTGCTGCTCCCCAAGTTTGAGTTTGTGAATGTGATAGTGACTGATGATGACGTGTTTAGGAAAAAAAAATGTAAGAGCTCAGACTGGGGACTGGGAAGATGACTTGGTCAATAAAGTACTTGCCACACATACATGAGGACCTGAGTTCAGCCCCCACTACTCAAATAAAAGTCCAGGCATGGCAGTGCACACCCATAATCTTAGTGCTAGGGTGGAGGAGGGTGAGAAAGGAGGATCCCAGTCTAGCCAAGCAGGTGAGCTTCAGGTTGAGTGAAGACCCTGTCTCAAAAAAGTAAAGTGAGGAGCAATTGAATACACCTGACATTGACCTCTGGCCTGTGTGTAGGACATACACACACACACACACACACACACACGACAGACAGACAGACAGACAGACAGACACCATTGTGGTCCTTGACATCCTTCTTGTTTTAGTTCCTTTTTCATTGTTGTGATTAAATGTTCCAACAGAAGCAACTGAAGGGAGCAAGGTTTGGTTTTGTCTCACAGTTCCGGAAGGATGTGGTCCATCATGATAGGAAAGAAATGATGACAGGCAGGGAAGGCATGATGGCCAGCGCAGAAGGCTGGCTGTTCACATCGCATCCACACCCTGGACGCAGAGAGTGAACAGAAAGTGGGGTCTGGCTACAGAGCCTCAAGGCCCATCCCCAGGGGTTCACTTCCTCCAATAGGGTCCCACCTCTTAAAAGTCCCACAACCTTCCTCCACAGTGCCACCATCTGGGAATCAAGAGTTCAAATGTTCAGACTGCAGCACACCTTTACTTAGGGGCCGTTCTCTTTTCCTTGTTTAAAGAGCCACCATATTTCACTGCTGAGCCAGAGAGTCGGATTTTAGGTGAAGTGGAAGAAACCGTGGACATCCCATGTCGAGCCATGGGTGAGTATGGGAAGTACCAGATGGGGACCCGTGGTGAATGACTGTGAATATCCAGGGAGGACTTTAAAACCTTCCAGGGGGGACAGTGAACATGAAGACTGGGAACACTGGACAATGGGACTCAGTACTAGCCTGTGACCTTTCTGAAGAAAGTCACCATTGTGAAGCTCTTGCTTCCTTGTATGTAGATCAATCCAGGGCTGGCACAGTGTAATATCTACTGACCCTCAAGAAAGAGGAAGGCGAGAAGAAAGCCCTTGCCCGTTGTCTGCCCCAAAGACAGGGTACTCAGCAGACCCTGTGACTCCCTTTGGTACTTGGGTTCCCTAGAGTATATGGGCCTAAGACCATGGCTCTCAAGAAACCCATCTCCATCCACCAGGAGATAAGGACCGGGGATCACATCCATCTGTCCTTAAGAAAAGGAGGGTGCTTTTATTATTAATTAATTAACAGGATTTCATATAACCTAGCCTGGCCTCAAACTTGCTAGCAGCCAAGGATGACCGTGAGCTCCTGATCCTCCTGCGTCCACCTCTCAAGTGCTGGGATCACAGGTGTGACCATCACACCCGGTTTATGCTGTGCTGGGGACGGAACGCAGGAGACTCCTACATGCTAGGCAAGCACGCCGCCAGCTAAGCCACATCCCAGGCTCCCATTCTGATTATTATTATTTTTTGAATGAGAACTTTTCCTCCCTTTCTGCACTTTTAGCTCTGGGGCAGCTCTCCCGGTCCACAGTCCATTGTGCCCTCCTTCCTAAGAATCCTTGTACCCATTACCCTGTCCATGGCTTTACTATGAGGTTACACAGGGAGTTACATGATGCTGCCCTCCCCCTTGTTCACACACACACACACACACACACACACACACATGCACACACACTCACACACTCACATATGCACACACATACACACTCATATGCACACACACATGCACACACACACACACACACACACACACACACACACACACACACACTCACATGACACAGGCTTTACAAGGCAATTCGTTACCAAGACCTGTATAGATGAAAAGGCTCTTTCCCTGTCTGTTTAGACCGGCCATCATAAACATGGTTTTCCTCCACTCACTTAGCCCTGGAAGGGAATCCTTGCTTTTGTGAGAGACAATGACCCTCACTTTATAATGAGAGTGCTGGAGACCCAGAGTAGAGAAAGTGAAGCAGTTTAGTGTATGACCTCACAAAGTCTGGCATCAGCCTACAGAAAAGGCAGGGAGGAAATGCCCTAAATTCCCCATCCAATTGGTTCAGGATGAAAAGCTTTTATCTCATGTATGTCCTGGGGCTGGAGACTCCCTCCTTTTCTGAGTTGTAGGCTTAGTCGTGTAGCTGACTGCCTGTGTGACCTTTCAACCCTAGGACCCAAGAGTACCTGGGCAAGCAGGTGTGAGCAGCTAGCTAGGGAAGGCAGGGGACAAGAGCCGCCTGCTTGTCTGTGGCTTTCTAATGAGCTTTAAATGCACCTCATAACTGCCCCTCACCCCGCAGATAGACCAGACTGATTTCTCTCTCACAGTACCAGTTTGGAAAGTGTTCCAGTTTCATAAGATGGTTATCTCTCTATATACACCATTGAAACCTTACTTCAGAGAAGACACACTGAAGTATTATGTTCGGAGCCTCCAAGATTAAACAAGACACGTATTGGAAAATTGTCACTAGCTGTCTGGCATATAGAATCTTCTCACCAAATACTGGGATCATGGGGCAGTGCAGAACAGTCCAAAACCCAGTCCATCGGCATGTGCCTCGGCATATGCTCTGGCCGTGACACTTGGCTACCTCTGAGAGCTAATGCCTAGGACTTAGAGCAGGCCTCACCTCTCGGTGCTCAACTGTGTCCACCTCACCCTTCAGTTCTGAGTGGGAGCCCTGTGACTCACAACAGCTCTCAGTAAATGCAGAGTTGCCTCTGACCAGTAGTCCCTCCAGTGGTTTACGTATACCTGCTCTTCACCAAAGGGCCTGCAGCCTCTGGTGCCCACTCCAGTCACCTCGTCGCCATCTCTCTAAAGACGCTGTGTTTCTGTTCTCCTCAGTTCTAGCTCCATTCATGCAGCTGTGGAGGAGGACAAGAGAGGAATGGTACAGATTTTCAGTGGAGACACTTCACCGTACTGTGGTGGCCTTGTTCTTTTCTCCCACCATAGCGGCCTCTAGAGCGTAGCTCTGTGCATGAGAAGCTAGGCAGCATTCACAGTGTAGAAATGAGTGAGTTCTCCACTACTGCAGGGCATACGGTGTCCATCTGACATTAAATTGCCCCCCAGGAGAAACACTCCCACCCTCCCATGTAGTAATTATTATTTTTCAATAAATGACAATCCTGACATTCTTCCTCCAACAGGGGAGTGCTCTCTTCTTGCATAATTTCTGCAGGGTGAACTGTTAAGCATAGACTTGTAAATGTGTATTGAACAGGCCTTCCCACACTGCTCTCCCATCATGTGATTTACAGCTCTCTCTTAACTCTGGCAGTGAAACACACTGCATGGGGAGTTGGGTGGGGGGTTCCCTGTGAGAGCTACATCATGTAATCACCATTATGAGGTTTTACATGAATTGCGTATGCTTTTACCTTGAAATGGATTTTAAAAAGTTGTCCTGATTTAATGAGAGGTGACAGGAAATGTAATTAAGGGGGAGAAACTGCCTGAGAACACATCAGCTGGAAATGCTCCCGACATCAGCTCTATTCATTCAAATGGACCTTCTACATCCACGTAGGTGGAGACTGAGTCAGGGGTCTCAGTAAGCCTTTTAGAATCATGGCAAAATGTACCTTTTAAAAGGTGTACCACTTTATGGTGCCAGGCCTGGAGGCACATGCCTGTAATCCCAGCACTCAGGAATCTGAAGCAAGAAGGTCAGGAGTTCAAGGCCAACCTGGGCTATGTAGCAAGATTTTTGTCTCAAAACCACCACCACCACCACCACCACTACCCCCTCAAAAAAATCATTTTTATTTAGGGAAACTAAGGTACAAAAGCACCTAAACTCTAGAACTAACTCTTAGTGTCTCCTCGGGTTTCCATGCCCACTGTGTTTCTGTAGTTTGTTATGTCATATGGGTTTGGGCTGCTTCTCCGTAGAGCCTCTTTGTACACTTAGTTCACCCTTTCTGGGTGGGTGTGGTCTTGTTGGACTCCAGGGAGGTCAGAGATAGACCCCAGGAAGTCTAGCCCTGCACAGAAGCTGCCAGCAGAGGGCCCAAGTGTCCCCTGCTCAGTACTGGGCTGCCCCAGGCAGTGCAGCACCACTGTTCATCAGCCCTGAGCTGTGTGATCTGACACTGCCGTGGAGAAAGGCTTCAGAAGTCCACAGCAGGTGCTTAGGCTGCCCACAGTCCCTTCCGTGTACCACCCAGGTTATGACCCTTGTGAACCCATGTCCACCATGGAAGCCAGGCCTTGTTTCTCACTGGGATAACACACATACACACACACACATACACACACACACACACACACACACACACACACACACACACACACGGAAGGGGAAACTAAGCAGGGCTCTGGAGTCAGAGCCTGTCTGATGGTCTGAGTCTGGTTCCCTAACCCTTCTAATCTAGCACCCTACCGTGTACCTTGGGGTGCAGGGCCTCTTGCACCCCCCTCTTCCTGCACTCATGTGGGTCTTAGGAACAAAGCAACTTGTGCAGTATCCACAAGGTGGACATATGTTCCCACCTCCTCTAACCAGGGCGACTCCAAGGCTTTTAGTCATTCCTTCCGCAATAGAGATTTTCCTTAAGGTCACTGGCATCTGTGGACACCATGGATGAGGAGGTATTTGAAGTGGCCTGCAGCCTGGTTGTTGGTTGTGGTAGTGAGTACTCACACTATCCACAGAGCCCCTGCCATGTGCCTGCCTGGAGTTTTACATACAAACCTGTCAGATCTTCACTGCCTTTGATGTCATGCTCTAAACCTTCCCGCTATATTAGTGACTTGTTTCACGGCTGTGACTAAGTCCCTAACAAGTACAACTGGCTCACAGTGTGAAGATCCAATCCGTTGTGGCAGGGAAGGAGGTGCAGGGTATAAGGAGCATATGGTCACATGGGTCATATGGCATCCACAGTCACGAAGCAAAGGGAGATGAATGCCAGTGCTCAGCTCACTCTCTCCTTCTTATTCACTTGAGAACCCAGCCCATGGGATAGTGTCACCCACATTGGTGGTGTGTCTTCCCACTTCCATCAACCCAATATAGAAGCTTCCAGTGACCTGGATTGGCTTGCCTAGTAGGGACAGAATCAGAGGTATCAACTCTGGCCTAAACTCAAGGGCAATTACAGCTATCTTTCTAAATGAGTGCAAACCTGGGGGTAGTGGCCCTTGCTTATGCCTCCTTCCTCTTCAGAACGCTCAGTATGGGTTTCTTCGTGTAGATGAGGGAAGTGTCCCTAATGATTGGTTGTAGTGTGAGATTGCCATATGAGTCTCTGAAGCCATTTCACCTTAACCCTCCTACAGAGAGCTCCTGGAGTTTAACGCTTCCCTCCATTCCTATCCAGGGGTCCCTCTCCCCACCCTCCAGTGGTACAAAGATGCTGTCCCCCTGAGCAAGCTCCAGAACCCGAGGTACAGAGTGCTCCCCAGCGGAGGCTTGCATATTCAGAAACTGAGTCCAGAAGACTCCGGAATCTTCCAGTGCTTTGCCAATAACGAAGGAGGAGAGATCCAGACCCACACCTACCTGGATGTGACCAGTGAGTAACCCACGTGAGCATGGCCAGCCTTCCTCCAGTCAGAGCTGCCCACTGGGCCCAGTACACAGGGTGGTAGCGTCCTGTCAGCTCCCGAGGTGACGAAGGAACAGAGAGCCCTGTGATGAGGGCTGAGCTAAGGTGAACCATGACCTAGGCAAACCCATGAGCCTTGCTCTTTATTTTAAAAGAAAATCTTCCTTTTTAGACAAGTAGAAAAATATTTCATTTTTCCACCCCCTGGACAGAATCAGAAAGACTATCCAGTATATAGCTCATGCTTAATCTTTTTCTTTTGATCTTTTCCCTCTGTTTTAAAAAATATTCATTCTCTACTTTAGTTTTATTGAACAATTATAGTTCTTTTGTGGGTTTCTTTTATTATCCCATTAGCAGAAATACCTTGGCACCCTGTCTTTGAAAAATAAAATTAAAGTACAGGTTCTCACTGTATCTGTGGGTTTTCTTTCTAATCTCCCGCAGTTGTAACATTGTTCCTCTGAAATGAAGTAGAATTTAGTGGTTATGGAATTGCACCTTTCAAGTTTGCCCTTTTTTCAGAGGCAAAGTGCTGATATCGCAGGTGTGAGCACCACTGGGGAGTGTGGCTGTGTGTGCACAGGACTGGTGTCTCCCTGCATCGTGTACAGTGACAGCTAAGTTATTAAAATGCACGTGTGTATTTTGGTAAACTTAGGAGGTCACTGTCACTGACCCTTCCCAGAAGTCATATTTGTCCTTCACTGCAGAGCACCGGCAACCAATCTTGCTCCAGGCAGTTGCAATAATATTGGGTGTTTAAGGCAGAAACTTGAGTTTGCATCCACTAGGATTATTTAAAACCCACCTTGCGGCCATGGCCAGGGTGTTCTGATGCAGACTGACCAGGTAGTTTGAGTTTGTTTATTGTTTGTTAATTTGTTTTTCTCTGAAAGGTCTGGTAATAGATGCTGTAGACTTTCAGGGGCATGGTCTATGTTACAGCTAGATAGCACAGAAGGCATAACCTTGCAGGAGTGAATGGGAGTATATATGAGGTGTCTAGCTACCCCTACCCCATCATGTGAAAGAGAGGCGGGGGTCTGCAGTGGTGTGGCTGCTCTGGAGAACAGTGGAACATGGGCTGCATTTGATTCCAGCACATGCCTGTCTCGTTCCTCTTACTTGGGACTGTGAGGCTCTCACACTGCCTGCCTTTCCCCATGAACAAAAAGAAGCCATGGAGTGGGGCAGGGGTTCTTAAGCCTGTATGTCAGCTTTCAGAATGCCCCTGGAAAGTGTCATGGAACATGTCATCCCATGGTTGATACAGTCTGTCACCTAAAGGACAAAACCAATTGGTTTCTGTAGATAAACACACTTCCTGGGCCCTTGAACTTGGCAAAGGGCATCCACTTCCCTTTAGATGCTAAGCAACGACGGGTGATTCCTGGTAGGGTGACACAGGGTAGGAGCCACTCCTGAATGACTACTATTTTTCGACACAGTACCCTTCCCTCTGATTGGTCCTGCAAGACCTGTGTGGATTCCTAGGCAGGCTTCTCAGAGACGGTGCTGCAGCTCACTGCTAACCTCTCCCCACAGATATTGCTCCTGCCTTCACCCAGCGTCCAGTGGACACCAGGGTCACTGACGGGATGACAGCTGTCCTGAGGTGTGAGGTGTCTGGGGCTCCCAAACCTGCAATCACATGGAAGAGAGGCAGGTGGCTTTGCAGCAGCGTGGCTGGTGTGCGTGGCTGGTGTGCGTGGCTGGTGTGCGTGGCTGGTGTGCGTGGCTGGTGTGCATGGCTGGTGTGCGTGGCTGGTGTGGAAAACACTGGAAGATTGGCTGCATTGTTCTTTCTTCTCACACGTTCACTCAGTGAAAACTGAATGACATTTATTGGATGCCTCCGCCAGGGGCATCTAGCCAGGGTGCAGCATGAAGGAGACAGGTGACCCTGGGCTTCTAGAAAACTTGGGGACTGGAGAAATGGTTCAGTCAGTAAAATGTCTGTGACACAAGCATGAAGGTGTGAGTTCAGGTGCCAGTACCTGTGTAAAAAGTTATCATCCTGGCACAGGAGAGGCAGAGACAGGAGGATCCCTGGGCTTGGTGGCCAGATAGTCTAGCCCAGTTTCCAGCCATTAACCCTGTCTAAAAAAAAAAAAGTACAGCCTCTACATACATTCACACCATATACATATGGACGACTTATACATACACACATGTGTATTTACACACACAAACACCTCATGGACCAGTGGTTTTCAGCCTGTGGGTTGCGACCCCTTAGGGGTCATATAAGACCATCAGAGAACACATATATTTACATTATGATTCACAACAGTAGCAAAATCACAGTTATGAAGTAGCAATGAACAATTCTATGTTTGGGAGTCACCCCAGCATGAGGAACTGCATTAAAGGGTCACAGCATTAGGAAGGTTGGGAACCACTGCCATATACCCATACTTATTTTTTTAATTAGGAAAGTCAGTGGGCATTAGGAGTAGTAATGACTGTGTAAATACAGCTCTCCTTTACACAAGCCCTCAGTGAGTGCCCTCTGCCCACTGGGGCTCCTGAAGATGTAAACCCTGAATGTGAAGGAAGTGTGAAAAGCGGTCATCCGAAGGTAAGGATCCCATACACAGATCAGAATTGTTCCAGATCCTTGCCGATGATGAGGAAAGCGCTTCAGCTATGTTTGCACAGAATGTTCGCTTTGCTTACAGCTCCATCCCTTCTTTCCCCACCGGCTGCTGTACCTCTAACGATCCTCTTTCTCTCCTGCCCTTCAGGGAACCTCATTCTGGCCAGTGGCTCTGTCCGGATTCCAAGGTTCATGCTGCTGGAATCTGGGGGGCTGCGGATAGCCCCCGTCTTCATCCAGGATGCCGGCAACTACACCTGTTATGCGGCCAATACCGAGGCCTCTGTGAACGCATCAGCCACGCTCACTGTGTGGAGTAAGGACCGTTCTGTGTCACTGTGTCATCTGTGTCCCGGGGGTGTCAGTACCCCCTTAGATTTTCTCACTTAGTTCAAGAAGATGATTATTTTTACAGCTAATTTATAGAAATCTGTTGAGTAATTAAATTTTCTGTTTCTGAAAGAATAATTAGGAGACGTATCCAGAGAGTCCATGGCACTATTTCAAGAGTGGTAACAGATCGACTTTTGAAAATCAGTAGACTTATTATACCCAGTTGGCTAGAATAGCTAAAGTAATGTTTTGATTAATTTTATAAGAAAATTGAATCATCATTGATATCCTAAGGAAAGTGTTTTGGAGACTAAGGAGATTGCTCAGTCAATAAAAGTCTTGATGTGCAATCATGAAGACGTGACTTTGATCCCCAGCACCTACCAGGCATACACTTGTAATCCCAGTGCTCTAGAAACAGACACAGGGGTTCCTGGGGCTCACTGGCAACCAGTCTAATCTGGGGCTTCAGGTATAGTGAGGGACTCTGTCTCGTGAAATAAAGAGGAGAGTGTGGTTAAAGCAGACACCCGACATTGACCTCTGGCCTCTGCGTACACACATACACATGCCCATGCACACACACAAACAGAAGGTATTGTTTCTATACTATCTAGTATTAACTACATAAATGAAATAGGGACATAGAAGCCAACAGTAGGGACATCTTTATTCCTCCAGTCTTTATCATCCTCAGTGGAGGTCACTGGTCCTTGATGTACAGAAAGAATTATTTTCCATAACGTGACAATCCGAACACCAAATGTCCTGCCTCTAGTGCCGTGGTTCTCAGCCCTCCTGATGTCATGACCCTTTAAGTTCCTCATGTTGTGGTGACCTCCCAGCCATAAAATTATTTCATTGCTACTTCATAGCCATAATTTTGCTACTGTTATGAATCATAATGTAAATATCTGATATGCAGGATATCTGACATGTGACCCCTATGAAAGGGTCATTCAACCCCCAGAGAGGTCGAGATCCACAGGTTGAGAACTGCTGCTAAAGTACCTAAGTGCCCTTTCTTCCTGTGACCCCAGGCAACATTAGTAACAGCTCATTTTCAAACGGAAAAGCCTGGTGTGCACTAACAATCTCCATAAGGGTCTCTAGTGAGAGGGAAAGTTCAAACTCACTCCATTAACATATGAAGATATAGCCAGTTCTAAAGAACCACACACACACACACACACACACACACACACACACACACACACACACACTTCTCATATTTGCCATTTTTTTCTCATGCTGTCACTGTACATTTTGATAAATGACCCTTTTAATGGAATTTTTTAAGACTCTGTTTTGTTTTTCAATTACATGTATATCTAGGGGAGTGGAGGTATGCACATCACATGAGTGTAGGTGCCCTCGGAAGCCAGGAAGGGGCTTGCGATTCTCTGAAGCTGGAATCACAGGCAGCTCACCTGGGTGCTGGACACGGAGCTCAGGTCCTCTGCAAGAGCAGTGTGCACTCTTAATCACTGAGCCATCTCTCCAGCCCCAAATAACCCTTTAATTTTTTTTATTAGATATTCTCAAAACAGCCACAGTTTTTCTTTTATTTAAATTCCTACAATATTGGCAAAGTACTAAAAAAAAAGAGGTTTTGTTGTGTTTGGAGGTTAGAGTCAACCACATTTGATGCATGGGGAAATGTTAGCTTCACATTTTTCAAGCCTGTAGAAGAGGAAAATGTGAGGTCTGGCTCTCCATAGATCACTCTCCAGAAAGTTCCATGGATCTGTTGAGGATCAGTGTTAGGACCATGCTTAGCTAAGTGACCGTAAGTAAGCCCAGTGGCCTGTAGAGTTATCTAGGCCTCTCAGTCACTCTGCTCCTCAGTCACATGCCCTCTCATAGGCAAAGACCAGAGGGCTCAGCAACCTTTCCTGGCACACAGCTGGCAATTCACCATGCAGCCCTGGGACTCACATGTTCTAGTTCTGGGTATGACACCAGAGTGGTGTCCCCTGGCAGGAGTGTGACAGCATAGCACAGGCTGACTCCGGAGAAGCTGGCATCTGTAGTAGTAGCTATGGGTTCTGGAATCTTCAGATGTGGGGCAGCCAATGGGCCCTGCCTCTCGCCAGCTTTGTGGTCCTGGGCAGCTCACAGTAGGCCTGGGCATCCATGCTCACTCTCAAGAATTAGGAGTAATGAAATCATCATTAAATCAATCAGCACAAATGAAAGCACCTTCCAGAGTCACAGGTGCTATGTGGACACTTGAAAATTTTAAGACAATAATTATCTTAGCAAAGAATCTAGATTTATTTATATACTATTTATTTACTTATGTATTCATTACAACATCGGGGATTAAACCTAGGACCTCAACCACTGAGCTACATCCCCAGCCCTCTTTTTACTTTTTCTTTAGAAATAGAGTCTCAGTGTGTTTCCTAGGCTGCTCTTAAACTTACCCTGTAATTTGCTGGCCATGAACTCGTTCCAGATCCCAAGCTGGCCTTGAATATGTGATCCTCCTGTCTCAGCCTCCCTAGCAACTTGAGTGATAGGCCTCCACTTCTACCCTGGTTTAAGAATCCAGGCTTTAGGCCAGAGCGACAGCTCAGATAGTCAAGTACTAAACTTGCAACCATGAGGACCTGAGTTTGATCGTCAGAACGCACATAGAAGAGCTGGGAGCGATGGCACATGCTTGTCATCCCATGACTAGGGAGTGAGAGACAGGCAGATACTGGGAGCTCCCTGGCCAGCAAGCCTACCCTACTTGATGAGTTCCAGGCCAGTGAGAGACCCTGTCAGAAAAAACAAGGTGGACAGCTTCAGAGGAAGAGCTCCTAAGATTGACACCACACACACACACACACACACACACACACACACACACACACACACACTCCAAAGAGCCCAGACTCTAACCTGCAGCAGGGACTCCCTAAGTGTTTGCACAAGGTCTTTTGGAGACCTGGGATGACTTAGGAGTGGGCGGGTTAACTGACTTCGCTGCCACACAGAAAGGCTTGTTTTCCATTCCCTGAACATCGCTGAGCACTTCCATTTACACCCGTTTTGCCAAGATAAGAGAGAATTCGGAGGCTTTGATGTCAGATGACCAATTCATTATCCCCCCCACCCCCCGAGGGCACAGACTTGCACACTGGTGATTTCATCGGGCTGTGACTTGTGTTGTTTCAGATCGAACGTCCATCGTTCACCCTCCAGAGGACCGCGTTGTGATTAAGGGGACGACAGCCACCCTGTGCTGCGGAGCCACCCACGACCCTCGGACCTCTCTCCGGTTGCTCATCCTGTTCTCATTCTTTAGGACTTGTTAAGATTCCCCCGGTTAATGAAGGGAAAGTTGAGATGAGAAGGGAGAGTTTGGGGGTCTTTGATTTTAGCAGCAGATCCCTGATGATGGCATCTCCCAGTGGCAGGCTCCATCATTAATCACGGGAATCGGTCTTCCATTCCAGCCTTATGTATTATTTACAGTGGGCTATGCTCCACTCCATGGCTTCAATACAGTTTTTTGTGATTTTCCTGCCAAGGTTAATACACTGTCTGTAAAACGCACTTGTCAGGGACTGATACTTAATGAGACAAAAATCCAGAGGGATGGAATAGGATTTCAGTGGTGTTGACATGGGAGCTCTGCAATACTCAGGAGGGGTTTTCTATCCTGCAAGGATGGTTTTTCTGTATAGCAGGGAAAAGAAAGGTGTGCGGGTGTCCAAGGCAGTAAAACGGAAACACAGGCATAGGAGGGAGCCAGGCAGCTTGATGATTCTCTAGTGCCAAGCGGGACATCCTGTAGACTTGAAGCTGATGTTGATAATTGTGACTCGGGCTGGTCATGTGGCTCAGTTATAGAGTGCTTGCCTAGCATGCATGAAGCCCTGGGTTCCATCTCCATCAGTGCATACACCGGGCTTGGGGGGTGTATGCTTCTAATCCCAGCACTCCAGAGGTGGAAACAGGATCAGAAATTGAAGGTTGTCCTCAGCCATGTGATGATTCAAGGTCAGCCTTGGTTACAGGAAACCCTGTCTCTAAACAAAACAAACACAACCTAGGCATGGTAGTGCACGCCTTTAATCCCAGCACTGGGGAGGCAGAGGCAGGGGGATCTCTGTGAGTTAGAAGCCAGCCTGGTCTACATAGTGAGTTCCAGGACATTTAGGGCTACACAGTAAGACCATGTCTCAAAAGCAAAACAAAGTCTAAAAGCCAGGCCACTCGAGGTAAGGGCCTGGCTGCAGACAGTGGCCCTCAGCGGTGAGCTTTGTGTCAAAGAGCAGAGTAGTTGTGACTTTTCAGACTCAACTCTGAAAATAAATGAACCGGGAAGGGGGGTGGGCAGTAAATAGAGAAATGCATCACACAGCATCATCATCCCGCCATAGTTCTCAAAGGCCACACTTAGCAGAAAGGACGGAATTGGAGTTGACAGTAAGCAGAGCTGATGGCTGTTGAAGCCTGCCCTGAGAACTGGGTTCAGAGACTTGACCCTTCAGGGCAGGCATTTGGCAGACCATTCACTTCTACGTCCCCACCCGACTCCCCAGAGTGTCCAGGGCTGGAACACAAGTGTGGGTTAACTGCAAGAAGAGCAAATGGGAAACCCAGAGGAACACACAAGAAGCAACAAGTTAAAGGTTCCCTAGGAGACCCTGGGAGGCCCCCCCGGAGATCTCTTTTACACGTAGAGAATCCATTCATTGTAGAGGAGGCAGGGTATGATTTCACACAATGCTCCAAGAGCTCAGAAGCATCCCCTTGGATGGTCCCTTTGCGGCACTGAGCCCCCTTCTGTGAAGGACTTGGGCTGTCCCCACTTTAGAGGGCCCCAGGCTGTACAGGGCAGTCTGTCTTTCTCTTCGAGTGGGCTTTGCACGTTGTCTCTTGTGTTGCAGGGGGACCTCCTGTGACTAATTTACAGAAGTTTGTTTTGTGAATACGCAGGGCAGAAAGGGCCGGTCCATTTTGAAAATGTGGTCCAATTATTCTAATAAAGAGAAAGCCAGCACTTTCCGCTCATCCAGCCGTCGGTAGGCCTTGCCCAGGGACATGTAGGGCTGGACAGGCTCATAATTGAGTCTATATTGGAAAAGAAAAATGGGCTAAAATGGCCATAAAGCTTAAATGAGGAAGGAAGGTGGCATCAGAGAGAGCCTGCCCAGGGCGGTGGGACTTTAGCAGGACAGTTACAAGGTGCTCAGAGCTTTGCTCAGGAGGTGGGGTGCCTCTCTGGGGGTCTTAAGCAAGCATTACTGAGGCGGGAGAGCTGGGTGGGTGCAGTTCAGTAGGTGACAGCTGTGCCTCTGACCCACAGAGTCCCTGTCTCCCAGACACAAGCTCATCAGATTCACAGTCATCTTCATTGCCACATTTTGGGATTCTGTTTGTTGTATGTGTTGGGAGTAGTACATCTGTGATACACTTGCATACAGGTGTGTGTGTGTGTGTGTGTGTGTGTGTGTGTGTGTGTGTGTGTGTGTGTGTACATGTTTCCCATGTATATAGGCATATACATGTGCAGGTGCATGTACACCTGTGTGCACATACATGTGGAGGCCAGAGGTCGATCCTGTCGACCGATCTCCTCTTCATTTATAGAGGCCAGGTCTTTTGCTAAACCCGATTCAGCTAGTCTAGCAGCCCACTTGCTCTGGGAATCCCATCTTTTCATCTGAGTGAATGGATTACAGGGGGGCCACTATGCCCCCTCAGCTTTTATGTGGGTGCTGAGGAGCTGAACTCCAGTCTTAATGCTTGCACAGAAAGCCTTTATCCACTGAGCTGTTGTCCAGATCCTCCATCTAGTTTTGAGACAGCGTCTTTCACTTAACCTGGAGCTCACCAGTTAGACTAAACTGAGGGTGGGATCCCTGCCCCTCCCCCATCGATCTACCTGTCTGCTTCCCCATGCGCTAAGACTACTAGTGTTTTTATGTGGATTCTGGGAATTAAACTTAGGTCTTTTTTAATGAAAGGCCAACACTTTATCCACTAACTTACCCCTCCAGCATCACTGTCTTGTTTCAGTCACTGATTTATCAATCAGCTTTTGTATATTGTCCAAGATATCTCCTGCTCCCCACCATACCAAAAGACTCACCTTTTACAAAGATTTATTTTTATTTATGTCTATGTGTGTGTATGTGTCTGTGTGAATGTATGCTACATGTGTGCAATTGCCCAAGGAGGCCAGAAGACAGTGTCCAATCCCCATAGCTGACCTGGGTGCTAGGAACCAAACTTGGGTCATCTGGAATGGCAGGACACACTCTTAATCACTGAGTCATTTCTCCAGCCCAAAACTCATACCTTTAAAGGTATAAGTCGGTCATTTTTTACTCTGTTCTCCAATTCACCAGCTGCTTGCTCTTCTTCACTGTCAAGGAAGGGGCGGGATCCTGCTCCTGTTGCTTTTGTGATGAACTCTCTGCTTGGTCCACAGCTACGTTTGGAAAAAGGACAACGTGGTCATCACACCATCCAGCAGCTCGAGAATTGTGGTGGAGAAGGACGGGTCCCTTCTCATTAGCCAGACGTGGTCAGGGGACATTGGGGACTATACCTGTGAGATTGTGTCTGAGGGCGGGAACGACTCCCGAACAGCACGGCTGGAAGTGATGTGAGTACTGAGCCCCTCCCTGTCTCTACGCTTCTCAGCCCACACCCTCCCACATGACCTCCCTTCACCCATGGCATGCCCACTTGCTGTCCCAAGCCATTACCCTGTAGCCCGCACATCCCACCATTCAGCTGCACATGATGGCAAGCCTTTGCTTTTCCCTTCTTTTCTCACCTGCACGTGTGTATGCACACACATGAGCACATGCATGTTTGGAGCGGGGTGTGTGCATATGTTGGAGATGGGATGGGAGGTGAGGGGGTCAGAGGTCAACCTCAGATGTCATTCCTCAGGAGCTGCATTCCTTGTTTGTTTGAAATGCGGTCTTTCATTTTACCTGGAACTTTCTGGTATGGCTAGTCTGGCTGGCCAGGGAGCCCCAGAATCTACCCACCGCCACCTCCCCAGTGCCGCCATTGTAAGCATGTGCCACCACATGCAACATCATCTTTCAGTTTCTGGGGAATCAAACTCATGCCTTCATGCTCACAAGGCAAGCACTTTAGCATCTGAACTATCTCCTCAGTCCCTTCTTTCTCTCTCTCTTTCATTTTATTCCTCGTCCCCCCTTTCCCCCTTCCCCCTCCCTTTTTCTCCCCCCCCCCATTCCTTATGTGGCTTCAAAATCAAAATGTTTCATTCTTACACAGATGGTTAGATCATAGGTCAATGTCCCCATGGATCCTTCACATTTCCTGCATAGACACCCTGTCATGAGGGATGTTTACCTCATTGCCACTAAGTAAGGATGAGTTCCATGTGATTGCCCATCAGAGTTTCTGAGGGGGAAATGTCAGGTCTGTGTAACCAGAGCCAGGCAGCCACCTAGACCTCCAAGTTAAGTCAGCCCCAGAGACACCTCCATTAAGTCTTTTGCTTAAGAAAGCTAGCAACTGCTCCATTACTTCAGTCTAGACCTCCCTGCGGGTCCCCGTGTTCCAGTGGGAGCCGTGGAGAGCCACTGTGTTCTTCTCTTTCCTCAGCTCCCTCTGCGCACAGAGCAGGAAGCTGAAAGGCCTGCTGGCAGTGCCCACTTTTCCGATGTGTATTCATTTGCTTTATAAACATGTGTCCTCCCAGGAAATCCCTGAGCACACGAGCACACCATGCCACCTGCAAAGAAGGAATTGACACCTCGTAGTTGCCAGGGCAGGAGCCAGTGCATGATGCCCATCTGTCCACTCGGCCTGCCACTGCAGTGCATGCTGGGCCCACTCATCCCTGCCACTGCAGTGCATGCTGGGCCCACTCATCCCTGCCACTGCAGTGCATGCTGGGCCATTAGAAAGCAACTGTGAGAGGCTTTTCTTACAGCTCTGCCCCACAATGATGCAGGAAGGATTCTGAACTCAGAGAGCATCCCCTAAAGATAGCATCAGAACACTTTGCACCCAACCAAGCCTCATTTATCTCTGAGTCCTCAGGACCTGCGGAAGGGATTAAGAGTGAAGAAAGCACCTGCAGAGAGCCACACGAGGCCATCTGTGTATGCCTCATGTACTCAAACACGAACAAATGCAAGCTCTCTAAATCAGAGGAGTTTAAAGGGTTAATGAACGTGCTAGAGAGGTGTTAACAACAGTGCTCTTGCAGAGGACTAAGTTCAGATCTCAGCACCCACATTGGCATCTCATGACTGCATGTAACTCCAGGGGATCTGACACCCTCTTTTGGCCTCCTCCAGCACCCACACATACACGGCATACACACATACGTAAAAGATATAAACAATGAAAGTTTACTGAAAGGGCTGGAATGTGGCTCCATGGGTAAAGTACTCACCATGCATACACGCACACACCAAGTTTAGATCTGCAGCAACAATACTAAAAGCTGAGCACGATGTACACTTATAATCCCAGCACTAGGGAGAGGCACAGGCAGGTAGACCCCTGGGACTTGCCAGCCAGGCAGTTTAGCGGAATTGGTTAGCATAGGTTAAGTAATAGATGCTGTCTCAAATAATGAGGTAGAGAGTGATTGAGGAAGATACCAAATGTCGACCTCTAACTTCCATATTGCACACACACACACACACACACACACACACACACACACACACACACACAGACAGAGACAGACAGACAGACAGGGAGAGAGAAAGAGAATGATATAGTACCCAGTCCAGAAAGCTTTAGTGTACATTCAGAAACTGAAACAGGAACAATCCCGTTCTACCTCCTATCTGCCCTTCTCCAGGGTGACTCTGATTCTCATTAGATGCTAGTCATCCATGGGGAGCAAAATCACCCTAGCTAGCCATGATGAACCTGGAGCCCAGCCAGTGCAGACCTTGAGAGCAGCCTTGGGGCCCATTTGGCTTTGGGCAGCCAGAATCTCCTCCACACCCCTGTCAGCATCGGGGCCCTCAGATCAGTGAGCTCTCTCTGTCCCACCCGGTCCTCAGCCCCTGGCTGCTTCCATGATGTGGTTGTGTCTTCTGTTCATGTCACCCGAGGGTCTCTGCTTCTATGTCCTTTAGTGCCAACTAATTTTGTCCTGGCCCATCCTCCCTCATAACATCACCCACACTGGGAGAAACAAGGCTACTATCTCAAGCCCTCCCCTCCCACTAGTCCCTTGGTCATAAATGTTTGCATTCCAGGTGCCTGGCATACAAGAGGTGCTCAATAAATGCACAATGGCTGGTTGCTGGCTGAAGGCATGTAGAAACGCAGTAATGAATATGTTTTAAGCTGTTTGCTGACCTCCACTCCTCTCTTACCTTCAGGGTGTGTCTTAGGAATAAACATATAGGTGCCCGCTGTCAATCAATCAGAAACCCAGCTCCACTGCCCCCACTCAGCTCATGATTTTAAAAAAAAAATCATTTTGATGATGTTGGAGAACACCGCCCGTGAACTTGCATAATTCTCCATACTATTCACATTTTTTAAACTACCTTTGAGAACCCTTAGATCATCCAGTCTGGGTATCAAATAAATATGTGTTAGCAGCTCATAAAGGCTCCGTCAGCAACAGCCCAATTGCGTACTTCCAATATAGCACGTTCTTTTTATTCTGAGCTGTTTTTATGTTCTACTGATTTACATATCTTCCCTGCTATTTACTTATTTGATTTCCTCTAAGTAAAATACATTTTTCAGCAAATGTTGCTGTATGTATAAAATAATAGGCTTTCTGCAATGGTGAAACACCTCATCGCTAAAGATAGAAATATTTGCAGACCTGTGATTCAAACCAATTTGGGTGCCACGGGCTGCAGAACCGATTCGGAAGGCTGTTGGCCCCTGGGAGTTGCTGGTGTAATAAACACAGTGCTCTTCCAAGTCGGGATGAATGGGAGAATGGTACATCTTTAGATCCAGAGAGCTCTTGGAGCAGGGGAGATGGTTCAGTCAGTAAAATGCTTGCCAGGTGGGTATGAGGACCTGCATATAGATTTCCAGTGCCCTTATGAAATCCTGGGCATGGTAGCATGTGATTGTAATCCCAGAGCTGAGGAGGCAGAGACAGGCCTGTCCTGGGAGCTTGCTGGTGAGACAGTCTAGTGGAATTGTTAAGCTCCAGGTTCAGTGAGCAACCGTGTCTCAAAAACAAGATATGGTAAGGGACAGTGGGCTGATTCAGTGAGTGAAGGTGCCTGCCATCCAAGCCTAGTGACCCGAGTTCAATCCTCATCTCTGACAGAAAGGTGGAAGGAAGAAGTCCACTTTATACAAGCTGTTCTCTGGTGTCCACATGCCCTTGAGCTTGCACACATGCACACATACACATAAACCACAGACGCACATACAAAGATCTGAGGACATCACAGCACCAGCGATGGCCAGAGTAATGATAACAGTAACAATTCAGGGATGTAGGGCATCACATGCTTCTCAGAGAACCTTCTAGTCCAGCTCTGCCACATTTCCACGATTACTCAGATAGCAAATAAATAAATAAGAAAGAAAAACGTGAATATTGCGAAAGGAACTGAGAGGCACTTAGGACTGAACAGTGTCCTTCAAAAGCCTGGGAGAGCCTGTTTCCCCCTTTCTCTCCACTCCAGTTAAAAGCCATTTTGTTGAATACAGGAATTAGGGCTGGGGAGATGGCTCAGTCGGTAAAGCCTTCACCTTGCAAGCAAAAGGACCAGAGTTTGATTCCCCAGAACCCACATTAAAGAAAAAAGACAGACATGGTGGTGCACACTTGTAGTCCCAGTTCTGGGGAGGCAGAGACATGAGGGTCCCTGGTGCTCCCTGGCCAGCCAGTGTAGACCAATTGGTGAGTCCCCGGCCAGAGAAAGACCCTATCTCACAAGTAAAAATGTCAACAGCTCCTGAAGTTCAGTACCTAAGGTTGACCTCTGCCCTTCATATACATGTGCAGGTGCTTGTGTGAGCACACACGCCAGCAAGCTCTCATATACATACATGCATATACACACACATACATACAGAGAATAATTGAAGTGAGCTTTTAAAAACAAACCATCCAGTGGGATGTCCCCACACTTGTTTGCTCCATGGTTGATCATTTAGCACTGAGCTTTGTCTCTGCTGGAAGCTGGCTGAGTGATGCTCCCTGCCCACGATACCGGTAGCAAGGCTGCTGACTACAACAGAGCCCCCAGGAGCCAGGACGACCAGGGGTCCTTCCCACCTTACTGTGGGGCTCAGGGCAGGTTGCCTTACTCCTCTACCTCAGTTGGCTCAGCTTACAGACTGGACATGGTGGCACTGACCTCACAGGACTGTCATGGAATGGAATCAGCCAGTATTTCTCCAGTCCTGTGTTGAACCCAGTGGAAAAGAGACTCTCAGGAATTTAATGGTCCTACGGTTTCCTCTCCACCTCAAAAAGCAACATTGTCTCTCATGCTTGGGGTCTCTGCCTTGAAGCAGGGTGCTTCCATCCCTGAGACTTCATGTTACTTTTGACCAGCTCCTCATGACCATCTGACATACTAGAAGTGACTCCTGCCTCAGTCAAGCATATAGTAGGTGTCTAAGTAAACCTCACTCCACTTAATAAGTTAAAACAGGAGAGTGTATTTTGTGTCATCCAGGACAAGCAATGTATGTAGGCTCTGACCTATCCCCTCTCTAAAATTCATGGTTTGGTGACATGTCCTATACATTAGATGCAGAGATCTTCATCATTAAACATTGTCACCTCGAAGGCTAGAGTTGTAGCTCAGTTGGTAGAATAGTTGCCCAGAACATATGAGACCCTGGGTTCAATCCCCAGCATGGGATAAAAGCAGGCTTGGTAATACTCACTTGTAATCCCAACACTAGGAAGGCAGAAACAGCAGGATTCAAAGTCCAAGGTTGGGCTTGAGCTGTTGCTCGGTTGACAGAGTACCTGCCTGGCATGCACAAAGCCCTGGGTTTGGTTCCCAGCGCAGAATAAAACTAGATGTGGTGGTGGTATGTGTCTGTAATCCAAGCATTGTGGGGAAAGAGGCAAGAGGATCAGAAGTTCAGAGTAGCTCGATCATACAGTGAGTTCAAGGCCAGCCTGGGATACATGAGACTGTCTCCAAGTGAGTGTATGGAGGAATGATTCACTGAATGGAGTGCTCTGCCTCCACAAAAGCTGCCTGTGCATGGCAGCCTCCCTGTGGTTTTAGCACCCTGAAGATCGGGGGAGGGAAGGCCTGGGACAAGCTGGATAGCTAAACTAGCCACATCAGTGTGTTCCAAGTTCCAGTGAGAGATCCTGTCTCAATAAAGTGGAGTGTAACCAAGGAAGACACTGAGGTCAGCCTCAGGCCTTCACATTCACGTGCACACATGTGCAAGCATACACATACACACCTACATCATACATACAGATCATTCTTGACCACATTGCAAATTGAAAGCCAGTCTGGGCTACCTGAGACCCTGTCTCAAAAACAAAAAACAAACAACCCAAAACATTCTCATCTTGAGTTTTAATCCTGTCTTTCCCTCTAGTTCACTGGTGCTATAGTACTGAGAAGTCCTGGAGTGATCCCAAGCCCCTCAACGCGTCTTTCCCTGTTGAACACACCAGTAAGACCAGTTTCCTAAGGCGTTATGGATTGATTAATTGTTCAATCATTTAAAGACCCAATTAGCATCACCTGGCTCGTCCTGCAATCAGAGAGTAATTCTTAGGAGCCCAAAGTACAGAGAAAATCTAATTTACTGAGCTGACTGGAAGACTCAGCCCCTGAGGCAGTGAGGGAGGTTTCTTTCAATAAAACTACTTCTGACAAAGACACAATAAGGCACAAACGATTTAATGCTAGCCCCCAAAGTTATCAGGCCCAGTGTCTTCCTCCTCAGAGCAAAGTGGAAGAAGATGGGTTTGACCAAGTCACGATTTGTACCTCAAAGGGGCAAAGCTCTTTTGGTGGAGAAAGACTGACCTGGTCTTCTTTTGCAGGAGCAATTCTTTCTCGGCCACAATTTTACCAATTGTTCAAAACTGCTCCTCCCTCACACACACCGCCATCTTCCCTGCCCTGTGCAAGTTCCTCTTACCGTGGCCGTTGTTAATTTTTGATAATACCGAGGTGTAAGGGACTTGGTGGCAATTTCCTGTTCCATTTCCATTGCAAGGTGACTCTGAACTGGCCTCCATTCCCGTTGTTCCTTGTGTCTTTAGTTTATCACCAGTGGCCATTGTCAGAACCAAAAGAAACATATGACTACTCTGGTGCCTATTAGCATTCCAAAGTTCCTGCTGGCCTCTGAGCTCACTCAGTACCTGTGGCTTCTCAGCTCTTCTCACCCCACCCATTTACCCTAACCCTCACCAGCTCCCGGACTTCCCTCCCCCAGATTCTCACACCTGTATAACCCTGCCATTTAGGCCACACGCTCTCTACACCCTCTTGGCCCTCTTGGCCCCCTCTCTCTTGTGCTGCTTTGTCCACACTCTTTTCCTCCCCTCTCTGTCTACCCTCCTCTCTCTCCTCTCATGGCCCAGTCTGGCCTACTGGCCATGTTTAGTTCACTACTTCCTCTCCTTGCTCTGGACTCTTCCAGATGCCTCTGATATCTCCAATAAAAACCTTCCCCTCAACCATACCTTGGAACAGCCATGCCCTCACTTTGTATATAGTTACAACTGTCTGAGAATCGCCCCCCCCCCCCAACATCATCTACCCACCTCCTCTTAAAGTTGACCATGAAGTGCTTGGGAGCAGTCTACTCCTGTTGGAGAAAATTTTCTGGAATGGATTCGGGGTTTATGAAAGGCATGTGTATCCATTACTGACACATTGCTCAGAGATTTTATGAAGTCTCATCCCCAAAATAACCATCAGCAGGTTAAAGAGAAAGCCCTGGTACTGGGAATGTCTCAGTAGGTAGAACACTTGCAGCGTAAGCATGAGGTCCTGAATTCAGATCCCCAGCACCTATGTCAAAAGCCACCTCTAGTGCCATGTGCCTGGGACAGCAGAGACAGGAGGGCTCACTGGTCAGCCAGTCTAACTGAATGGATGAGCTCCAGGTTCAGTGAAAACCTTGTCTCAAGGCAGAAGGTGAGAGAGGAAAGCAACTGAGATTGACCTCTGACCTCCACACACACATACAAGTGTGTATACACACACACACACACACACACACACACACACCCTAAATGTAAGAAAAATGTCACTTGTGAGCTCCTAGGGTCTTATTGTGTGTATATGAGGCAGGCCTGGGGCAAATGCTGCCTCTGAGGCTTGGTCTATGTCATATTCTTCTGCTGTTGGGAGCTGTTGTGTATCTACACAATGACCCAGCGCACTGGCCACCCTTGCTAGTTTTCAAGTTCATGTTTGTTGTGTCAGACCAACTTCTATTATCAGAGTCATCTTTGCAGTGGAATTCAGACATTAATTAATTGGAATTAGCGCAGACCACACAAGTCATGGGCATAGACTTCAGGACAGCTCCACGCCTTGGGCAGAAGCTGGGATCTAGGGAGCTTCCACTCCACCTACCAAGCTGACTGGCTAGGGCTTCCCCTGCACCCTCAGCTGCAAAGTCTCTACACAGAGCTGTGGTTTTGATTACAGTTTTTTATAAAGGAGAAAACAACCATGACCAGACCAGTGAGGAACTGGAGAGTTGGGAAGTATCCAAATCTGCGTGTATGGGATGGCTGTAGTGTAAGGCTATGCATATGCTCTGGGTGCAGGCAGACATGCTTGCATGTGACATGTGGGGCATGACCTGGCCAGTTCCACATCCCCCTTCTCACTTTCACATCTTACCTCATGACACCTGCCAGGGAAGCTCCACGGACCCACACCCAACAGAAGTTTCCTGATTGGCTGAATGGTTGGCACATTATTGAATGTCTCCAGCCTCCTTCCATCCCACAGAAGCCAGAGATTGAGCTGACATGCCAACCTCCAATCCCATGGCTCGTCTCTTGTCCCGGACCCATGTAGGGCCCAGCTGAGTGACCTCATAACCAGTCACTCACCTATGGTATCAGAGGCCCACAGGAGTGACTAAGACAGCCCCATCCCTCTGAATATTCCAAGGGTTTAGAAGCTCCATCCCAGACCAGAAAAACTATTAACAGTGTTATCTCGATATTTTTACTCAAGTTTATTCTTGGTTCAAGTAAAAACCAATTGCGTCAACTTAATATGCTGGAGAGTCACCTAGGAGATACACCTCTGAGCATCTCTGTGAGTGAGTTCCTAGATTAGGTTAACAGAGATGCAAAGACTCACCCTGGGTGTGGGCAGCACCATCCCATGGCCCAGAGCCGTGGACTGAATAAGAAGGATAAATCGAGCAAAGCAGAGCATTCATCTCTTTCTGCTTCCTGACTGTGGATGCCATGTGAGCAGCACACTCCTGCCACCATGCCTTCCCTGCTGTGATGGACAGAAGCCTCAGCTGTGAGCCAAGGTCACCCTTCCCCACTCAAGTGGTCTTTGTCAGACACCTTGTCACAGAGGTGGAGAAACGGAACAAATAGTTTGTTTCTATTTAGGGCCATTCAACAACTTTGGTCTCGTTTCAGACCAAACAAATAATACCTTGGGGGAAACAAAAAGAAATGGAAGAATGGATATTTCCATCCTGGCCTTGTTTGTTTGTTTGAAGAGTGTCTATTTGTGTTTAATGGAGTTTGGTTATCAGGTAACTCAAATGGAAACTGCAGCTTATTCTCTGAGTTTAAACTTGATCCACAGTTTAGGGGAACACAAGATAACAGTCAGTGCTCAAGATTCTGCTCTTTAGTGCTAATCTGTAACAGGGTTCATAAGTTTGCCTGTAAGTGGCTGCATGGGTGAGGGAGCTGCACCCTTACGCAGCTGGGTGCAAACAACTTCATCAGTTTTTGAGCTGGAATAGCCTCGTGCATGCCAGGAAAGTATTCTCACGTGAGTTCTAACCCTCAGCCCACACGTACAGTTTGAAATGAAAAGAGTCAGGTAGAGGGCTGGGAAGAGGACTCCGTTAGTAAAGTGTTTGCTGTGCAAGCATGAGGACCTGAGTTTGGATCCCTGGTGACCACATAAACGGTTGAGTATGTTCAGATTGGAGTCGGGGATTGAGAGGAGTAAAGGGAGGGGATACTGTAACCAGGATATATTGTATGAGAAAAGAATCTATTTGAGTATGGCAGTGTACACCTGTAACCCCAACACTGGGGAAATGGGGACATTTGGGGGCTTGCTAGCCAGCCACTCCTGCCAAATCTGTGAAGTCTGGATTCAGGAGAGACCCTGACTCAAAAAAGAAACATGGAGAGTGATCGAGGAAGACACCAGACTTCCACCTGTAACTCCACATACAAGTGCACACTCATGCACATGAACATACATACAAACACACATGTACATGAAAACACATGTACATGAGCACACATGCAATGAAGTATAGGGTGGGGCATGGTAGTGCATGCCTGAGATCCCATTACTTTTGGATCAGATGTTGGAGAATCGTAGCAAGTTTAAGGCCAGCGTAGCAAACATAGTAAATTCCAGACTAGCCAGGGCTATCAAGACTCAGCCAATGAATGAATGAATGAATGAATGAATGAAATAATTAATAATCTAAGACTGAACCTAACTTGCACAGTCTGGAGAGTTCAGATAGACATTGTTCTGTCACCAGTAAAGACTTCCTTAAATTAGTGACTCCTTTTTGAAACTTGGACGTGAGAACTGCACCTCCATTTTATGGCCTTGCCCATGTGTTATTTACCATCTCTACTGGCTTCCAGTTGACTTTATCACCACATTTACTCCTACGTGCTTCCCCAAACCCTCTAGTACCCTCCGGAAGACAGAATGACAGTATAACCTCATGCTGTCAATAAATGAGGCAGTCCATTTGTCCTTGAAGGCATATAGGCATCTCCCCCAAACTCCAAACAGGTGAGTGCGGCAACCCGCACACTGGCAGATCCTCAGTGCCATACTTTCCTCTTCATAGTGCTCACCAGGTTTACATGGCCAGCTTCTAGATGCATAGACAAATTATCGACCACAGTATGTCTCATAAGTGTTACAATGCAGGGGCCGGGGGTAGGGCTCAGCAGGTAAAGGGCTTGCTGCACAAGGACATGAGTTCAAGAGCACAGTCTCCAGTACCTATGTGAAAAACTAGGTGCAATGCTGCACACCTAGAATTCCAGCCCTGGGCAGGAAGAAATAGGAGGATCCCTAGAGTTCACTGGCCAGTGAGAGGTCCTGCCTCAAAATATAAAGTGTAGAGCAATTAAAGGAGACATCTATTCTGGTTTCCTTTCCATGGCTGTGATAATACCTCGACAGAAAGCAGCTTGGGGTGGAAGGATTTATTTTAGCTCACAATTCCAGGTTGTGGTCCATTACCATGGAGATGCTGAGGGGGCAGGAAGTTGAAGCAGCTCATTGTATCCCATCCACAGTCAGCAGAGACAAAAGAATGCTGTGCTTAGTACTTAGCTACCTTTCTCTTCTCATACACAGTCCAGGACCCAAACTCAGGGAATGGCGCTGCCCACAGTGGGCTGGATCTGCTCACACCGACTGAGACAATCAAGACAGTCCCCTGTAGACACACCCATGGGCCAACATGGTGTAGACAGTCCCTCATGGAGACTTTCTCCTCCCATGATCGTAGGTTATATCAAGTTAGCAATTAAAACTATCATAATACATCAAATTATGTTCAAGTTACACCACAAGGGGTGGAGCTGGGCTTCGTTTGCTCCTTTGGGGACCACAGAGAGAACAGCTCATTCTCATTCCGGAACAGCACATACCAGCTCCCTCCAACGTGGGCATCACATGACCTATCAGTCTGACTTCACTTTCCTCTTGTTCTTTTTCCTTCCTTTCCTCCAGTGAGCTGCCTCACCCTCCTCAAAACCTCATGGCCAGCTTGAGTCCTGCACGCAGCCACTCAGTGATGCTGTCGTGGGTCCGGCCCTTTGATGGAAACAGCCCAGTCCTTTACTACATTGTGCAACTGTCTGAAAACAGTAAGTAGCAAAACAAACTGTTGGTCTAAAACAGAAACTAGATATGTGTGTGTGTGTGTGTGTGTGTGTGTGTGTGAGAGAGAGAGAGAGAGAGAGAGAGAGAGAGAGAGAGAGAGAGAGAGTTATGAGGCATGAGGGTGAGCCTGTGTAAGCTCGGAGGCCAGAGGAGGAAGTCAGGTGTCCTGCTCTGTCACTCTCCACCTTATTCTCTTGAGGCAGGGTCTCTCCCTGCACCTGGATCTAGGCTGGAGGCCAGCAAGCCCCAGTGATCCCCAGTCCCTGCCTGCCACAGCACTAGGGTTTTAACTGGACTTTTAACTGGACTTTTTACATGAGTGCTGGGGATCTGAACTCAGGTCCTCAGGCTTACACAGCAAGTGTTCTTACTAACAGAGCCACCCCACTCTCACCCCAGACCCAAACATCAGATTTCTTCATGCTTTCGTAATGTCATGTCCTTCCCACTGACCCATGGCAAACAGAGACAGGTGACCCTACTTCACAGATAGCAGAGCAAAAGCAAGCTGGAATGTAAAGAATAGGGAAGGGTAATACAGCTGGGAGGAGGAGGCATCCTTAATGGGCTCTGAGAGGGCCTGGGCTTGAGACCAGTCCCAACAGGATAGGAGTCCACGAGACTGCCTCAGAGGTCCTAGGGGCAGTGTGATCCCTGGGACACACTGGAAAAGGGGTAACAGTGTCCTCTGGAGCTGACTTCAGAGTGGGCAATAGCAGGCCTTTGCATCTTGGGAGGTTTTATAACTGGAGTTCGGGGCTGCTTGCTACCTGTCACTTGCAGAAGCCCATGCACGAGTGAGACAGGAACTGAACCTTTAGAACTGCACGTTGTTTAGAGAGCCAGCCATCTGAGAGGACAGTGGCTAGCATCCTACATATCTGTCTACATCTCATCTCCAGTGACGGGGCCTATGGGGGAGGGGGAGGGGCAGGCAGTCAATCATCTCAGAACTGTTCATCTCCTCGGGAGGTCAGCAGGTCAGACTTGCAGTGTCTGTGCGCCTCCTTTCAACCCTGGCCCTCTTCCTTCTCTCTGCATGTCTGGACTCGGGCACTCATGAATCACTGAGTCTAGTTACAGCCTGCTCTAGGCATCCTTGTACTCCTCCAGGGCACCTGGGCTGGGAGGGGTTAACCCAGGATAAGCCATGGTAACACATGAGTGCTGATTCCTTCCTGTGGTGTGGAGCAGCGGTGTGTCTTTACAAAGCAGAATATGAAGGTATCCATCATATTGTTCTCAGATGTAGAGGTGATGCTGAGCAGCGAGGAGCCCTGTGGCTTCCTTCCTGCCTCCAAGCCACTTCCTTAAGCAACCCTGGCTTCCTCCAGCCTGGCTGTCCTCCCTCCACTATCTTCATGCCTTTGCCTGCCTGCTCGTTTCTGAGACCCTCTAATATGCCGGGGCATCATTTCCTTAATGACACACACCAGGGATGGGGGGGGGAGGGGGCAGTCAGCCGTGACAAGGACGGAGGTACAGCCACACACAGTGGCCCTCGGCAATCTGAGAAGTGTTCCCTTTCATCTTTTAGGGACCTCAACTTAAATAAAGTAGGATTCCTGACTTCACCACAGAAAAGAGTTTCAAGGTGAGTCAGTGAGGAACCGAGTCTGAGTGTATTCAAAGACATTTTCAATACAGATTTCAGGCAGGAGGATTAGGAGAAAGTGAGGTGCTTGGGAAGAATGATGGGTGTGGACTTCTCAAAGAAGAGTCGCCCCTCCTAACCTTTATAATACTCATGAAACACCATCTTGGTGGGGTTTGATGCTGCCACCCTCACAGGGTCACTGAGGAGTAAATAAGGTCACGGGGGTGTCCTATGGGGCACTTGACAGGATTGCAGTTGTTAAAATGAAACTCTAGCTAGAAGGGATGCAGGACAGGGCCGTCAGTATCTTCACTGTAAAAGTTAACAGTCTTAAGATTCCCAGAGAGGAATAAGCCCCACCCAGGGTCACATACATTCAGGCCCCAAGCCTGCTTCCTGCCTCTGTTACCATTCTTCTTTGAGATGCCGCTATAGAAAAGAGCATCATCTCTGTGTTGGCCACATTCACAGCAGACACTGCTGCCTGAGGTGGAATTTTTTTTTTTTTTTTTTTTTTTTTTTTTTTTTTTTTTTTTGGCTTTACAAGACAGGGTTTCTCTGTGTAGCCCTGAATGTCCTGAAACTCACTCTGTAGATCAGGCTGGCCTCGAACTCACAGAGATCCACCTCAGCCACAACAGCAGGCTTGGACACAACTCAAAGGGAGGTATGTAGTCAGGTCTTTCTCACTCCTTGACCTCTGACCTAGCTTCCTTCCATAGAGAAAGCCATACTAGGACCAGGCTGCATGACAACAGTGTCTCCGTTTAATCCCCAGCCAGAGAGGGACATGTCGGCATTATTTATTAAAATAACCTTTCACAGGACAAGGTTTTCCTGAGGATGTCATGGCTGCATGGCCTTTGACAAGAATATGTGTGGAGAGAATGTGACAGGAACAGAGCTCTTGTCATCAGAAGTTGACAGATATCCACCATAACGACAGCTCCCGGCAGGCATCCGTCTCCTGGAGACAAAGAGCCGTGTTCTCTCTCCTTTGTGTTCCTGGCCCTAGAGTTTAGTAGCTACTCAGCAGATGAGGTAGCATGAATCTGTGGCAGAGCCACCAGGATGGACTGCTGCATGACGCTATCCCTGGGGAATGTGAGCAGACACCCACTCACCAAATAGAAAACCAGCAACAGATCACAGTAACAATACCACCAAGACCAGTGAGTGTTTGGGGGTCACCCACAGGAATATAGGGTTACTTACAGGAGCAGGGACCACTCAAATGCAGCCACATCATCAAAACCCATCCCAGTGTGGGTGATGACTCATAAAAGCTGGAGCCCTGGAGCTCTCTACACGACTTCCAGGCAGCTCCACAGGTCAGAGTCTCCTCCCCTAAGCCATTTTCAGTGCTTCTATAACTTTGGGGAAGTAGGAGACCTGTGCATCTGCTAAGTTTCAGAAACTTCCTGAGACCTTCCACTTGTTTGTTTCCTCAGTCCTCAGGAGCCTCCCTCCAGCATGGGATATCTCAGTTGAAAGTGCTACACAACATGACATTCTGGGCAGCCTTCCATCAGGGAAGTGTTCTGCCTTCCCTAATCGGCACCAAAAGGGGCACTGATTCAAAATACCACACAAGCCATTTCCCAACTGACAGCAAGACTTATTTTTCCAGTCAAGCATACCGTCTCAATCTGAAGCAAGCTTTTTTATGCAAGCATCCTTCCATCCATGTTGATTGACATCCGCTCTTCACTGGACAGTCTGTTGTGTGCTGGAACACAGACATAGAGTGACCAGCCTCAACTCCAGACAACAAGGAAGTGGTCAGATACATCAGTGCTCAAGGCTTGGTTGACAAAGAACCTGATGCACAAACCTGAAGACCTGTGACCCTCCAGAATATACAATAGCAATCTGAGAGTGGTGCAGCCTTATAATCCTGGTGCTGGAGAAGTGGAGACAGCTGGGTCCCATGTGTTCACTGGTCAGCTAGTGGAGACAAGCCAGGTCCCAGTGAGAAATCTTGTCTGGAAAAATAAATGTGGGCAACTGGGAAATGATGCCTGATATTGACCTCTGCCTCCACATATACATGTACATATGTGCATCTACACACATACACACAATATATATGTATGTGTTAGGGTCCATATGGCACTATTTTTTTTTTGTTTCTTGTGTGTTGAGATTCTTCAGTCAAACCCAGTATCTACTGCATGCTAGATAAGCCCCCCATCACCCAGTCACCTTGCCAGCTCCTGTCTGTCACTACCCTTGACCAATGGTCACCAAGAGCAAACACTAGACAAGTTTGCAGGTATTTTTCAAGTACTTCCATTTGTTAAGAAAGTGCCAAAGAATGGCACTGGCTGGTCCCTCATTACTCTGTTGACCCTCTCAACTGGACCCAGTTGGGTCAGCCCTTCAGCCTGCCAAGTGATGAGAGGGTAAGACAGTCGCTGCATGCCTTCAACCATGCAAGATAAGTCTGTGGCCTCAATGGAAGCAGCATGTGTTGCTACCAGTTGGTTGGTCGTGTGCCTTCCTATCACAGCAAATCAGAGGATTGCCTCTGTCATCTGGACCCGTGATGAGCTTTTTATTTTTATTAGGAATGAGTGCAGTTAAGAAGCAGCTGAACATGCAGCTAATTACAGCCAGAGAGAACCGCTTAGCAGCAGGCATACTAAAATGGAGATTGTATTTGGCCCACACTCAGCACTAAGAAGTGGACAGTGCTAAATAACCCAGCCACCCAACATGCCAGCTACTTGGGGGAGCAGCTGCCGCCAGCTCCTCCTAGCAGGCTGACAGGGCTGCTGTTCTCCTGAAAGCCCTGGATCCAGTAGGAACCAGGCAGATGCAGCTCAGTGGCTGAGGCAGGCCTTCCTAATGCTTCCTGCCATCACAGAAGGGCTTTCTCAGAGATGTATAGACCACCGTGGCAGAGTGTGGAGAATGTCTGGCCCCTGTAGGCATACTAGGTTTCTCTTGCTGTGAAGTTTGATGGTTCTCTTGTCCACAGGTGCCTCCCAGTGACCTGGGGGCATAGACAGGATTGGCAGTGCCATCACGCTGGTTCAGGGTGCCCACCTAGTGAGCTGAGGTAGGCGGGGCACTGGTTCCAGTAGCAGGGTTGGGGATCCAAGCAGGAAGGGTCTCTCTATAGAGCTGGTGCAGGGCCTCCTGGTAGCTGAATATCCCAGACCTTTAGATAGCATTCAAATTTGGTTGCAAAATGGAAAGCATTTTTCTCACTCTCTAAATTCTGTACTGACTGTAGCCAAGAACGATGTGTCTGTGGGGTCATGGTTAAAGGGAGCTGTCAGAAAAAGAACTTGTAAAGCTCTGAAGTGGACCAAAGATGCAAATAAATGCAGCTCTCCACAGGCACCTCTTTGGGTTGTCTGATTTCACAGAGGCAGCTCTTCGGGCCATACTACAACTCTGTAAATTCTAGAAAAGTTGCTGCAATTCCAATGATTCACATCTATAAAAAATGCAAACGGGTGCAAGTAGATTTTATGTTGTAGAAGGTAAGCTGTACCTGATTGTAGCTCTGTAGATATCGATCAGTTCTACATCTGTTTACCAATTCATTTTGGCATTATTGATGTACGTGTGCTGTTTGTTTCTCTCCTGACTCGGTTGGAACAGCTTATTGGAATCAGGGAGCTAATTAAAACTTGATGCAGGAGCTAGGGAGGCCAGCCGGTGAGCTCCAGGTTCAGGGAGAGACCCTGCCTCAAAGTAAGGTGGAGTGCAACTGAGGAGCACATCCGACATTGACCTTGTAGTCTACACACACACTTGCTCATGTGTATACACACCACACACACACACACACACACACACACACACACAGTGGGCACATGTTCAGTGTTCACTGTGTTTGTGAAAGAGCAATGATGCTCCTTTTCATAAATTTATTACTGAACTTAAATGAACATTTGTGAAGTATTAAAAATGCACATTCTCAATGTAACACCGCAAGTTTCCATAGCAACCCTGATGTTTAGAAGAGACCATTTTAGTTTCTAAACTGAGTCCCTGCCTGTTTTCTGTGGGCTGGACTAAGACATCTCCCTGCTGAACTAGAGTTGCAGTAGTCTTTTACCAGTTAGTAAGAAAAATCAAGTCATTTCTCCATGATATTTTTTAAGTTTAGTGCCTACTGCCGTCTGTCTCCTGGTAAGGTATTTGGAGTATATTTATATTAAAAAAAAACATAAATACCTTATGATAGTTAGTTCTTGTGTTTTGTTTTTAGTAAATATGAGTGTTTATAGCTGTGAATTTTTGTATTTCTAAAATTTAAATTTAGTTATAATATAAAATACATTGTGCTTTTATTACAAATTTATATATGCTCATAGCCAGGTATGGGAGTGCACACCTGTAACTCATTTACTGGGAGAATTAAGGTCTGAGGCCAGCCTGAGCTACATAGTGATGCAGTGTCCCCAAAGAAAAAAATAAAACATAGTCACTACAGTCCTTCATCCCACACCTGAGTCACTCTTCCCTACCTCCTCCAACACTGGCTCTGTCATTCAGTCCCTCTCTGCCTCAAGGTCTCCCTCACTTCTGTTCCCTCTGCCTAGAGGAGAGGGCTCTGCAGTCATCTCAGTTTCCCAACCTTCCTACTCCTCCTACTCTCTACATCATCTTTGTTCCAAAGGACTCCAGGCTGCACCAGCCACGCCCCTGCCACACCCCTGCCACGCCCCTGCCTTGAACACTTCCTCTTCATTGCTCCTTCCACTTTGATGTCATCCTGAACTCTTTGCTCCTGGGGCTCCACCTCTGCCTCTTTCTTCACTCTTGTGTATGTATGCAGGGTGAACATGTGCAGGCAGATAATACATGCACTTATGTGCACATGTGTGTGGAGATCAGAAGACAACCCCACGTGTCATTCCTCAGGTGCCATCCACTTTGATTTTTGAACACAGTGTTCTCTCACTGTCACGGAACTCACCAAGTAGGCTATGATGGCTGGCCAGTGAGCCTTATGATGCTGGCCAATGAGCCCCAGAGGTCGGCCTTCATCTCTCCAGCACTGGGATGACAAGCACACATCACCACGCCTGGCTTTTTGTGTGGTTCTGGGGGTTGAACTCAGATCCTCCTGTTTGTTTAGTGTTTTCCAGGTTAATCTATCTCCCCCCTGCTTCACTCTTACTTCTTGTTTTCCTATGTCTCTACTTACCAAGACTCAGCCGTAGACTCACTTTTCTCTCCTGCCCTTTATATGTTAGTGGTACCCGAAGACTCCGATCACAGCCTCCTCATCCAGCTGTTCGCCCAGTGAGCCTGAGTGTCTTCCTTGTTCACCTCTCTCACACTGACTCTCCAATGTGTCAGCTTCCCTGAGCCCCAATCTGGAGGCCAGTGTCTACCAGGAGCCTACACCGGGATGTCCCCCAGGCTCAATCAAGTCCACCTGTCTACAGTAGCGCTTGTCAACTTGCCCCAAGTGCGTCCACCCCTGGGCTAGGGATGTGAACTACGCTTGACCTCTGCCACATTCCCTTCCCCCCACAACCCGCATCCCTTCTCCACATCTCCAGGACCACTGATGGAGAATGGCTGCTGATCTGTCCCGTTGCCCTGTGTGTGTGCCCTCTTCAAGCCCATTCCCTCCTTGAGCCACTGAGGGCAGCTCCAGAGCAATGCCTAAGGGGAGCTTGGCTTGACTAAGGAAAAGTGTAGCGAGTGTTAACCCCATTTCCACCTCTAGGGGGCACTATTATTGGTGCTGAACCATACCACTAGGCCCAGCCAAGGGAAGTCCTCCTCTGGAAACCCTTTTGAGGGAGCAGTATGTGCACCCGTGGAGCAAGACTGGGAGGCTACTTCATAACACAGGCTTTCCCAAAGGTCACACTATTTCCAGCCGCTGGCCTGTCTTCTCGCCAGCTTGCTATCTTAAGCCCATCCTCTATAGAACTCATCACTTGAAGAATAGATTCTGGGCTGATTAGCGTGGGAGACAGCACCATTCATCATCTGGCCACCACCTGCCTCTCCAGATTTGTCTCCAGCCACTTATTGGTTCGCTTTCTGTGCTTCAGCAGCAAGCATTGCTTAAACTTCTCTGAGCATGTCTAAGAATTATGTATCCCTCCACCCCCATTCCCAACATTCTGTGGTCTGCTTCTACTTATCAATTCTGGTCAGGTGTTGACCTGGTGTCAAGGCATGGCCTGTCTCCCCTAGGGAGAGTCTAATCATTATTCTGTCTTTCCACAAAGATCGCCTAGGTTGTGCTATCCCCATCTTCTCCTCTAGGAGGCGCAGCCACAGGCTGTCTCTGGCATGAGAAGCACAGTGCTGTCCGTGGTGCTGAACCACCCGCTAGGCGATGGCGGTCCTTAGTGTGACCGCAAAGGCAGGAAGCAATTGCGGTGACTAATCCCATCCTTCAGGTTTGCAAAGACATCCTCCTATGTTTTCAGCAGATTCATGGTTCCAAGACCCACATCTTCTGATAGCTATGCACATGTGTATTTTTTTTTGATCCCCAGCACAGCTGGACACATTTTTCCAAGTTGGTTGGCTTTTTGTACTTTTTCTGCTGTGATCTGTCAATTTCCTTTCTCCCATTTTTCTAACCAGGATTTGAGGTTTTTTGTTTTTTTTTAAATGTCATTTTTTGAGAAGCCTTTTTGTTTTCTATTTTTTCCCCAATTTTCTTTTTACACTTAATTTTTATAGATTTTATTTATTTATATTTTAGTCAGGGTTTAATGTATTTCATCCTGCTCTCAAATTTGCTCTGTAGCCAACGATGATTTCGGAATTCTAATCCTCCTGCCTTTACCTCCCATATACTGAGAGTGCCTGGTTTATGACGTGCTGGGGAGTGAGTCCAGTGCTCAGTGCATGCCCCCTACCAACTGGGCTGCAGGCAACCCAGCACTGTGCGCTCTTCTTGGCAAAGAAATATTTAAGTCTTATATAGTTTAGTCTGCTGAGATTTCTTTTATGTTCTCTTCCACTTGCTTCTGCATTTGGCTATTTTAGCATTCTCGGGAATAAAATAAATGTCATAGATTTTTCACCTTTATTTCAAGGGGTTAATTTTCCACATATAACTTTTTAATTGAGTTGGAATATAGGCATACTATATAGCATGACATACAGCTTTTTCTGTTTCTCATTCTACCCGCATGGTATATTGAACAATCCACTTATTTATAATGTTAATTTTTCACATGCTAAATGTACCTGTTTAAAAACAACAACAAAACAGACTGGATGTAGTAATACCACACCCTTGACCTCAGCACTCTAGAAGGGAAGCAGGGCAAGAGAATCACTGTGAGTTGTAGGCTAGCCTGATCTACATAGCAAGTTCCATGACAGCCAGGGCTACATAGTGATACCCTGTCTCAAATTAAAAAAAAAAAAGTTGGGGAGTTATTTGAGCCTAGTCAATAGTCAGTCATCATCGGGGTTTTTTTGTTTGTTATTGTTGTTTTGGTTTTAGTTTTCTTTTGTTTGTTTTTCTACATACAGTTCTTGTAACATTTTAATGGTTTTAGCTCCAAATGCATTTTAATGAATGGCAGGACTCCCCTCATCCTCCTAGAATTTACTATTTCCCCTCATAAGAAAATGGAACTATTTTGTGAAATTTCAAAAAAAAGAAAGAAAGAAAGAAAGAAAAGAAAAGAAAAGAAAAGAAAAAAACAGTTCCACTGAGGTACTCTTTTTTTACTTTGAGACAGGGCCTCGTAATGTGGTCAACAGTGGCCTCAGGCTTGCCATGATCCTCCTGCCTCTGTTTCCTAAGGGATTACAGAAGTGTGTGACCATGCCTGGTTCCCACTGAGTTTTTAAGCGGGGAGTTAAAGCTGTGGTGAGTTCTTTGAGGAATGACTTCTTGGCTGTTCCGTCTGTCTGTCTGGAGGGTCCTACACTTATGCACTTCCTTGCTGTATGGCTTTCCAAGCCCTGCAGGTCGGTAGCCTGTAGCACTCTGCTCTTTCCATCCAAGTTGTCCTAAGGCATCGATTATCAACCTGTGGGTCACGACCCCTTTGGGGAGTCACATGTCAGACTACATATCAGATATTTACATTATGATTCCTAACAGCAGCAAAATTATAGTTCTGAAGCAGCAATGAAAATTACTTTATGGTTGGGGGTCACCACAACGTGAGGAACTGTATTAAAGGGTCTCGGAATTAGGGAGGTTGGGAACCACTGGCCCAAGCTGTCACTTCATCGCTGTGTAAGTGGGTTTCTCTCAGTCACCTCCCAGATTGCCATGGTTGGAACAGAGGAAGTCTATTGTCATCTGGTCACTCGCTTTTCCACTCCCCACTTCCTAGTCTCTTATTATTCTAATGATTTCTGTTGATCCTCTTAGTTTTCAAAGTAAACAACCATATCTTCTCCAAATAATAGAATTCATTGTCTCCTCTTTGTTTTTCCTATCTTGCTGGGCTATCAGAATACTTTAAATGATAATGAGCTGGTAGAAGCTCCCGTTGGTTTTTTCCCCCTGATCTCAGTAGAATGTCTTTCAGGATTTCAGAGCTTTGTATAATATTGATTTCTTTTTTGTTATATATTGAGTCATAATTTGCATAGAACAAAACACAGAGATCTAAGTGAGCTCTGACAAATCCATCTATACCTGTAGTCCACGCTTTGAACAGGATGGGAATCATCTCAACCTTCTAGAACATTCGCCGAGTCCCCTGTCCAGTCACTCCTCCCGCTTCAGAGGCGAGCACCTTCTAATTCTCACCTCCACGGCTGAGTTTCGCCCAATTGTGAACCTGACAGAAGTAAACAAGAGGCTGGTTGGAAAGATCGATATTTCACAGTGTAACCCATCCCTCCCAGTCTGTGTTTTTAGGATTTTCAAGTTTATGTAGAAGGTCTTCTTATTTCTAAGTGCCCGTCAGCATTCTTTAAGGGCAGCCATATGGAAAACAAGAACTATCCATTTCTTCCACTTTAAGCTGCCCCCCATACACACACACTCATACACACACACACACACACACACACACACACACACACACACACACACACACTGCCATCCAGTGTGGAGCCTATCAGAGCAACTTCAGGTGGACTGAAATTGATGCAAATTGTTCCATCCATTGTTATTAGATGTGGGAAGACACCTGGGCAGAGCTTCAGTCCATCTGGGAGACAAAGGACACTCAGGACTCAATTCACCAACCCAGGGACACAGGACAAGGCCTAAGTGAGCCTGTGAACAGTTGACAGGGAACTGTCTCTGAGACACAGGACCCTCAAAGGAGGGGCTGTCGCTCCACAGGAGAGGCCAGGAAAGGCCTCTGGGAAGTAGACCGTATATGGAAACGTGTAGGATGTTGATGTGTGCACCCCCCCCCCAGGAGCTCCAGGAAATGGAGACACCTGGATGCAGGGGGTATTGTGGGGCCCTGGACATGCCCAGCATGCGTATTTGCAAGAGCAGAAGGTTCCTCAGGCCAGGAGAAGCCAGAGGCAACAATTAAATGGACTCCTTTTTTAAAAAGGCATTTTCTATGTAGTAATATATATTTTAAGTCCAGGGTTATACATACTGATTGCTGCTAGAAAAATGTTAGCAGATACACAAAGAAAGACTTGCTTATCTGCCTCCACCACAACCAACTGTTGCTGACAGCCTAGTGAATTCCCTTCCACACTGAAAAGAGAAGCTTATGAGGAATACCAAGAGAGGGACCGCAGGACACCAGGCTCATCCCACACAGAGCTGTTGAACAAGCTTTTAAGCAGCAGAACTGGCAGGAGTCTAGAGAACTGAGTGTGAGGCTCCGGGCAGGATCTGGGGAGGGTGGTGTGAACAGTCATCTGTCCCTCCGTTGCTGATGGACTTCCACAGATGGGGAAACCAGGAACAGCCTGGTCCTTGGGAAGCAGGAGGCTTCTGAGGAGCATAGATCTAGGCAGAGCATCCATGGTCTTGGTGAGCAGCTGCATTTGAGAGGCTGTCCTGGGGTTCTAGTAATGATAGCAAGGGTAGAATATTCTAGAGTCTGCAGTGGTCTGTTGTTTTACACCCAGCCTGCCTATGTTTAGTTTTGTTGTCTGTCTATCTATCTATCTATCTATCTATCTATCTATCTATCTATCTATCTATACCTATCTCTATCTTTCTCTATCTTTGTCTCTCTCTCTCTCATACCAAAGGCTGACTTCAGACTCACGATGTAGCTGATCCTCCTGCCTCTGCCTTCTGAATATTGGGTTGACAGGCCTACTCCACTATTTCCAGTTTATGTGGTGCAAGGGTTGGAACCCAGGACTCTGTGTGTTTTCCAGGCAACCACTCTACCAACTACACCCCCAGCCCACCTGTGCTTCCTGTGTGTGTGTGTGTGTGTGTGTGTGTGTGTGTGTACTACACTCATCTATGCATATGGGTATAGAGAATAGAAGTTGACATTGGCTATTTTCCTCTATTGCTCTCTGCCTTGATTTTTGGAAACAGGGTCTCTCATTGAGCCTGGAGGTCACCATTTCAGTTAGACTAACCAGGCAATGAGCCCTGGGACCCACCTAATTCTATACCCCCAGGACTGGGGTTACGGACATATACCACTGTGCCCAGTTACTACAAGACTGCTGTGAATCTGAACCCAGGTTCTCATGCTCGCACAGCAAGCACTTTATCCACTGAGCCATCTCTCAGCACCCCTCAGCGTTCTGAAGGAGGGGGGCATGGGTGTCAGTTCAGGTCCTAAGGCTAGCTTCTAGAGAACACTCTCTGAGGCTCCGTACTTCTCTGAGCCCCCTTTTTAGCATCACTGGAGGCCAGAACTCTCCCAACACACAGAGAACCTGGAAGCTTGGGTTCGTTCTTTCTCCTAATGCCACAAGTGTCTTTTCATGTACGGACCCCGCTATCTCATGCACTGTACCGTGTGAGCTCATTTGCTCTGCTCTGCAAGCCGCTGCTGACTGTCATCGCACAATATGTTAAACATCTTCCTCCACGCTTGCTATTATGTCCTTAAAAGCTGACGGGCTTTGTGCTGTTTTGCTTGCCTCCATGGCGGAGACTTTGTTCTCTGCTCATCAGATCGGTCCTGGTGCTGTCTTTGAAACTTATCTCACAGGGGTGTTTGCTGATAGCCTTCGGAGCTGTTAGGAAGTGCTTCGCGCATGGCTTTATTTTCCTGTGGGATTTTTGCATAATGAGCATCAAACTAATAGCATTTGTTCCCCTTTTAAGATGCAGCCCAAGAGAAAGCACCTGTCACAGGTATTGATGGACACTGTAGGGACCCAGAGATGGATTAGCTTGGGGGTGTGTACCAGGACTCATCTCCAGGTGGTTATCTGCCTTTATGGAGAAGGAAGATCATGACCAATATATCCTCCATGGACCTGTACTTGCCTTTTGGAAGTCTCTGAACATCTTGACCTATACACAATCATAATTTCCTCCTGTGTGCAGGTGCATGGAGAGGCCAGAGGTATCCTACCTCCAAAGCTGTGTACCTTCTTTTTCTTTAAGACAGGCTCTCTCACTGGCCTGGAATACACCAGTGAGTTGCACTGCCTGATCATAAAGCCCCAGAGATCTGCCTGTCTCTTGCATGATCTCCCCACCATGGCATTGAAAGTGTGCACTGCCTCACCTGGCTTATTACACGAGAGCTGAGGACCCCAACTCACAACCTCATGCCCGTGCATTTTCTGTGCTTTTTAGTGATGGAGAAAATGAGGACTAGGGGATGGATAAACGGTTCTCAAGGATAGTCCAGGTTTTGCATGACTTATGAAAATATGGAGCTCAGCTCTTGTTTAAAAAAAAAAAAAAACACAACACAGGATTCAAAGGGTCTGCTACAACCTTGCCCTAGTCCTGTCCCTGTTGCTATGCTTTTGTTCACCCTGACCAAAAGCATCTGAGTGGAGGAGAGAGTTTATTTGGCTCACACTCCATCATTTCAAGGAAACCAAGGCAGCACTCACTGCATCACATCCACAGTCAAGAGTAGAGAGAGATAAACACACCCACGCTGCCTGCTAGCTGCCTCTACTAAGCTAGCTTTCATCACTCAGATGTAGTCCAGGGTCCAGCCCATGAGACGGTTCCACCCACATTCAAGTGGGTCTTCCCACATCAGTTAACCTACTATAGAGACTCCCTCACTGATATGCCTGGAGTCTTGTCTCCTAGCTGCCTTTATATCCTGTCAGTCAATATTCACCTCTAGCCAAGAGGGGCATTCGGTGGCTGCTGCTTTCAGTGGGAACAGGTCCCCTCCTGTGCTGCTGCTCCACCTCAGAGGTCCTCGGATGCTTCACCGAGCATGTTCCAAAGCTGAAACCACCCACCCGTCCTCCAGGGCTACAGCATGGAGAATGAGCAGGCCTGCTTTGCCTGGAGCTCTCAGGTATCCTCTGCTCCAGCTGGTGTGCAAATGCGCGTGGACTCAGGCACTTGCACATGTGCACACAAACACATTCATGCCTGCCCTCTTCTTCTTTTCTGGTGCATTTGTGTTTGTGTGAATGGGTTCCTGTGTACTTGTGTGTACATGTGTGTGTAGAGGCCAGAAGTCAACCATGTGTGTCCTTCCTAGGCACTGTCCACTATATTGGTTTACACATAGTGTCTCTCTCTGGCCTGGAGCTCACAAAGTAGGCTAGGATAGCTGACCAGAAAGCTCCAGGAATCCTCCTGTCTTCACCACATTGCCTTGTTACATAGGTTCCGGGAATTGGACTCAGGTGTTCCCACTTGCCAGGGAAACACTTTATCCATAGAGCCATCTTCTCACCCCTTGATAGGCCTGCTCTTGGAAAGGACTCAGAATCTCCCAGTGCAGACCCCACTCAGTACTTTGTAACTGGCCTCTCTCTTGCTTGGCCTCAGACCAACAGTTTACCAACATACCTACCTTTTTGATTTTTTTCTTTTAGTAAGCTTGCTGTTTTACTCCAGCAGAATTATTCTGCGTACCCCACCCCGAGTCTCCCTAGTTCTAACACTTCAGTTGGTGCACTGTGTTTCTCAGAGCTGAGGAGCCCACCCTGAGTCATGCCCACAGAACCCAACGCTGCCTTCAGACACACTGTTTCCTTTGCTGTTTGCTTCCTGTCTTAGAATCCCTCCCAGAACCCCTCAAGACGTTCAGTCAGCATGTCTCCTCGGCCTCATGTAGCAGGACAGTTTCTCAGATGTCCTCCTTTGTGGTGACCTTGATAGCTTTGAGGAGAGCTGACAGTTTTAAGAATGCTGCTCAGTTGGAGTTTGCCTGATGCTTCTCTTGTGGTTAGCCTGTGTGGGAGAATGCCCTTCTCCTCAGATCATGTCAAGGGCTCTGTCAGTTTGACTTAACACCATCATTGTTTGATGAGCTCTTTGTGTGTGTGTGTGTGTGTGTGTGTGTGTGTGTGTGTGTGTGTGTTTATACATGTTCACGTGTGTGGGAACCTATTCGTGTGTGTAGAGGCCAAAGGACAACCTTAGATATCTTCCTCAATCTCCACTCACATTTTTTTTTTTTTGAGACAAGGTCTCTCATTGAACCTAGAACTCACCCATGATGCTTGGCTGGCTGGCTAGTGAACCCACATACCTTCCTGTCTCATCTTCCTAGCATTGGGATTACAAGTCCAAGCCACCATGCCTGACATTTGAAAAACAAACAAAACATGGATTCTGGAGGTTGAACTCAGGCCCTCATGGTTGCCAGGCAAGCACTTTACTGACTGGACTGTCTCCCCTTGATACGTCTTTTAAGCTCTGGCAATCTTAGCTTAGCTATGGCCGGCTTCGGCTCTCAGCTGCACCTGTCTTGAATGTATAGTAGGGTCCCAAGGAATGCAACATGTATGCTCACATATACTGTCTGCAAAGACAACTTGGCATAGTGGGAGGGGTCTCTGATTAACATGACACTTGTGGAATTGGACTGTGACAAGCTGGGATCCTGATGGGCACAGGAGAATTGTCATCTTGGCCATCTCAGTGACTTCTCTAATTTCCACAGCTGGGCAACAAAGAGATGTGACTGGGTTCACCGAGGAGTGCTAGCACTCTGTAAGAATAGTCTGTGTCGGGGGGCAGAAGCTAGCCCGGCCTTGCTCATCTCTCGTGTGTCAGTGAGGCCGGCTCTTCCCCCAGCTGGTGATGAACCTCTAGTGTTAACCAGTATTAACACACAGTGCTCAAGTTTCGTGAGCTTCAGAGTGCAGACACATGCATCCAGGCAGAGAGGTTAAAACTGAAAAATAATCAGTTTACTCTTTAATTATGCCAGCAATCACAGTATCATGGGGAGACTGGATTGGTTCTCTGTTTGTGTATGGGGTATGCATATGTTTGTCTGGTTGTGTGTAGGTGTGTGTGTGCACATGCACGTGCAAGGTCAATGTCTAACGTCTTCTCCCACCACTCTCCACCTTGGGTTTGGAAGCGAGGTATCTCGCTGCATCTGAACCTCACTGATTCAGCTAGGCGTGCTGGCCACTGAATTCTACAGACCCTCTTGTCTCTTCCCTTTCCAGTGCTGGGGCTACACCCAGCTTTTTAGGTATGCACCTCAGATCCAAACTCAGTTCCTCATGCTTGCACAGCATCTGCTCTTATCCTCTACACCATCCCTCTGGCCCCCATTGTTTCATCTTTTAATGTCTCTTAATCCACAGGTCCCCCACCAACCCCTCACCCTCTGGTCTCTTGTCTTGTCAGGGGCCATGGTATCTATCCTAAAGACGTCCAATGCCCTGGATTTGGGTCACAATGTTTGTGAATCCATCCCTGCATCTTCTTTTAGTACCTGAAGGCTAGATTTGAGTCTCATTCCATCTGTGCATCTGTGCAATGTATTACCCATGTGTGTGCATGCCCGTGTCTCCGTGCATGTGTGCACAGGCATAAGAGGATCCTTCCCACTTTGGGCACACGTGGTCTAGTGCTTCAACCTGGTGATGCTGAGGTTGATCCACAGGCATGGTTGGTGACACCCCTTCCCCTGTGAAGTCTGAGGGAAGTCACATAAGCTGAGAGGCTGCAGTGGGACTTCTGTGGAAGCTCTTCCAGGCTGCACACCATTATGCAAGCATCAGGGATTCACAACCATCCTGATCCTTCTGGAAATTAGAGAAAATTTTCTCCTCAGAAAACATTTTCCTTCTTTGGTGCTGTTAATTGAGAAAATGGCAACACTCTGTGTGTGTGTGTGTGTGTGTGTGTGTGTGTGTGTGTGTGTGTGTATGTGTTGAAAAAAGCTTCCAGTACATTTCCATCGACTGAACCCTGACAGCCTTGGAAGGCTGGGATATAGTTCAGTTAGTAGAATGCTTGTCTGACATGCGCGAGGCCCTGGGTTCCATCCTCAGCACCACAAAAACCGGGCACTTGGGAGGTGGAGGCTGAAGAATCAGATGTTCATCTCTGGCTACATACTGAGTTCAAGGCCAGCTATAAACACATGCACACACATTCATCCCCCTCTCCCCCCCACTTTCTCTCCCTCTTTCACACACACACACACACACGCACACGCGCGCGCACACACACACACACACACACACACACACACACACACACAAACACAGTGAAGAGCAATCAAGGAAGACATCTGACATGGACCTCTGACCTAAACAGGCTTGCTCATACACATGTACACCCACATGCACATGTTTATATGCCCACAAAGCATCTACACCACACACAAAATAAGAAACAGAAAAAAAATCAACCTGCCAGGCATCTGAGCCCGAGAAACATCAAGTCTTCAGAGAGTCTTGGTCGGTCAGAATCCAGTAGCAGCTACCAGATCAGGCACAGGAGGAATACTGGCGGGGGGAGGTGGGGGGCAGCCAGGGGCACGTGTGTCAGGCCCATCAGATGCATTCTTGGCTCTTCAGCCCCTAGGGTAGTCTTGTGAGACTGGCTGGGAGGAGGATCCTTTCCACAGATATTGCCTGTTTACTCTCGGGTCCGGATGTGCCACGCTCTTTACATTTTAACAGCCCTCAGCAGGTTTGCCGCTCCAGAGCTTGTGAATGAGTAAATCCTTCGCAAACTACTACTTTTGTGGGGAGGGTACAATTCCTGTGCCTGTGAGATGGCTTGGGCTCATTTTGATTAGTTTTACAGTTTAATTTCTCTACCTGCCAGACTTCTTATCTTCTAGTAGGGAGGGAAAAGAATAAAAGAATTCTATAGATGGCCCTGGAGCTCTGAGCAGACCAGAGACACCAAGGAGATGAACAGGGTCTTTTGTCCAGTCAAGCCAGGCAGCAGACCCTGAGCCTTAGGTTATAGACATTTAAGAGCTGTTCGTGTTCTAAAAGAACAACACGGTCCAGAGTTGTACTGAACAGAGGCTGGGAGGCCTGATACAGGGGCAGCAGTGTCTTAGGGGTGGATTTGTGTTGCTGTAGCAGAATACCTGAGGCGGGGTAATGTGTAAAGTGGCGAGGTTGTGTCATAACACAGTAGAGGAGCAGCTGGGTGCCGGGTGCACTTAGAAGCCAGTCCAGTTCCACGATGGAGAAAGCTCACTTCTGCAAGGAAGGCATTCATCCTCTTTTGTTTGTTTGTGGTTTTGCTTTGCTTGTTTTTGTGCTGAGGATTGGATCCAGGGTTTTACAAGTGTAGGCAAGCCCTGAGCCCCACTCTTCCCTCTTAAAGGTCCCCATGCCTCCCCAAAGCACTACCTCCCAACAGCATGCCCTGGCATACTTATTTCTTTTCTTTTTGCTATGAGAAATACCCTGACAAAATCAACCCAAGGAAGAAGGGTTTGTTCTGGCTCATGGTTCAAGGGTTTAGTCTATCATGGCAGGAAAGTCAAGGTGACAGACATCAAAAGTGGCTGATCACATCACATCCACAGTTGGGAAGCATAAAGCTGTAGCTAGAGTTTTCCTGCCTTGCCCACAGTCAGGACAAATCTTTGTCACCCGCCAGTCCCACAGCTGCTCAGACCCAACCAAGTAAACACAGAGACTTATATTGCTTACCAACTGTATGGCTATGGCAGGCTTCTTGCTAACTGTTCTTATAGCTTATTTTAATCCATTTCCATAAATCTATACCTTGCCACGTGGCTCGTGGCTTACTGGCATCTTCACATTCTGCTTGTCCTGGCGGTGGCTGGCAGTGACTCCTTCCACCTTCCTGTTCTTTCTTTTCTCCTCTCTGTTAGTCCTGCCTATACTTCCTACCTAGCCACTGGCCAATCGGTATTTTATTTATTGACCAATCAGAGCAACACATTTGCCATACAGAACATCCCACAGCATAAAGCAGTGAACCCATGCTGTTTCTCCGGCCTTTCTCCACTTATCCAGTCAAGGATCCCAACTAGGGAATGGTGCCACCCACAGTGGGCAGGTCTTCCTGCCTCAGTTAATATAATCAAGATAACCTGAAGGCATGCCCAGAGGCCTGTCTCACAGGTGATTCTAGATTCTGTCAAGTTGACTATTAACACTAGTCATCACACCAGGGGACCCAGCCTCAACATGAGGTTTGATGGGGACACACCAGATTGAAGTCTCAGCAGGCAGCTTCCTGCCTTCAGCCTTCTCTGCCTTTCTCTGGCTCTGATGAACCATCTCAGTCAACCAACTGGCACCCCATCCTCCCAATTCTGTCCCTCCCTGCAATGACTAGGCTCACTCATGCTATCTAAGCAGAATAGCTTCTCACTTGCAGACGGCTGAAGTCCAGAGGAGGAGAAGGCTGGGATGAGTTGTCTGAGACTCCACCCCCATGGTTCTGCGAGGAAGAAGGTGGCACAGTGTGCGGTCCCATGATCCCTGTTATTTTCTGTTTGTTTGTTTGTTTGATATCTACTTTCCCGATAGATGTGAGATGACATGTGGTCTTGATGGTCTCTCAATTTTACAGAAGTTCCAAGGCAACTGGACTGCTCTGAATGGCAGAGTTCACAGCAAATGCCAGTCTTCCGGTCCTCCCTCTCTCACAGCAGCCATCTTTGGAAGGAAGCTAATTCTGTAAACGTTAGCCTTGGCAAAGGGAGGCTCTGCTCCCACCAGACAGGCCCAGCTCCACAGTGTCAGGGACAGTCCTCTGACCTTTTGCATTGTCAGAGACTCTTGTGATGAGTTGGCTGAGGAACTCTGGTCTTTGTGGGATATATGATAGTGAGAGAGGTTCAGAGGGCTAGGCTTTTCCATGGCGAATTAAGTATATACATTACCGTGGGTCCGTGTGTGCGTGTGTGTGTGTGCGTGTGTGTGTGTGCGCGCGCACGCGCGCGTGTGAGTGTGTGTGAGTGCGTGTGAGTGTGTGAGTGTGTGTGTGTGTGTGTGTGTGTGTGTGTGTGTGTGTCACTGAGCTGAAACTCACCTTTTTGACCAGACTGGCCAGCAAGCTCTCAGGATCTGCTGTCTGTGTCCCCAGTGCTGGGATTTCAGGCACACACAGCCATGTCCAGATTTTTACGTGGGTACCAGGGATTCAAACTCAAGTCCTCTTGCTTGCCAAACCCTCTTACCCACTAAGCCCAACACTATACTTTTAAATGAAATGTAGAGGGATCCTTGTCAACAGCTAATTACCCAAATCACCAAAAATCAAAAGCCAGGAATATAACATGGCCCAGCTGCTGTCAAAAACCATATCCCCAGAAAGCTACGCTCAGAAGCAGCTTTATCTGCAATAATTATATATATAAAAAAATCTGTCTTTGCAGCCC